>NC_133493.1:8489093-8511265 GCF_025370935.1 Choristoneura fumiferana
TTTTCTTCTTCTCTCTTCTTCAGCCCATAGCCACCCAATGCTGAGTGTAGGCATCCTGCATTGCTCGCCACTCATCTCGGTCTAGTGCTCTCCTCATCCAGCACCTTCCCGCCACTTTGACCAGGTCGTCGGTCCACCTCATCTCCTGTCTACCAACGTTTCTCCGCCCGGTTCTGGGTCTCCACTCCATCACGGCCTTCCCCCATCTTCCATCACTCCTGCGGCATATGTGTCCAGCCCACTTCCACTTCCTTTGGGTGATTACCCTGGCTATATCAGTGAGCCTTGTTCGTCTCCGAATCTCCGTATTTCGGAACCTGTCACGGAGAGATATGCCCAACATCGCCCGCTCCATCGCCCTTTGCGTGACTTGCAGCTTGTGTACGACCTTCTGCGTGAGCGTCCAAGTTTCGGCTCCATATACCAGCACCGGGAGGACACACTGCTCGAAGCATCTGCGCTTGAGATTAAGAGGTATGTCCCCTCTGAGCACGTCGGACAATTTACCGAATGCCGCCCAGCCTAAGCGAATTCGACGCTGAATTTCCAAGTCCTGTCCGCTCTTTCTAGGCTCATGGTTTGACCGAGATAGACATACTCATCCACCCTCTCCAGTACCTGTCCATGAACTGTAATGTGAGTGGCATTGGTGTTCTTGCACATAATCTGTGTCTTTGCCATGTTCATTTTAAGACCCACCATTACAGACACGTCATACAGTTCAGCTACCATGGCTTCGAGGTCTTCCAGGCTCTCTGCGAAAAGTATGATGTCATCCGCAAATCGCAGGTGTGTCAATTGTTTGCCGTTGATGTTAATGCCTCTACTTGACCAATCGAGAAGCCTAAATATATTCTCTAGGCAAGAAGTAAACAATTTAGGGGAAATGGTGTCACCCTGCCTTACACCCCTTTTCACCGGAACTGGGTTCGTCAGCTCGTGCAACTTTACTTGTAGAGTAGCCGAACAATAGACCGCTTTGATGGCTTCTATATACCTGCTGTCCACCTGGCATCTTTGCAAAGAGTGTATAACTGCCCAATGTTCTACCGTGTCGAATGCCTTTTCGTAGTCTATGAAGGCTACGGCGAGGGGCTGGTTATATTCGTTGCACTTCTCCACCACCTGGCGAACAGTGTGTATGTGATCGATTGTAGAGAATCCGCCTCTAAAGCCTGCCTGTTCCACGGGTTGGTCTGCATCGAGCCGGTTAGTTAAACGTAGTGTGATGACTTTGGTGAAGAGCTTGTAGACATGGCTCAGCAAAGAAATAGGCCGATAGTTAGAGAGCTTGGTGACATCGCCTTTTTTATGCAGCAAAATCACTATAGCATTTCTCCATTTCTCTGGTGACACACCCTCGAACAACACCTTGTTGAACAGTATCTGCAACTGCTTCAACACTGCTCTCCCGCCATGCTGCAGACTTTCGTATGTGACTCTATCTTCACCTGGCGACTTCCCAGCTTTCATGAATTTAAGGGCACGTTTTATTTCATATAAACTGATCTCGGGAAGATCCGTGGTAAGGTGCTTCCTTAATGGAGCACGAGGGTCCTTGCGGTCGGTGGTCTTTTCCGGATTCTTGCAACTGTATAACTCTGCATAATAGTCTTCAACTAGTTCCAAAATCTTCGTTCGATCAGTTGTTATGGAACCTTCTTCCGTCGTCAGCTTATGAATCTGCTGGCCGCCTCTTTTTAGCTGTTTCCTGAATACTTTTGGCCCCCTATGCTTCTCTATAGTCTCTAAGATAAGCTTGTGTTTTTTTCTGCCTAAGATGCTTCCGAAGGAGGTGTCTTATTTTCTTGTTGACCACCGAGATGCCAGTCTGGCTTGAGGTAGCCAGAATTTTCTGGCGCTCCTCCAGCAGTGCGGCCAGCTCTTTTGACTTTGGCTCCTGTGCTAATTTGGATTTAGGTCTTATCTCGTCTAGCGTTTCGTTAATAGAGCAGACTAGTTGGTCGTTTATGGCGTCTATGTCCCAAGCATCCTCGGCTGTTAGTTTCTCTGAGAGTTTTCTCTGGTAGTATTCCCTCTGCACTTCTATATACTTTCTGTCTTCAGATGGTCTATTACTTTCAACTAGGCGTCGTAGTTCGAGTTTGAGGTTGAGGGCCAATCGGGCTCTCACTATGCGATGGTCACTTCCTGCGCCCACCATGTTGATAACGTCTACGTCTTCGAAGATATATCTTTTGGAGCTAAGAATATAATCAATTTGATTCTTAGTTTTCCGTCTGGGCTTCTCCAGGTCCACATTTTTTGAGGTTTCTTTTGGAAAAACGTATTCATGGCAAATAGTTTTTGTTGGCACAGATAACTTGCCAGGTCATGCCCTCTTGAATTCCTCTCTCCCAGTCCGAATCTGCCCACAAACTCTTCATTTTCTGGGTTTCCCTAATTTTGCATTGAAATCACCAATAACAGTGGTGTAAAAGGTAGGATTCTCCCTTAACGCGGTACTTATGTCGTCGTAAAATTCCGAAATCTCGTCATCCGAGTGCGAGGATGTTGGTGCGTAGACTTGGATGACCTTGAGTGAGTAACGTTTATTTAAATCAAAAGTTGCATAGATGACACGTGGTGACACCGCTCCAATGTTACGCATTTTTTGCCATTGAGGTATTAATGAGGAGTCCAACACCACCCTGTGACTTGTCTTCGTAGCCTTTGCAATAGAGTAAGTGTCCAGATGTTAGTTTAAGCAGGTTTCCCCCCTCCTTCTCGTCTCGCTAAGGCCCATTATGTCCCATTTTATTTTATTGAGGACTTCAGATTCCAGTTCCTGGTAGCGTTCTCCGTTAATAGTGTCCTAACATTGTATGTAGCCAAGTAAACGTGTTGGCAGCCGTATCCGTTCTCCCAGGGATTCTTAGCACCCTCTGTCCTACTGGTCCCCGACCGCTGCCGTAGCCAGGCCTAGTAGGACGACTGGGAACTGAGGGCCGTGGTAATGGTTGTCTCTGCATGCAGGTTAGTTGGCCTTGTAACGCCACGCTGGCCATTGCGGGTTGGCGTACCTACATCTTTTGAAGGCATTTCCTCCTTCGCGGCTTGTAGTGGCCGACCTCCGACTGGGAATCGGAGGGGGTCAGGATATTTACCGCCGCCTAATGCTCGGCGTTGTTGCTCGTTTAGCACCACCCGGGGGACACGTGTAGGGTTTCGCGGGTTAGACCTACGGACGCGAGCAACGACCATCCCCGAAAAATATTATCTGCCAACAAAGTTTTATTTAAAGTCAACTCTCTTTTGTAAATAATGAAGTCGTTATTTCAATGAGCTATTTTATCTTATATTTCATTTCATTTTAAACTGAGGATTATGCACTTGAGGACATAATAGAATACAATGGCTTTGTTCCAAAGGTTGGCTCTTAATGACATCGGGACACCTCAGTAATTCCTACTATACTAAAATTCAGAAGCGGCCAAATAACCAGTTAAAAACCAAGATATGCATGATCTCTGATGATATGATAATGTTATGTTAAAAAATACTTTATTGATTTAACAGCAGTCTCCCAATAGCCTCCAAAACTAGGCTAAAATAGAGTAAATCTAAGAGGCTGTTTCACCACCCTTTGATTAGTGTTAACTGACGGTTAAATGTGATGCCGTTTCCGTCTTTTCGAATAAAAGAAATAGAGACGGCATCACATTTATCGTCAGTTAACATTAATCATTGAGTGGTGAAACAGCCCCTAAGTCGCTGAAGTCTTGATTGTAAGACCACCTATGCACTATGCGGTTAACCGGCAAGGTTTTAGCGTGCCGTCCCTTTTCAAAGTATCGCTCGAGAAAGAAACAGCGCATTAATAGCGCGCGGTTACCCGCATAGTGCGTACGTGGCCTAGGTCAGGGATGATCCGGTGGTGGTAAACTAAGCGGAAGTGGTGGAAGTAAAGTTGAAATTGCAATGAGGGCTATCGTTTTTGTCTCACTAGATGGCGCACTGTTGCGTGAGGTTTTTAAGTATGGCTTTCAAAGTCTGTTATTACGGGCGTGAAAACAAAGTTTAGATTAAAATCATATTTAATACACCTTAAAACCGTACCATAAAAATATCGAGCATGCCACAGTGTTGCATAGTCCCCGTTTTGTTCGGAAAAAAGGGAAGACAAAGGTTTCCGAAAGACAAAACTGTCTCAAAACATCGACATTCATTGCCCCGGAACGCATATTTGCCATAATTAATTACAGATATTGCAAAAATATTCTAATTATAAATAAACCCGCGTAGCTCACCCAAAAACTATGAGATTTGACATTTCGGAGACCTCACGCTACACTAGCGCCTCTAGTGGCGAATTCATACGCGATAGCCCTCATTATGACGTGTCCCCCGACGGCTTGCAGCCAAGATGCCGCGGCTGCCGCAGAAGGGCGACGTGCTGGGCGCGCGCGCACCGCTACTTCCGCATCCCGTTCGTGCGGCGGGGCGGGCGCTGGCGCGGGCGCGGCCGGTGCCGAGCGGCGCGGCTGGTGGTACGCGCACTTTGACGGACAGTACGTCGCACGACAGATGGAGCTGCATCCCGACAAGGCGCCCGTGCTGCTGCAGGCCGGTCAGTTAGCATTACGACTACCATTAGCATTAGCACTCAGCAAGTGGCTAAGCCCGCAGGCAAAGCTGAATGAGACCCCCTTTCCCCCAGTGTAAGAATTTGATGTATTGGGCTAGAATCATAGCTAGAAAATAGCTAGATAATAGTAGGTTGTACAACAAGAGCATAAAACGAGCTACAGCCGCTAGGTAACAGCCTCAAACAAAACGGTTTTTTTGTAACTTATAAACTGTTTCTTTTTGTGGCTGTTGCAGCTGATTGCCTTACGAGTAGTTTGATACGAAGATATTACTGCACTACAGCATAAAAAGTCATTTTATGTCGTCTAGATCCAGCATAAATACCAACTTTAGGAGCATGAGAAGTGTAAAATGTGTCGCATGTTTAGGTGTGGACGACATGCAGATGTGCGAGCTGAGCCTGGACGAGACGGGCCTGACGCGCAAGCGCGGCGCCGAGATCCTCGAGCACGAGTTCGAGCGAGAGTGGGCGCGGCACGACCCCCGCCAGCCCTCCTAAGGTGCGCCCACGCCCCACGCATCATACAGGCCCATCCACAAATTACTTAAAGGCTGACCAGAATTATACAAAAGCTCGCCATATTGCGGAAAACCAATGGAACTAATTTCTTGCACTGGCAACACTAATTTCAAATGTCATCTATATGTATATTGCTGTCAAAGTTTAAAACGTTAAGAGAGGGCTATGCTTACACTGCAGGATATTCATGGATAACCACTCACATGCTTTTGGCAACTCTAATTTATTGTGTTAATGAATAGAGTTCAACTCAAAATTCAAAGCATGTGAGTGGCTAAGTACCTATTTAAACTACTTTGTACGGAAGCCTCGGTGCGCGAGTAAGTCTTGCACTTGGTCACGTGTTAGGGATCGGGTATATATTTTTTTCATATTTCATCTAGTGTACAGTCAAGTGTAAAAATATGAACTTATTCAGTTTCAAAAATAAGTAGGTACCACAGACTCTTCATCATCATCATCATCATCATCATCTCAGCCGTAGGCATCCACAGCTGGACATAAGGCTCCACCATCATCACTCTTGTTCCGACGCACAAAGGCCGTAATAACATATTTTTGAGTGGTTCGAATAGATACTTATTTTTGCACTTGACTGTACAGTTTTTGCCGAAACGTTGAAGTAAATATTACTCGTTATAAGTCCCATTGGTGGTATTTTGACTATGAGCCCTCTCTTAAACAAAATAGAAAGCCAGGCATAAAAATCAAAATGAAAATGTATTATTTTACAAGCTTTTATTTAGCTATTTTCTGTTTTTGGTGCCGTTTATTCCTTTCGAGGTACGGAACCCTAAAAATGGCGACCAATAGCATTTTTTTTATATTTATGGTTTTATTTACAGATACATTCTATTGGCGAAGCTCGAACTATGCGACTTGAGACAGCGAAACACAACGCCCAGTAACATAACACAAAAACCAACTGTAAGGACCGTCGTCCATTAGAACATGTATCCATCACTTAGATAGAGCCAATCACCAATCAGAACGCTTGTATCACAGCAGCGTCGTGATTGGTCGATAGATTATAGCATCTAACTACGATGGACTCTGTAGCATAACTTAGTGCTTTTCAATGTGCCTTTTACAGGTTCCTATAGTACCATAGTGCAATAATATACATATATAAAGTCGGTGTGACTGTTTCACTAACGGCAGCTCCTATACCTAAATGGGTGTTAATTATAATTACTACTTTTTTTTTCCTTTTGTTTTTTAGGGTTCTGGAGCCAAAATAATTTTATTTCCAGAACAATACAGGTCCAACTATAAAAAGGTATTACTACTTAAATGACTTGAGTAATCTTAGGTTGATTGCTGTTAACTCTTACTAAAATATAACATTTGTTGTATAAGTCATACCGAAATTAGGACTCATTGAAAAACTTGAAACCTGGGAATCGAACTCAGTCTCATCATTCCATCACCCAAGCAGTTGGCTTGGCAGGTGAAATTTCTTAACGTGCTCTCGATTGACTTTGACAATGATTTTTAAATGATATCGTGATTTTTTTTCTCTATTTTCGTGTCTGCATGAGATGGATGCAATATGCAATATGCCTAGGAGGATAGATGGCGCTGTTTTCAATAGATAGATCACTATCAAAGTAGTTCTACCTAGGTTTTACAATTCGTTCTAGTTTCGGTACAATGAGGAAATGGCGGACTAAGACTTTTTGAGGCCGGGGGCGATCTTTAATTTGGCTTCCTCCATATTTGAATATTTACTACTAAACACCACGTAAACATTTACAAGTGAAACGACATTCGTTACGCAAAAACTTTTTTTTCTATGCTTGCCAATGCCAGCCAAACCGAGCCCCCCCCCACTTAGTCCGCTACTGCAATGAGGGTTTCTTGACAGGCGAAATATCGCAAGATGGCGTTACTATTGAGAGGTTCGTTTAACGTTACAGTCTTACCCCCTTATTCATAAAACTTAACAAGCCTATGTTAACTAACAAATGCTTTGTCCCTTTCTAACAAATACAAATGCCGAAGTGACAGATAAGGACAAACGAATTTTAGCGGCATTTTAACTAAAATAGGTTTGATTGTCGTTTATGAATAAGGGGGTTATTTGCGATTTGGTCATTGACTTATTTAACTAACCACAAACATGACACAAGTCTCAAAGTCTTCGAACGGACCTCGCGACGCTGGCGGCAACTAGTCTGTCACAAGAAGCTTTCATAAAAAAATGTAATAGGAAAATCGTAAAAATAAAATCAATCGTTCATCCACCATTACCTCTCATATTTCGTTTTCTAGAATTTTTTTACCGTACAACGGCAAAAACTACTAGACACTGGCAAAATTGTCCTCTGATGGACAGAGCCATATTTTTTAAAGAAACAACAAAATCAAAAATTGAAAGATGTCGTTGTCAAATGACATTAAATTGCTTTAAAACGAACTAAAGGTAGAAATCGGTTTTTGTTTTTATAATATTCACCTGTTCTGAGTGAAATAGTATAGACAGAATACACCTATTTAATTATAGATGAGGCCCACCGCTGCTGAACGTTTTGCCTTATCGTATGAACTTGTAAGTAAATAACAAATAAAAATCATAATAATAGTTAGTAATTAAATTAAACAGTTTCTATCTAAATTATTTAATGCCTACTTAGGGTGCTGGACACAGAGTTTATACAGCTTACTGTAGAAATATGTATTTATTTATATTTTCATATTAAACTGTGATGATTTTTTTTTAATTGAAAATTTATCTACTTTTACATAGAGAACACTGTTGTATTTATATTTAAGACTGCGTATTTGTTTTATTTGAATATACAGTATAGAAAAAAAAATGTATTAATCCAGCAGTATTCCAGAAAACATTCCTTCTATTGAAACCAGATATTCATATCGTTGCATTCCGCGAGGAAGTCTTGTATTTTTTTTTGTAATAAACTTTTTTTAATATTTTATGAAGTACAATGTACATAGTGAAACATATTTTAAGTGCCTTGAAAGTGTTTACTGCCGAACAGAACATCAGCTATGTATTTATGTAATGCTTTACCAAATAAAAGTAAGATGTGAAATTATATTCGGATTGTTTTATTACTTGCAAGTGTTGCTTTATATTTATAACCAAAATCAGAGCAGGTGCACTCCGTATTTTAGGTAGGAAGCTGCAAGTACTTGGCGGCGTCGTCTGGGCGGACTAATTTCGTAGGGCTGTCACGCGCCGGGCGGTCGAGTCGGAAACGGACATCTGTCAGTCTGTTTTCAGTTGCTCACACACGCGATAAAAAAAAATTAAGTAGCCATACTATTATGTAGGTATGTTGACCAAATAACACACGAGTATTTTTACTAGGTACATCATTTTCGGTAAATACCCTATATCACCACCTGGATTATATGGCGTTCAGTCCAATACAGATACTCAACATACTATGACTGTCGTCTTGGTCGTTCGAAATTTGTTTTTTTTTCTTACATAAAACTGACCGTGATTGACCCCCATCTCACCTGATGCAAAGTGCAGATGAGGCCAAAGATGTAATAAGTATGTGTGCGATATTAGCACCAGCTTGCCGGTGAAGGAAAACATCGTGAGGAAATCTGCATGACCCTGCGAGGCAATGCATGGAGTGTGTGAAGTTTCAAATTTACGTTTGGCCCGCGTGGGAACTACGGCTCAAGTTCCCTCATTCTGAGAGGACGCCGGTGCCCAAGAGTAGGAGTGTAGGTACATAGGCTTAGGCTGGGATGATGGTTGAAGGCCTCATGTACTTGATTTTTGCTTGGATTTTGCTATTACTTGTCCGATTTTTATGACTGAGTTCATTCGATAAGAAGGATCAACGAATTCTCGGATTCTAGTATTACGAATGGTATACTTAGTAGTTTTCAAGTTTACTTGATTAGGCAAGCTACTAAAGACAGTTTAGTCTTAGCTATATTTCGTTTAGTTCAATAGATCGGGATAATAGAAGTAAAGTTCTAAATGCGATTCATGCCGAGCGAAGTTGCGGGCAAAAGCTATGTACAGTTTCAGCAGCTATTGAAATAAACGGGCGGTAGAATTTCTGAACGAAATCAAAATTGATTGTCAAATTTCATTTTGGCATGTATGTCATATGTCAGTCTACAGCAAAGACTGAAGTTTATAGGTCTACAGTGCGACAATTTTAAATGAACGTGGCAAAAAACGGAACTAACGCGACTATCTTGGAAAACTCAATTTTTTACAGTTTGCCGTGAAAGCTACCTTACACTTATTTATCTGTAGTTTGTGGTATTTAATTTGTATTTAGAGATTAAAATACTAATAACAAGTAAATTAATAATAAAACAAAGCGCCTTCGTGCAAACGTCACCCCACATTCACTAATGTTTTATCGTAACTGTACTTGCGCTGAACGTCAAACCAAAAGGTATGAAATGTCAATGCCAGAAAGCAAAAGCAAAGCAAAGCAAAACCAAGCAGGCAGTTTAGCAAAGCTTCTCCCTCTAAGCAATATCACACGCAGCGAATAGGTAATTGTAACCAAACCGAACAAGCTCGCATTCTCTAATTTTGATAATAACAGCTAATTATACAGAATATTTATGCGGAATATGATATAGTTGTTTTCGTGTAAATATGGAGGTGCTCATGTGCTTGCCGGTATTGTTTTTCTTCGGCGGTAACTTGGCGCCAGCTAACGCATTGGCTTACGACGGTAAGATTTTTACTTTATTATCCAGTGGGCATCTTGCAAAATGTCTCCTTTTGTCTTTGTCTTATCTGAGAGTAATATAATATACGGGAAATATGCCTTGTCTAGTATACATTATGAAATGATTTTGATGTTAAATTAACATTTTAACAATCCAGGAATTGCTTACTCACACTTGTGAAGCATAATACTAAACTACAAAACTAAAACTGTACTTATTAGTACTTATGGTATTACGCATTCATTTAGTACCTATCTGGTGACTATATCTTCCATGTATCTTCCTATAGAGTCCATGCTATGCCTGGTTTTAGAATAGAACCGGCCCATCTCTTATCATGTGATGACCGGATGGCACAGTGGTTAGGTTGGCCGGGGCAGATATTTGTATGAATAATATGAATGTTTGTTCTCGGATTTTGGATGTTTAATGTGTATTTAAGTATGTATTTATTTATATAAGTATGTTTATCTGTTGCCTAGTATCTGTAGTACAAGCTTTGCTTAGTTTGGGACTAGGTTGATTGGTGTCAAGTGTCCCGTGATATTTATTTATTTATGTGTGTTATTTAAGGCAATGTGATTGTGAGAGTGGGCAGGAACTATTGCCAACTACAAACTATACTCCAGCTCTGCGGTGTGAAGGGCAAAGGGAAATCACCGCACTGTTTTCCCAAAAAAGAACATACTATACGTTCACCCTGGAAAAATGTATAGTTCTTGCAGGATAGGGTTAGAATAATTCTTCACATTCGAGCATGCAATAGCTAGTACTAAATAAGGCAAAACAATATAATTATGTGAACAGACAAAAAATAAATATCATGTTTTTTTCACAGTACATTGGCTCAGTGGACCACAGACTATAGACCGAGATATTTCATCACTGAAACAGAATATTGATATTTATTGTTATCGAGGGACATCTAAGAACATTCTGGCTCTGTGGCAGACTGCTAGAGTAAGTAAAAAATAACCTGGAATTAAAAAGTACATAGTACAATACAATACAATACAAAGACTCTGAAAACAGATAGAGAAAAAAATTACAAGATAAGCAATAGGCGGCCTTATCGGTTACGAGCGATCTCTTCCAGGTAACCTTTTTTACAGAAAGAGTAGATAGTATTAGAGTACAATGAAGAGTAAAGAAAGCATGAAAGAAGAACTTGAATGTTACAAACAAAATGGTTGCGAAGTTGCCACCTGTGCTGAAATACATATAGTGTTGTACTATTATTAAAGGGAACAAAATATTGTATGAAAAATATTATATTTTCTTTGCTAATTAATCTATTGCACTTCTAATACCTTAATTATGCATGCGCGTGGAACTTTGATGGCCAAAATAAAATAAAAAAACCAAATGTACTTACACAAAAACAAATAATAATCGATTAAAAATAAATGTTGACTTGATATTTTTTTATAATTTCTGAAAAGTACTATATTGTATTACATTTTTAGAAAAAAAAAGCTTTAAGTATTTAGAAAGCTGCTAACAGTAATTAGTGCTCTCTTTTAATTTCAACTTTGTTTCTGTACTCAGTTTCATATCAGAATAAAAAATGACGAGTTCAGCCAGTACATTGGTGGGTCGCCGGAGGAAGTACACAAGGAATACACTGAGGACAGCTACGGCTGGTCGGTGGTCAGCCCGTTCCACAAGCGGACGTCCCGGACGATGGCCATTGACCTGTTCAACACCACCTGCATGGCCATCAACACCAAGCATAAGCACAGCATTGAGCTGCAGATCATAAGTAAGTTCATCAGTTACATTAGGGTATCCATTGATTAATAAAAACGTTTATGGAATACGGATAAAACAGGTCTCCTTCGTAATCCATAATATAGTTTGTCCTAAACTCAAATGCCATAACACTTTTGCCATAAATAAACACTTTTGACATATCATACTTTGGCCATAATGATCTTGCCGGTGAAATTCCTGGCACGTGAGGTATCCCATCTTAGGCCTCTAGGTTGGCAATGTGTCTGCAATACCCCTGTTGTTGCAGATGTTTATGGGCGGTGGTGATCTCTTACCATCAGGAGACCCACTTGCTCGTTTGCCATCCAGTCGAATAAAAAAAAATGTCCTAATAATCAAAAGCCATAGTATCACATGTCCTAATACTCTTAATCCCTAATATTTTTTGTACTAATATAGTAAGACAAAACTTACGAACTAATAATATTAAAATCCATAATATTAAATGCTATAACAGAGCACTTGTTGGCAAACAGCTACTTGCGAGCCAGAAAAGTAGATTAAGTTAGAACTGAGACCCCAACAGTGACAAACCGGTACCAGAAAAGTAAGTTAGGTTAGGTTGGAACTGCAACTCCTACAGAAAAGAACCGCAGCCAGAAAAGTAGGTTAGGTTAGGTTAGAACTGTGACCCAAACAAAAACAAACAGCAGCTAGAAGAGTAGGTTAGGTTAGAATTGCTGCTCAATATTAGGACAAAAATTATTATAGCATCTACATTATGGCAAAAGATCATTATGACAAAAGTTGTTATTGTTTTTGAAATGAGGGCCAATAAGCATTAGTATATTCAATATTAGGGCAAAAAATATTATGGCATTTACATTAAACAAAACATCATTATGACAAAAGTTGTTATGGATTTAAAAATTAGAACAAAAGATATTATGGATTCCAATATAAACCCGGATAAAACAAACTGCTGTGTGAACATACCTTAGTATAGGTGGGTATATGTACAGCCACCAGCACCAATATTTGACTTAGTGCGCCTGTTTTTTTCGTGATTGTGATGTGAACATACCTTTATTTCTATTTACCTTAGATCCACGGCTTTCAGCCTATGGCACGGTTTTCAGCTGTCGCGTTTTGCCGACCGTGGCGGTCAAAGAGTTAAAAATGAAGTTTTCGGGTGCGCTGGACGTGATTTAAACCCCCCCTCCCCCCCTCCACATCTTTCAACCCCCGCGCATCTTTTGGCTACACATGCCGAGTATCAAGTATGCTATATGAAAATTTGAATAAAAAAGTCTGAATAGAAAAATTGTCTTAGCAACCCCCCGATGGTTTTAAAAGACCTATCCAACGACCCCACTTTACGTCTATGGGAGGTACCCCAAAAAAAATTTTTTTACTTTTTTTTATTGTACCACTTTGTTGGCGTGACCGATATGTATATTCATGTCAAATTACAGCTTTCTAGTACTAACGGTCTCTGAGCTTATCCGCGGACAGACAGACATGGTGAAACTATAAGGGTTCCTAGTTGACTACGGAACCCTAAAAATTTGCCAAGTATTGGGGTCTGGTAATTGGGTGTTATTCCAGGGGTGGACATCTGGCGAGTGCTGCTGATGGTGGCAGGGCTGGTCACGGTGTGGGCGTCGCGGCCGCTCAGCAGCAACCCCGTGTTCTTCTACCTGTGCGGGGTGCTGCTCGGGGTCTCCGCTTCCTTCATGCTGCTGGTCTACTACGTCAGCAAATTGCTGCCCAGAGTAAGTCGAACATTATAGGGTGAGAAATCGTACACATTAAGGATTTGTATTTATCAGAGCTGTGTGTGTTAAATATAATATAACTAATAGAATAAGGTTGTGTTTTCACTAGAGATGTGCGAGGTAGCCAAGCTGATTGCGTGTAGCGGGCTTTTTTCTAATAAGCGAGCGGGGTGCGATCAAGCGGACTGAGTACTTCGCAAGACATTCCTCGCGAACATCCTTCTTTTGTTTTGTATATGGAAATCCTTGCTCCACTGGAGCTGCGCTGAGCGAGGACAGATAAATGAAGAATTTCTAATGGTTCACGATAAACACATTCCTCGCAACGCACCCTTATACGTTTATTAGGTATTTAAAGTTTTTCCAAGGCAGTTGGTTTTTACAAGCTTTTATATAGTTTCACCTGTCCCATATGGTCTGTCTGTCAAATCTTGCAAGTTAAATTTGACCAACTTCCAGTAGTCAGATTGACTTGAAATTTGAAAAATTCATGTAAATCGCGTGACAATACAATAATCTAATAGTGACATCCGGGTAGTCCGGCCAGGATTGTCTCCGCAGGACGGAACTCTTCAACGGTTAATAGCATCGACTTGAAATTTGGTATGCAAATGTAGTTTGGGTGACAATGCAAGTACAGCCAACAAAAAGTACAATCATCAAAAAAGCTTGTATTAATTTTTTTTTTTTATGGTTAGGTTATTTTTGTAATAACTCTTTTTTTGATGTGTGGTGTCATTGATATTTTTCTTTCTTCCATAATTTCTAAATTCCATTTAGTGGTTGTCTGGAAGAGATCGCTTTTAAGCAATAAGACCGGCTATTGTTTACCCTGCATTTAGTGTCCATATAATAATAATTAATAAATAAAGATTTGTATTGTATTGTATTTGTGATTTCAGAAAACTCTGACATACGGGGTGCTGATTGGCGGGTGGACGGTCGGCGTGTACATATTCCAGCAGCTGTGGGAGAACGTGCGCTCCATAGTACTGTCCTACCAGACTTACGTGTTCTGGTACACGCTGGCAACAGGCTTTGTGAGCTTCGTGGTCTGCTACCGGGTGGGGCCGCCCACGGACAGGCGGAGCAGGAACCTGGTCATGTGGACTTTGCAGGTTGGTTATGGAGGTCGGCAGTAGGGTCGATCGATAATCGATCGATGGTATATTGTATTCCAATCCAATTTATGAAAAGTGTAACCAAAGACGCCGTTAACCCGACCACAGACATTTACTGATGTGAAAAGCTAGAAGCTATTGCAAAATAATTCATCTGTTCAGTAAATCGATTAATTCATTAATTGAATAGATCAAAGTATTTTTGTCTATTTTATTATTTACAATACTTGATTTAATACCAAAGATTGTTTATTCAATTACAAAAGCAGTAAATATTTTTTATTTTTAATATAAGTAAATAAAAATCGCTTATTCATCTATTTTTAACCCGTCGCGCGACCAACGACATTTCTGGGTAATTTTGGACTAGTACCCTATGTTAAAGGGTGAACGGAACTAGTAACAAAAGTTGACTAATCACGAGTACTTACTTACATACGCGCCACTGTGGCGCGCAGGGCGGGACAAAATGGACGGGTTAAAATGACAAATTTTCCACCATCTCTACGCTAGTCTATGCTACTACAGATTATACCCATGTTTCATTCAAGAAATAACGCCAGATTTTGACGAAGATTTTTCAAATGAAAAATAAATATTGATTGTGAAAAAAGTGATTAGACGTCTAGTTAAAAGACAAGAAGTTTATACAAGAATTTTGATGAAATCGGTTTGTTTACACTTATAATAAATTGGATTGGTATAACGTATAGATTGGAACAGTCGACGTCGATCTATAGTTTCTACTAGGCCAATCGCTTGATGGGGGAATGCAGCAGATCGATCGTTGCTACTAGACCAATTAGTGTATCCGTCGATCAGCCAACGCTACCATACCAACCGATCGATGGTATCGAACGATCAATTAGCTTCAGTTATCTTGAGTAAGCTAGTTTAGAAAGGAAGATAAATACGAACTTTGCTGGCAAAACATAATTGAATAGATCTGTACATATAATGAATAACCCCCCCCCCCTCCTTGGCAGGGTGTGGGCGTGCTGATGATATTTTTCAGCAGCTCGTACCAGGAGGCGAGCGCGGCCGCGGTGTTGCTGGCACTACTCGTCAAGTACTTCCCGCAGTCCGTGCTCAACGCCGTGCAGGGATACTGGTCAGTACAAACCCTAAATAGGAGCTTCAGCCCAATATCCTCTCGTTTTAAGAGGAGGTCTGTGCTCAACTGTCACGTTTATAGGACGTTTATGCTTAGATAAACATAGAAAAGTGAAGACAAGGTTAAGTATGATTCGTTTACTTCTGCAGACAAGCCTAGGATTCCTAGGAACGAGGTTTTTTTTTACATAAAGCTGACCTTTGATTGACTCCTACTTATCTCACCTCATGAAAAGAACAGATGAGGCTAAAAGTGTATCCCACTGGTTCAGTAACAGCGTATACCCTTGCCTAGCCTTGAAGAGTTCTAGGTTGTATGTATCTATCCGGAAATACAGACGATGGGAGCGAATTCCATTTCTCAGCAGTTCCCATTATGAAAGATGAAGTGAACGCGACCAATGGATTACTAACTACATAAGAGTGAGGGGCACATCGCTCGCAGAACAGATAACCGTTGGGGGAGAGAAGTTCTGGAGTGGCGACCGCGAATCGAAAGACGAACCGATTGCAGGCCGCCCACTAGGTGGACTGATGGCATCGTGAGAGTAGCGGGCATCCGGTGGCAAGTGGCGAGTTGTCATTCTAAGGGGGAGGCCTTTGTTCAGCAGTGGACGTCTTCCGGCCGATGGTGAAGGGTGAAGACACTCCCCTCGTCTAGATGACCTGTGAAAAATTTTCTAATCATGACTAACTTCCTTTGGCAGGCGTCGCAGGTTCCCGCCCAGGCCGCGGCTGCTGACGAGCGAGGAGTACTACGAAGAGGGCGCGCGCGAGACCAAGCACGCGCTCGAGAACCTGAGGAAGTACTGCTCCAGCCCCGACTGCGCTCAGTGGAGGATCATGCTCAAGCTTAACGACTCCAAGAGGTTGGTCTCACACTAGAGTTCCCAACCGTTTACCTTTACTTGCCCGAATTTCACTTGCCATACCAACGTTTGCCATAAAATATATAGAACCGTGCTGTTTTCAGGATTTTTTAAAATGTCATCATATATAATGCAGTAGGTTAGGTTAGGTTAGTTTAATATCAACTCTGAAGAAATTACTATTTCAGAAATAGATTACTTTATGGCAAATGAAAATTCTAGAAACGATACATTCGGGCATATGAAATTCGGGCAAACGATAGAGAAAAGTTCCCAACATGGGGGCCACGCTCTACTAAACGATTGTATCGTTCCAACTTAAGGCCCGTGGTCGCGGCCAGCGGTCATCGCTAGATGTTGTCACTGTCAGCTTTGCTTAGTTTGGGACTAGGTCAATTGGTGTCAAATGTCCCATGATTTTTTTTTTTTTTTTACTGTTCGCGACCGCGTTGCGCCTACTTCGCTCATACAATATTGATGGGTCAGAGTGGGCTTTGTTTGTATGTATGTCCATTCCTTTGGTACTCGCTGCAGCCTAAACGGCTGGACGGATTTTAACATACATATAATAAGGGATCATTAGATTCGTCATAACTGTCGGAGTGACATAGGGTATCAGTATCAGTATATTGTTTCAACTGACGCCCGCGAAAAAAAAGATGGCGGGGAAGTAAAAAAAAAATGTATTGTAACAATATAATATGTGGGAACTATGGCAAGCCCTCTCATTCTGAGGGGAGGCCTGTGCCCTGCAGTGGGACGTATATAGGCTGGGATGATGATGATGAACAATATAATATGGATATCAAATGAAAGCTAAAAATTAGCCCATTCTAAGTTTATTATATGGGTTATGTTATAATACTTTAAATCTACCATTTTTGCAGAAATATCAAAAAAAGTGTGAAATAAAACTATAAATAAAAAAAAGCAATAAGCCCAACTACCTTAAAAATACTTAAAAGAAGTAAACAAGTCTAGTGGGGGTGGAACTGTTAAGTAGCTAACCTAAAGTTCAACAGGTAGGACCAGCTTAAAAAATCTTAGTACCTACCTAATATTGTGTGTGCCTTCATATTGTGTTGTATTATAGTTTTATAGTGAACCACCTCCCACAGGTTCGCATCGTTCGTGGAAGGCGAGTCGCACCTCAGCGACGAAGAAGTGTTAGGCTACGAGGCTTATGCCTTCAGCACGGAGCCGCGCCGCAAGCCCGCGGCCAACTCGACCGCCATCGCCAGCCAGCTGGACTTCTCGGACGATGACGATGATGATGACATCACTGACGATGAGGTGTGAGACACAGGAACTTTGAATGCCAGCTGAGTGTATCGTCACTCCATAGAGTGGGACACTGCTGACTGTTCTGGACTAGCGAGTCGTGACCGCACGAAATGGCGGAAAATAAAAAAAATAGGATTGTCAATACATTTCACAGATAAAAAAACCTTTGTTCCCCGTAAATATCCAGCATGGGCAGGGTCTAAATTATTTCTTAATAAATCGCCGAGCCCTTGCCCAGAAATTCGGGGTATACATAGGATCCTTAACAATTGCAGCTGGATTTTGGAAATGTAATATACTCGTAAATGTTATATTTTACGATTTATCCATTAAATTGAGCAGATTCAGTTTTTGTTACTAGATATTTGTAATCAATAAACTTCTTGTAAATAACGTTTGACGTTATTAATGTTTAATCGCAGAAAGAGTTGTTTTCCGTTTTGTAAAATTTTAGGTAGTGTGATTTGCTACAATGTTAAAAAATATCGTCTAATTGAAAGCACATAACAATGTCAATTCAATTCTGATTTTGAAATAGGTTAAAATGAAATTGCAGCATAAGGTTAAACTTCTTGCAAAGTCGTTTGCAAGTGAACACCATACTTTATGGATAAGGTTAAACAAAAGAAAGGACTGATTAGGTAGTTTTATACTAAGGTAAAAAGCAAATGCTACCTTTTTTGGCATTGTCCAAATGTTGTTCAAGTTGTTGTAATAAAACCATTTTCATTAGTTAGTAACATTTTAATTATAATAAAGATTCTCATTGTTTTATATTCATATTACTTAGGCTAGCACCACTTTAATTGTAAAAAAATAATATTTGTACAAAATATTCATCTTCATGTGTTTATTGATCTTCAGTAATATTAGTTTAGTTATCTATTTTGTGTGACATGATTTAATTTATTATAAGAGTTTGAATGTTTAACTGAATATGAATAAAGTTATATTTATTCAATTAACAGCTGTATAATTTCTTTGTAAAATTATTATATTTAGTACATCACACTTAAAGCACCTATATTAAAATAAATTAATACTATTCAGTAAATAATTAACTTCTGGGGCAGTGTTTAACAATACATAATAATATGCCTCAATTATATTTGAAAAAGATCTTACAAAACGTTATTTTGAACAATGTCATGTATGGCACAATGTTTAACCTTTTAACCTTATAGGACTAAACCAGAAATAGTGAATGGACCACCTCTTTTAATGCACCTGATATTTGTGCATAGGTACTTGTCGGAAAGTTTTGAACTATTCACAACTATTACATAGACATTTTATAAGGAATGTAGACGCGATTTCCTGTAATAAGCTCTCGATAATTCGCAACATGCGTCATGGTGACGGATTGATATATTTCGGTAAATGGGTCGAAATATTGAAAGCTCACAAAAGGGAATAGCAATCTATATACCCTTTAAAATATGTTTAATTTCTTGTCTCGTTTGGACTTTAATAAGTACAAAAATTACATTGGTAAGACTACATTACAACCGGAATGTTAATATCGTTCGAGACTCGTCGGTTTTTTTTGTTTCCCTGAAGTCAAATGAGAAGAAAAAGAAAACCGATCTTTTGTTTCGAGTTTTAGTGGATATTAATGTGACTTTGTTTCCTCCGAAGAGCACGCTCACGTTACCGGTCGTAAGGATGTCTAAACATGATCTGAAAGCGAATTTGCTGTCGTAGCCTTAGGGCCTGGCCCTTTACTACGAAGTGCAAAATTCGAACTTCGTGTTTTACCGTCCCGCTCACGCTTATATTATTTAAAACAAGAATGAGAGGGACGGTACGATGCGAATTTAGTAGTAGCCCCTCTGTTTCACTGTTTATTCTGTTTTCCAATCTTTATTCGGACAAAACAAACAGAGACGGCACCCCAAATATATGTCATATAAAAATTATTAATGAGTGGTGAGTTGGGGACACCCTTAATATCCGAAGATTGTCAAGGTAGTATTTAGCCACATTCACATTTATCTGACGCGTTGTGTGTGTGTCGTGACGCATCAGAACAGCATGGGCTTGGTACATTTAATATCCTCGTGAGTCCTCGCGTACTTTGTAAAGAACAAATGAACACAAAGAATAACGGCCAAAGTATACTTTATAAAGCACAAATTGTTAATTTAAACAAAGAATTTAATTTAATTTAATTTATTTTAAAAATGTTTAATTAATATCTTCTCTTCTTCTCTTTTAAAATATGGCTTTTCTGTCCTAATTAATAGGACAATTTCGCCAGTGTCAAAGTAAACTCTCTTTGAGAGGCACGTTGTACGGTGGTTGTAGTTTTTGCAACCTGATAGTAAAATTTCAGAAACCACGTGGAGACCACTTGCGCATTAAAAAATGTCAGACACGAGAGCAATAAAGAATTTTGTGATCACTGTTCACTGTTAAGGTTAATCGCCGCATAAAACACTATCAAAATTATAATTTAACTAGCCAAAGAAACAGAAATAGCAAAATTAGATATTGTCTACATCCGCCATGTTCGAATGCTACAAATCGAAACCCTTTAATTAATATCCAAAATAAAGCTGCTGACATTTCTAGGTTTTAAGTACCTACTACATCTATTAAAAAAGGTTAGGACACAAGAGGATATAGTTGCGTTCATGCAGCGTGTTTTGACGGCTTGTGCTGTCTCTCTCCACCCCATATTATTCGTATGAAACAGATTATTTGACACGTTATCACGTCACGCCAGACAAATGTGTGGCAGATTGTGGCAAGTGTTGTCTAGGAGCGAGCACGGCTGGCCTTTTTGGACTTGTCGAGCGTCTGCGGCGGCGGGGGCGGCTTGGCCGACAGGTGGCGGCTGTACAGGCTGCAAATAAATGCATACAGTTATTACACGCTTGTCACGATGCACATAGGCGATCGCTGACATCTTAGTTAGCCTCAGTGTAGCTAGATGGCGCTTTCCTCAATAAGGGATCTCTGAGCAGAATGACGGACGAATTCTAGAGGTCGCCACCGTAGTTTTCTCTTGACTTATTTATTTACGTAATAATATGTATTTAATATTTATTTATTATTTACTTATTTATTTTATAAAAGTAGGCATTTTATTACACTCATTTACTACACGAGTTGTACGACTAAATATATCATAACCAACTCACCCTTGACCGTTTGTCGGCCAAGGGGGTGCTGTCGATCAGCTGTGACCGGGGGAATTCTAACTGTAATATTCTCGCCCTTAAAAGCTGAAGCACAGCTGTAAAACACACATTCAACAGCTCATACTACACTAAACAGCTCCCTCGAAAGCTCCATACGCCCAGACTTGGTAAGTTCTCCGATATTTAACTTTTGTGTTTTTCTGTGTATTTTATATAATTATTTTCTTATAATTTAACTTTGTGTAATTGAACTGAAGGCTTCCCCTGGCCAGGGAATCTTTTATTTCAAACATTTCTTATACTTAATATTTTAACACTTGTTAATTTCTCTCATCCGTTGTTATAAACTCAGAACCTATGTTAATGCTTATTACTTTTATGCAACGGATGCGTACCGGTGTTAAAATAAATTCAAACTCAGCTAAGTAACGTTTAATTTCAAATGTAATCCTCTAACGGTTATTTAGTGAACTGTTGTATTTCAAATTTTAACGGTCACTTAGGCTATTTATTTTTACCTTTTGTTTTTTTAAAATAATTATATAAAACTAGAATCACTTTCCTTTGCCTGCCTGTAACTCCGTATGATTGTCCTTGCCACTCACTGCAATTCAGCACACCCTAAGAGTTGGGGCATCGCTGCAGAGGAGTGACTGGCAAACAATCTAGCACTGGACCACAACTGACACCACCTAATTTACAGGGCACCTCCGTACGGCTTCAACTTCCAAACCTTCGTACGGCTTACAACCTTTGTACGGCTTACAAACCTTCGTACGGCTTACAAGCTCCGTACGACTACAGCTTTCTCCGCTCTGCACGGCTACAACTTTCAAAGCTTCCGTTCGGCTACAGCTCTCACGGCTCAGGCGGCTCCTTTACGCCCTAACCTGACACTGAAGCCCTGACGGCCTAACTTCCGGAGTACTGCACATCCTTCCTGGCTCGTCCAAGACCCTGATCGTTCGGCGTGGAACACTTGTCCAGGAGGCTGCTCGTCCTGCCGCCCTAAGGCCCTTTTGACCTCGGCACCGACGACCACTCAGCTGGACCAGGCCCCTCTGCTGTGGTCAGCCTCTTCGCTCCGGGTTCTTCTCTCCGACTCCAGGGAAGTGTAGGCCAGATAGACCGAATAATCAGAATAACCATCAATCAATAAACGCTTTGAACTTACTACTCTAGATTCTCGTAATACTTTTACTTTTAATATTTGTTCTCTAAACTAGCCTTATTATTTTGTCTTCAATTTTTAATTAAATATAATTAAAAAGTCTTATTGTTTTACTCAAAGAATAACTTACTAGGCCTCCTTTAAGGTCAAACCTCCCTCAAGAGGTCTGCCCTTGACACGCTTA
>NC_133493.1:8511365-8620945 GCF_025370935.1 Choristoneura fumiferana
TAATGGCATGAAATTATAAATGAAAGTGGAAGTGGCATTTGAACATAAGTTGGTACCTTCCACACCTCTAACGGTTCACTTATGTTCAGTATGCGCCTGAAGACATCTTCATTTCATAATAAAAAATAGGCCATAGGCTAGCAGGCAATAGGCCAGCCTAGGTAGATTGTGAACTTCGAAGCTGTCTCACCCTGGAGATCGCATAGATCGATATTTGCTTGACATCTTATTCCGAAACTTATTTATTGTTTTGTCACTAGTAACGTGCTAGCACAAGTCTTTTCGCGATAGTTTTAATCTTCTTCTGCGTGAAACATAAACATTGTAGTAGAAAAATAGTAGAATTATTATATGTTCAATTTTTTTAACAAACGAGTTGGTGTTATGCTCTATGTCACAGGATGACTAAATATTGACTATCCATATCGATAATAATATCACTCATGTTTAGACTTTGCTCATGTCTAGCTTTAGAGACATTCTTGACTGAGCCGGCCGCGATAACTGTAGTAGGTAGTATGGCGTTCTTTTTCGAGTGTCATTGCTACTGAACTGTCAGGTTGCCTTACAAAGAAAAGGAAACTCGTGTAAAAATGACAATCTCGCATACAGATACCAGAATCAAGAACCAAAATCAGAAGAATTGTATAAGCTCATATATTGATAATTTTTATTGTGAGCTTACTTTTTTTAATTATGTGTAACTATTATTACAAATTATTATTTTTAAATTCTGGTTTACCTTACTTTTGTAATTAGGGAAATTGCATGGTAGGTGCACGCTATTAGCTAATTTTAGAAGATCTCCGCTTACAAATTGTATCTTCGGTGACTGCTTTCATTAATTAGTGCATCATAATAATGTTTGATTTTGAGTTTGCATTACATTATAGGCACTAAGTAAGTATAGAAGTTAGGTTGGTCAAAACAGGTAGTTTTATAAGATCTCCGCTTACAAATTGTATCTTTCGCGTCACTGCTTTCATTATAGTGGCATCATAATAATGTTGATTTTGAGTTTGCATTACATTATAGGCACTAAGTAAGTATAGAAGTTAGGTTGGTCAAAACTGTCTTATTGGCTGTACATTAATTTTCATCCAATCTAGTGTCCCAAATTTCAAATTTGTCAATTTTCAAAATCACTCAATATGCTTGACTGAAATGTTTTGAATGAAATCTGGGCCATATTGTCCGAAATAAAGGTCTTTACTTATTATTGTAATAGCTGGTTCAGATTTTCGATCACGAACCCATCTGGCCCCGGTCATTTGAAAGGCATGGGACCACAGCCAACATATCTAATATAGATGAGATGAGCAGAATTTTGGAGGTCTATCCCCTAATACACTATAAGGATGTGCTAGCGGACAGGCCTCTACAGTTGTCAGATCCGAACAGTAATTCACATGGAGTGGGCTATGGCGTTATAGGATGCCGTATACAGCATTACCGAGATATGGAGTGAGATAACGGACACCTACCATTCCAATTTTTCCAATATCATATAAATTGTACTTTTAGTAGACGATGACATGCCGTTCACTAAATGGGCCGCTCAAACTATTGACCCCCCGGAACAACGAGGTGTAGTATAATATAATGCTTCAAAAATGTGTTTCACATACTTTTATTCTGACCTAGAAAGACGTGTAATAGTATGTGATATTTTTGATTGGTTCGATTGTATATCTATCTTGTCTTGAGTGGATAGAGATGAACGAAATAAATACTTGAATAATTGAGTGGTTTCGGTGTTACCAGGTTCCTTGACCCTTGATGCGTGGCTTTACTGGTACGTCCATGAGGCACATGTGCTATATGACCAGTGATGTAAATAATGGAGTTGTTCTTTCAATAAATAATAAACTTTATTACATACATTATAATAATTATTTTTATTCTTGAACCACATTTAGATAAACAATGAAAATTGCTACGGGAATATTATATTACCTTATCATTACTATGGCGACGTGTCAAAAGAACGCTGCACATTGCTTCGGGACAGAGAACTTGTTAATTTGCGGAACCTCATATAAATTGATAACAATATTTTTTACTTTACTTCTTCGCTACGAACCGTGCCCCACAACTACGTCCATGTGAAATATTCATACAATAAATTTACATACACGCCCGCTCTCTTTCTCTTCCATGTAAAACAATATGTTATTATGTATGTATAGTATATGTCACACAAGCTAGACTAGCTGTCACAAATACCTACTATATAACTATTATTAGGTATTGTGTGATATATATATTATTTCATGTAGGAGGAGGGAGGTGGAGGAGGGCGCGTACTGCATGTTATTATATTATGTAGGAACGTATCACATAGATCTAACTGTGCCGCACGGTTGACAGCAGAGAAACCTAGGGCAAAATTAAATACTGTAGGTTCTAGATACTGACTAACAGTCAAGCTCAAAAAAAATATTTGCTAGTGGTACGGTTGGCTTGTTGATTGACTGGACAGCGGGCATATTTAACTTGTATCACAAAGTTTATACCTTTTTTTTGTTCTCAAAGTATTAGCTGAATCTAATGCCGACGTTGTTCACTAGCAGACCTGACCCCCTGATCCTGATAATTATTCTGAAACGCTGTCTAAGCGACGTACTGCATTTTACTTACCCCAAAGAAAAGATTGTATGGTAGAACTGCAACTGTCACAGGCGGAACGGCAGTGATGGGCCTGGTAATTGCAGCCTGCTCGCGTGCTCGGACAGATGAGAGGAATAGAGCAACAAAATAATTAAAAGAAACTGGAATTAATCAAAATACCACGCACAGGACTTATCACGCTAACACACACGAGTAATATTTACCTCGATGTTTCGGCAACATTACAGTGGCCGTGGTCACGAGTAGACTGAAGTGTGGGGTGTCAAGTCTGCCTAGCAGCGCGAGTCCTTCGAACTACCCGCACTTGGTCATTTTTATTTGTCACCCCACACTTCAGTCTACCCGTGACCACGGCGACTGTAATGTTGCCGAAACGTCGAGGTAAATATTACTCGTGTCTAAAAATATATTGTTTCCAAAATAGTTACTTGATTTATAATGCATAATATTTGGCATGATTATTGGGATATGAATTTACTGTACCAGCGGGAAAATTACAAATTAATTATACCCACTGCCCGGTCAACCAGACTAGTTAGCCGTAGATCCTACAGGCAAAGAGCGCTCAAAAAGTAGCAAAGTAAATACATTCCCTTTTTACTCTTAGTATTTGAGGACATGTATAGTTATTTTCACACCTCTCCTTCAGAAAAGTAACTTTTCCTCCCTGACGAGAGGGAGCAAAGTGGAACTTTTCTGTTCAAGGCTTTTCTAAGTATTTTATTGCAAATGCAATTTTTTGAAGTTGATAATTGTAAAGCCACGCCATTTTCTATGCTGGTTGTTCTTTAATAATATTTAGAATTTACTTTTTTCAAGTTTCTTAATGCTCGGTGTGAAAAGTTGTATGAGCGACTCGGGAGCAAAATTATTTTCATCTTGTGCGTTAACACTTGAATCCCTCATTACGCTCAGGATTCTACTTTAGAATCCTTCGCTACATTCTGGATTCAATGTACGCCCTCGCCGTAAATACACCATTTTGCTCAAGCAAAATGGTATAGAAAATGACGTGGCTTTCCAATTATCAACTTAAAAAAATTGTATTTGCAATAAAACACTTAGAAAAGCCTTGAACAGAAAAATTGCACTTTGCTCCCTCTCGGTAGGGAGGAAAAGTTACTTTTCTGAAGGAGAGGTGTGAAAAAAACTATTTGAGCATTTCTAAATAAAGTTTGTACATTTGATTTGCGACTCCTATTTGTGATAAAAAATTGCAGGTATGTAGAGTGAACGATACTGAGTCGTAATAACATAGCCTCTCAAAATGTCCCAATTGGTTTGTATGGAAATTTCCTGTTTTGTTACCAAAACTATGGATTTGCGGTAACAAAAAAGGAACTTTCCATACAAATTAATTGGGTCATTTCGGGAGACTATGTTATTTAAACTCAGTGAACGATTCACTCTATCTACCTGCAAATTTTTCCCAAATCGGAGTCGCAAATCAAATGTACAAACTTTTTTAGAAATGCTCATTTTAGCACTGTAGCTTGCTGTGACAAAGTACCAAACTGTTCAGCTACCTATGAGCTTGACTGCTTCGAATTAGGTTTGATGCAACATCTGTCTCCGATGATGACGTGTCAGCTAAACTGAACGTGCCCGTAGTCTGCAAATACGACGGACTATTTGCGGTAGTTCTAGTTCCTTCACAAGACCTTGAAGAAAGAACTGCGTTATTTTTCCGCCTTTGTACCTTTGCAAGAACTGAAGATGATTTGCAAGAACTGCGAAAGGAACAAAGACAAAAAAATAAACGCAGTTTTTCCTTCAAGTCTTGTAAAGGAACTAATGCAAAAAAACGCAGTAGTTCCATAGCACGAACATCCAAAGGAAGCACTGCCAATAATCCAGTACGCACGAATACAACTCTGCTGGATTGGATAAAAATCCTAGCAGATAATACTTACAATAGGTAGTTATATGATACGAATTGACAACTGTTTTCGACTCGAAGGTAACAAAGGGAGTGTAGATGATTTTGGAACTGCTCGTAGTCTTCTGCTGATTGTGCCTAATCATCGGTTATGATTATCCTAATGAAATCAATTTATAGAGATATGTAGGTACAAAATTAGCACGGGATAGTTTTTTACCGCAATTTGATACCAGTTATCGGCGAGTGGGTGAACTTTTGCTGTTATGTAAGTATTTCGTAAGTATTTATTTATACCTATAAAGGCAAAACATGGCCTAAAAATGCATGAGATTTGGCAAACATACAATTGGAATTATGGAATACTCCTTGAGGATCGCAGAGGTGCAAGAAGTTTTTTTTTAATTCGAATACCTACACTACAGAATAGATTTTTTTCTTCAACGGGAGCGAAGCGCGGGATTAAGCTAGTAATTATATATACGAACTGAGAAATCCGATGCAGAAGCCTAGATAAACTCTTCGTCAACTCTTTTCATGGTTAGCAACTTATTAAGGCGCTGTACGTAGTGAAAACTACAATTTTAGAAAATATTTAAAATATACTTACACAATACTTACAACTGCAATTTTTTTATATGTGTATTTTCAGTCTATTAGCTAGTTTTTGACTTCATCAAAAACACGATTGCTGACAAAAACCTCGATAGATTATTTTTTTGAAAAAGAGCCTTCATTTACACGTTAAACCAAATATTATGAAAAATATTATGAATATCAACACAAAATTTGCTTTATTAAATAGTTTTTTAGTAGATTTAGATTTATGCTTCATAGATTTTCAATAGGTTGAGTACATCGATCATACCAATTACTTCGTCTTTGGCAAAAAAAACGGTTCTAGCGCGCGGCGGCGGCGAAGTATTGCCCAGTCGCCAGTACACGCGTGTACGTAGTCGACGACGGACCTGTGCACATTTTTTCTAACGCGCTAGTACTACTTTTGAGAGCAAATAATATGGTAATCGCAGTATTAAAAAAGTTAAGCGAAAGAGGAAACGCATAAGTGAACTCAGAGCACATATGAGAAGCATTAGAGTACCTAAACGGTAAGTACCTACCACACACTAATCGACCGGCCGGAGTCGGGCCGAGTCAGCAGGGCTACTACGAAACTCCAAACTCGAAGTTCGTGTCGTGCCGTGCGGTCCCTCTCGCTCTCGTACTAAATAGTCAGTGGCGTAGCTAGGTAACCTAGGGCCCTGGGACAAATAAAAAATGGGGCCCACTGCTATCAAAAACTGGTAAGGTTTTTTGAAGTAAAATCATTATATATACAAATACTTTCTAAGCACTTTATCATCAGCTATAAAGCAGAATTTCGAGGGCCCCCTGAGCTTGAGGGCCCCGGGGCACTGCGCCGCCTAGCCCCTTGGTAGCTACGCCACTGTAAATAGTATAAGTATCAGAGGGACCGCAACCCACGAACTTCGAGTTTCGTAGTAGCCCTGCTGAGCGGATTTCACATTCGTACTACGACCGCAAGCTGGTTGGCGCTCACGGATGCGGACGGCTTCGTCCAGATTCTACCGCGACTGCCATAGGCACAAATTGTAGGCACGTTGTATAACCTATACTACTCACGGCGAACATGCGGCGAACCTTGCGGCTACTACGAAACTCGAAGTTCGTATCGTACCGTCCCTCTCGCTCTCGTATTAAATAGTATAAGTGTCAGAGGGACCGCACGACACGAACTTCGAGTTTCATGTTTCGTAGTAGCCTTGCTTGATCCCTTTGGCAAATTCACTGACATTTCTGATAGTGACACAACAGTTTCAATTTTCTCATTTAATTGCAGGCAAAGGTTAATATCTTGCATTCAGCCAAGTTATTTAACATTAAATTATTTTAATAAAATAAGATGGTCGCATTTGGTTGCACTAGTAAATTATTGTCAAAAACATGCACTCCAACTGGAATCCGGCTGCAAAATGGCAGTTATTGCGCAGTTAGTGCAACTGCATCAGCACTGCACCCGACTGTCAGAGGACTGCCATTTTAGGCAATCGGAGTGCAGTTCTTACGCAGTTCTGATGTAGTTCTGAACTTCGGAGTTTTTAACTTCGTTTCTAAAACCTCTTATTGAAAAAAATAAATAAAAAAAATGGAATATCTGTCTTGCTCCTCCGCGAATTAGTGAGGCCAAGTCGTGGAAAACGGCTACGTGTGAGTTGCAAAAAATGTTTTTTCATGCAACCTCTTATTGCTTCTGGTTTTCTGGTGTTCTGACTTGTATTTTTGTATTGATGCAATAACTACTTTACGCATACTCATAATCTTTATATCTGTCAAAGTTGTTCTGTGCGCTAAGACATATTTTTTATCTTTGGCTACAGCTCGCACATGTTTCTTAGAACATAAAATAAATAAAATAAAATAAATATCACGGGAAATTTCACACCTATTGACCTAGTCCAAAGTAAGCTTAGCAAAGCTTGTGTTATGGGTACTAAGAACATGGTTCCTACATTAATTTTTTTGACTGTATGGTTTGGGTAAGGTTGTATACTGTAGTTTTAAAGTATTACATTTTGAAAAAGTGACTCTGCCAAGTTTCTTGCTGCGCATTTTTCCTGGCAATGATGGTCTTTCCGAAAGCGCTGGTAGTTTAAAAAATGACGTGTAAAAGTGCCCATTGCGGCCTATTTACTGAATAAACGATTTGATTTGATTTGTTAAAAGTGAACAGACCACTTTTTCTTTACTGTTTTATTATATGTATCGATTTGCCTAGCTTGTAATCTAGATTTTCATTTTTCCTATGTATTTTTATTTCGTCTTTCTACCTATTCAGTCTTAATGTCTATCCATTACCTACATTACAAATTAAACTGTGGGCATGAAGAGGCATAAATTATTTCTTTATTACCAAGACTATTTACATTAAAGCGAAGAATTTATTAATTAAACCGAAAATTGTGTAATTATAATTTTAACGAAAAATCCGGAACTCACATTAACCAGAATACGGATACGAACAGAATAAGGCCGTCAACGGGCTGCGTGACAGACGCGCGAGGCGTTGCGCTGGACGCCCCGCATTCGCCTCCGCCGCGTCGTCTGCTTCACCCCCCCAAATACCGAAAATTCTTCTATAAGCGCGCCTTAATAATTGATATTAGCAGCTTATGATTACTAATTCTCTACCAAAAGTCTTACCACAGAAATTGAGTGATGATGATGATGATAATTAGGTAGTAAACTCTGTATGCTTTTTATTACCTCTTTTGATAGAAAGAGCTTACACGAAGCACTGTTCATAAAATATTAGGTATGTCTAAAGGCACTGTTACACATGCTCGTTACTAGCATGCTTATAAGAATGCTTATGAGCATGTTCATGGACTGAAGCAAACGCGTTCACACTTGCTTATTACCTTTCCCCCTTCCACCCCGTCTCGAGCTTGCGACTAATAAGCATGCTCGATAGTAGCATGTCCTGTTCACACATGCTACTAGTTAGCATTTGCTCAATAGTAGCATGCTTTCTTGCTACTAAAGAGCATGTGTAACAGTGTCTTAAGGGACTTTGGCCTTACTGATGCCCTTGATAAACTTGATTGCCTGTGCATTCCTGTGCGTGTCGTACAAGGTGACTAAGAGCCCTGGTGGCAGCGCTCTCTATTGCCAACTACGAATTCCAAACTCCAGCTCTGCGGCGTGGAAGGTAAGGACAAACCTCCGCACTATTTTCCCAAGAAACTCGTCCTGTTGATTGCTACTGATTTTCAACCGACGACCATGACCACTTTAGCATGGTAGTAACTACGAAAGTAAACTATAAATATAACCTGAATAATAGCAAGACCATCAACCAAGACAAGAAACCGTGGTCAGAATCTTGGTAATTTCTCAATTTATCGTACACATATTATGAACACTTGAAAGGCGTTTGGCTCGTATTATAATATGCGAACATTTATCCAAGACCTGCTTCTAATTATCAATAAAATACTTATAGATTGTATAGGTCGTAGTAAAATTTTCGAGTAAAGTACAGTTGGTACAAAATTTCGTGACTCGATAAAAAAATGTGAATATTACTCGAAGGAGTACCCCGATCGGGTAGCTAAGTGTCGCAATAGACTTTCGCTAGCTGGCGCTGTCTATTTGAGTGTGTGCGTGAGCTCCTAGTGTCCGTATACGGCCGCAATTGACGTTCAAAGTAAAGCACCTCGTTTGCGGCTTTTGGCGGAATATTTCATTTCGAGTGTGGGGTCAAAAAATCGGTTACGCTTAGATACTCCCGCCATTAGTTTTTGGTGAAATAATTCTTCGTAATTTACGAAAAAAATTTGAAAAAAGGAACTATTGATAACAGCGCCATCTAACGGGACATTGCTCATGAGCTAACCAGGAGCAAACCCCTTAACTAGGTCTGCGTGGAAATTACGGCTCAAGTCCTCTAGTTTTGAGAGGAGGCTTGTACGGTACCCGGGTGACATCCCATACATCCTGCCAAAGACATCATAGCGAAATTAAATATGAAAAGGTTCCACCCTGTTCCCCGTTTCCTTGACTGTACGTAGCAATGGAACGTATATGGAGCAGTGGCGAAGCGAAGTGGCGATTTATTCAGTAAATGAATGCCGCAATGGGCACTTTTACACGTCACTTTTTAAACTACCAGCGCTTTCGGAAAGACCATCATTGCCAAGAAGAATGCGCCGCAAGAAACTTGGCAGAAAGTCATAGAACTCTATTCCCACCGGCTTGCCCAATATTTACAAAGTAGAACAACAAGACATACAGAATTTATGAAAGATGTAAGTGATCTTTGCTTCGGCTTTACCACGGATATATCTGACGCCACTGATATGGAGGTAGATGATTTAAAAGCGACTGATATTCCTCCTGATGGGCTGGCCACATTGCTCAAAGACCAGATAATCGTTGGGGGAGAAAGTCCTTTAGTGACCACGAAAAGGAAGACGAAGCGTTGGCAGGCCTCCCACTACATAGATAGTGAAAGTTGCGGGCAACCGGTGCATGCAAGTGGCGAGTTGTCGTTCATTGTGACGTTCTAATGGAGAGTAGAGTTGCGCCCGCTCGGTCTTTAAAGGGAGCGCTCCGATCTCGGTCAATCGGTCAAATGAACTAGTTCGGTCTTTTAGTTCCTTTAGCTCCGTGCGGCTCCGACCGAAACAGGGAAAGGGAAAGGGAAGGGAGCGAGTTAAGACTCGAATCGGTCATGAACTGAACTGGGAGCTAAAGATCGGAATGTTAAAAAATAAGGAGTATAATAAAAATATTACGTTGTAATCAGATAAAAAAATCAAATATTTATTTGTTGTCGTAGTGTTTAAGTACTTTTGTTTATTCGGGTTTCTAAGTATTGTTCTTTGGTATCATCAAACAAGCGGACAATGTAAAATGTAAAAGAAATGCGTCTCTCTCGCACTTGAGCAGGATACGCTGTGAAATAATACTATTTGTCTCGTTCACATCGACCGAGCACCGCGCCACGCCGTCCGCTCCGCTCTTTACCTATTCGTTTCCTCGTTCACTCGCTCACTCCCAACGTTTTAGCTCCGGAGCCAAAGGAGCGCGGACCGAGACCGAGACCGATTAAGATCGTTTACGAGAAACTAGTTCTTTTCAGTCCGCGATGGGAATTCATTCTTTTTAGTTCTTAGTTCAGGACCGACTCAAGCCTAATGGAGAGGCCTTTGTTTAGCAGTGGATGTCTTCCTGCAAACGATATGATGACGGTCTTCATAATTTAAATCGTAACGTGTAAAGCAGCTTCCCCGGGTGCGAGCAACTAATATCAATTTAGTTTGTACTCGTAGTATTGAATGTATGCAAATTTGGTTGTTCTGTCCGTCCCCGTCGGAATCCAATTATTGAACTGTTTTAATATGACGCTAGAGAAGTTGTTCTGATATAATACATGTATGCTAGTTGGATAAGTTGTGTGGGAATCATTTGAATTTCATATCATAATTGAAAGTCTTTTGCAAATTGGAAAGAGGGAAATTTGGTTTCGTAGTACTAGGCATTCAGTTCTCGTCAAACGCCCAGCCCGGGCGAGCGAGCGGACTCGTTGCGCCGTTTCGTTTTAGAATGGACTTCGAGGATGTTATTTGGATGTTATCGAGTTGTTTTTTTTAACTTTAATAAAAATCAAAACACCAGACTGCCCAAACTAAAAGGAAGAAAATAAGTCTAGTGGTCTGGAACTCTGTCAAGAAGCTCATTTAAGGTTCAACAGTCGGAACCCATTACCAAGATTTTTTGAGCTGGTTAAGATTTGAATGGGTCCTCACTGTTGAACCTTAAATGAGCTTTTTGATAGAGTTCTAGACCACTAGACTTATTTTCTTCCTTTTAGTTTAGGGCAGTCGGGTTTTTTCGATTTTTTAAATTTAATGTTTTTTATTTTATATTTTTTTGATATTTCTGTGAAAATATTAGATTAAAAGCATTATTACCCATATATATATTTAGAATGGGCTAATTATTAGCTTTCATTTTATTCCCATAATTATTGTTACAATACAATTTTTTTTTATTCCTTCGCCATATTTTTTTTCGTAGACGCCATATTAAAATATTATATAGCCTATGTCCTCCGCTCAGCTCCGACAGTTATGACGAATCCAATGATACCTCATATGTTACAATCCGTCCAGCCGTTTAGGCTGCAGCGAGGAACAAAGAAATGGACATACATACCCACATACCTACATACATACATACGCTCTGAAAACATAACCCTCCTTCGGGCAGTCGGGTAAAAAATGCAAGTTTACCGACAATCGCTAGAATGCTCGCTAGAACTCTCCTGTTTTTTTTGTAAGTTATGTAACATTTTCTAGAATGCTCATTACAAATGAATGCTAACAAGTTACATCAGCACCGCAATGGTACAGTCAGCAAAGAAAGATATCAATACAGCCAAAGTGCCAAAACTATGTATACAGGACTTTATTGCCTGACCATGAACATATTTTTGGCACTTTGGCTGTATTCATATCGTTGTTGCTGACTGTACCTACACCAAAACTTGACACTAATTTTGAACATCAAAAACAAACTGTCCCCACTCCCTGAAACAGCAGCTAACAGATAGAGCAAACAAAAATTCCTTCCCCACTTACTTCAATTTAGCAAATGCTTACCAAATTTAACATTTTCAGTCGAGGACACCGGATTCCCCCGCTTTGATCCTTCCTGGACATTTGAATATGTAGATTCAGGAAACGGGATGAGCCCGGTTCTGGTTCGGATGAAAGAAGCGGTGATATCTGAATTTGAACATGCGAGCTCGGCGTTGGATTTTCATTTAATTAGCACACGCCTCTGTTTTTAGACTTTTTAGTGGACGAATTAATTTTTTAAACGTGGATATAGGTAGAGTCATGCACGATGACGCGTGCCGTGGTTCTTATTACAATGTTATTAATGTCTAATTTTGACAAAATCACGCGTCTTCCTGGGTGGCACTAGGTATACGTTTTAGTTTGAAATGTCGCGAACTCTTTGTGTTTTATTAAGGAACTAGACTTTATTATGTGATGGTTTAATACTGTGTTTACATAAAAGCTGAGGCCCAGTGGTTTAATATATGGTCTATTAAGCCGAGGATCGTGGGTTTGAATCCGGTCTCACACCTCTGAATTCGAAATTAATGTGTAAAATTACATTTGAAAATTGCCACAAACTTTAGGGCAAAGGAAAACATTGCAATTAAAGCTGCTTATAATGCTGTTGTGTGTATTAACCTACCCACAAGCCCTTTCTTATAAATGATCATATGCACTACCAAATTGATCATGCTACTATTTACACATAAAAACTAATGCCATTAATGGAATATATTAGTCCTTATTATTTAGAAAATACACTAACCCACATGTAAAGTTACAACGCGTACTGAATACGCGTCAAACTACAGAAGCTTTCTTACTGTGAGAAGAGGCCTATGCCCAGCAGTAGGATGTATAGGTCAAGGATGATAAGATGAATGACTTGCAGAGCATTATCTTTAAAAACCAAGTACAAAACCTTAATAGTATAGTCTCGAAACTAAAATACTATTCTCGTTAAATACATTTTTGGTAAAAATTTCATTTTTAATACAAATTTTTTTTGCTGACTGTACTTTTTGTTGACTGTACTTGCATTGTCACTCAAACTACATTTGCATACCAAATTTCAAGTCGGTGCTATTAACCGTAGAAGAGTTCCATCCTGCGGAGACGATCCTGGATGGACTACCAGGATGTCACTACTAGATTATTGTATTGTGACGCGATTTACAAAGTTTAAAGAATTTTCAAGTATTCCAAATTTCAAGTCAATCTGACTATTGGAAGTTATTCAAATTGCAAGATTTCATTACAAACAGACAGACAGACAGACAACGGGACAGGTGAAACTAAATGAAAGTTTGTAAAAAGGGACATAATGTACTTGTGTTGTGTTAGTTGGTGATAAAATATTACTCGCTTTTGGTTATGGCAGATTGCTGGATCCACCAAACATGCTGCTTAACCTGGCTTACAGAAGTTTTAAGTAAACAGTTACCTTAGTAGAGCGTCTTAACCGTTTTTAGTTATAAAACGTTATGCAGAACTAAAGTTGCCTTATGCTAAGTAGTTGACGAGAACTCAATGCTCATTTGCAAGTTAACACTATACTGCAATACTGGATGTTTTTCCGAGATGTTCAATCTTTTGTTTTTTTGATATTTGCAAGTCACGTTATAAATAGTTTATAAGTGGAAATTCTACTAATATTACAAATGCGAAACTTTGTAAGCCTGTTTGTCTGTTACCTATTAACGTCTAGACCACTGAACTCCCTCCCCCCCACTCCCTCTCTTCTCCTACTCATGTTTTTACTGTATTTTTGATGAAATGTATGAATGAATGAATAAAATTTATTTCGAAACAACAACAACAACAAAAAAAACAGTTTACAAATTTCTTAAATCTAAAAGTGTATTGTGACAGTTGTGTCAAAAAAGGAGTCCACTCAGCATTAGTCGAGGCAGGAGGCCACGACGCTGGTTTTCAGTGGGTCCTATAATGAGTAGCCTTAAACTAAAAACTAAAACTAACGGGCTCGTATCTAAATATATTTGACTATTCTGTTTGTACTCGCACAGTCTCGGGTTATTTATCTGCGATTACCAAAACAGAAATTAGACTGACATAATTGAAAAATAAATAGTAGGTACATAGACAGAGATACTTATAGAAGATAGGCGTGGTTACACGTATGCATTGTATGAAGTTTTATTTGATTTATTAACAGAAAAATATGTATAAATGTATGTAGTGTTTATTATGTCAATAAATGTTGTGAGTTTGAGTTTGAACTAATTTAGATGAAATTCGGTGTGTATACAGATAGTTTTGAGTCCCTAAAGGGGAAGGGAAGGACACGGCATAGTTTTATCCCCGAAAATTGCATAGTTCCTAAAATCTAGTATAACAATAAAGTAGTAACAGCCAGCTGTATTAGTATCTGCCACAGCGGAAAGTGCAAAAATATCTGATACGTCCTACCAGTCCTAGAAATTGAGTCGTATCAGATATTTATGCACGTTTTGCTGTGTCAATATTAGTGTTAGTAACTCAAACCATTATGATATTTCATACCACAACGAAAACAACTTATCTGTCAAAGAAAGCATGAAGATTATAAACAGTTTCCCATACCCATTGTATTCTGGTTCCTTTTGTGTTCGACATAAAATGAACTAAAGAAAATCGGAACAATATGGCTTAGCGAGACGAGCCTTTAAACTTGAGCCTTTGAAGCCTAAAACTTACGAATGCCAGCACTCGGTTGGTTAAGGTCTTGATCTTCGTAACAATGCCAGCAAGTTTTAATTGCTATAATTAAGACACTCTGTACCATAAAAACTTTAGGAGACAGTAGGCAAGATTAGGCAACGAGCAGTAGACGTTTGTCATTATTCTGTCGCAAGGAAATAGCCTTTTAGTCAGAAAAAAAACAGAGATTTTAACAAATTTCAATGGATAAAAGAAAATCATGCTGTATGTTAAAATGACCAAAACACTTTATCATTTTCCTAGAAAAAAATAGTCATTTGATTAAACTCCTGAACCTTACCCGTGTGGTGTCGGGTTAGAATTACAACTCTCCTCTATATGTCGTAAGAGGCGACTGAGGATAGAGGTTAAGGTATACCATAGGCGATAGGCTAGCAACCTGTCACTATTGTACCGTTTTTGTCAAACTTAAAACCTAAAATTGCTAAAAGTGGCTCCGAAGCGGTAACGTTTCGTGTGCTCTGCCTCCATTCGGGAATACAGGCGTCATGTTTGTGTGTATTTGGTGATTCGATAAAATCCTTGAAAGACGTCAGTGAGTTGACGAAATGAACTCGCAAAGTCAACTCGTATTATTATTTCACTAGCGTGTAGTTGTTGACATGTAATTTGGTATTATTTGCGACCCTAAAAAGGGCATAAGATAGTTTTATCCTGGAAGATTTAAAAGTTCCTCAAACGCTCGATAACAGAATTCTTCGCAAAACGAAGTCGTGGGCATCAGTTATGCAACAACTAACAGAGCAAACTAATTCTAAATGAAATCGTCTCCCTACAGAGTCATATGCTAATCCGGGCATGGAACTATTAGAAAGCAGAAATGGCTCATATATGGCGTCCGAATATCCGAGTTAAGCTACGTTAAGTAGTTTCCTGTTAGAACGGCTTCTAAATTGCTATAACGGGTTTGCTTTTGTTTAAGATGAAAATTTTTCTTTCAATATTATATTCAATGAATCAGGAAGCGGAAAATACGATTATTGAAAAGTTTCGCGTTAAATTTAAGCTCCAATTTAAAGTAGTATCCAAAAATATTTTATTTTGCAAATTATTCTGAAACTATAATTATTGTCACTACAATTTTTCTTAATAAAATTGAATAGTTAAAAATTGATGATTGATTTTTGTTAAAAATTTAATTTTTAATACTTACAAGCCTTTTTTGTCTGTACTTTTTGTTGACTGTACTTGTATTGTCATATCCATACTAATATTATAAATGCGAAAGTGTGTTTGTGTGTTTGTCCGTCTTTCACGCCGTAACGGAGTGACGGATCGACGTGATTTTTGGCATAGAGATAGTTTATGGGCCCGAGAGTGGCATAGGCTACTTTTTATCCCGGAAAAATGCACAGTTCCCGAGGGAACAGCTCGCGATAACCGAATACCACGCGGGCGGAGCCGCGGGCAAAAGCTAGTAAACTATATTTCCGCACCAAATTATAAAGTCGATGCCATTAACCGTTGAGGAAATCTGTCCTGTGGAGACGATCCTGATTAGACCACCAGGATGTCACTACCAGATTATTGTATTGTCTCCAGATTTACATAAGTATGCCAAATTTCAAGGTAATCCGACTACTGGAAGTGGGTCAAATTCAACTGGTAAGATTTGATTACAGACAAACATCGGGACAGGTGAAACTAAATTATAAAACTTGTAAAGAATAGTAATGAAATTTATCTTTTAAACTTAGAACAACTACCATTTTGTTCAGGAGAGCAAAGACGCTAATTTAAAAACTAGGTGCCTTTTATTTTTCATGCATTGATATTTAATTATAAATTTTTAGGTTTTATTGTTTTATTTTGATTGATTTTTAGTTTAACATAAAATAAAAATGATTAAAAAATATATACATACTTCTTTGTTTGTGGCTGTTTACACCTGCTTGCCTTGGTCTTAGACTAAGATTTTACTTTATGCACTGGAGCATAAAAAGTAATTTTATGTCGCCTAGATCCATCATAAATAGCAAATTTACGAGCATGAGAAAAAAAAGATTATAAATATTACTTATTTACCCTTTATAGGGCAACGGTCGCTCTTGCGACCATTAAGACTTTGTCTATAATTAATAATAATGATCGTAATCCATAAGACTCAAAATTAATAGTCTCCACATACTGTTATAATCTATTCAACGCTTTACCTATTGGATAGATTGTGAAAAGATAGGCGCGAAAATGGGTTAAAAATTATGTATCATTCATAAATTATTTTGTTTGTTCCTTAATAAAATCATTTTCAACGTAAATTTAATCAATTATTAAAAAATCAACCGTAGGTAGAATGAAAGTTAATGCTGACATACCATTACATAGAATTAATTTTCTAAATATAAGTCTCATATCAGCTGCTGATCTAATTAAATTTCCACATAATCCTATATTTCTGATGAAATCCATTTCCGAGTTTCCTGTTTCATAAAGTCATTTGTTTGAGTCGGGGTATTGTTAAAACGACCCACATGAAAATATCCAACGGTGAAAATCTGTAATTTGATGTAAAATTACTGGTACAGTCGAGCGCAAAAATATGGACTTATCTAACCTTTCAAAAATATGTAGACACCACAGACTCTTTATACCAACCTAATAATGTCCGCGTAGAATTCGTTTATCGCTTTCCCGTGGAAACTATGCAATTTGCCAGGATAAAAACTATAATTGTATCCTAAGTCCTTTTCCAGGACTGTATACCGAATTTCATCTAAATCGGTTCAGCGTTTATGATGTGATAATTGAACAAACAAACAAATAAATAGGGAAACTTCCACATTTTATAATATTAGTGAGATTTCGCCTGATATGGCACTGGTACAGTCCCAGCACCAATATCTGAGACAACAAGCGTGCATAAATATCTGATACGACTCTATTTCTAGGGCTGGAAGGACGTGTCAGATATTTTTGCACGCTTCCCTGTAGCAGATATTAATGCTGGTGACTGTACCGACTGATGTACCTATGTCTCCACATTGGGCTTATCACAACTCAATCGATCCGAGCCGATGAGTCGTTCTAATTGCGATAGAGGATGTATCCGCCCTATGACTATGGACTTAAAACCTGTAAGCATAATACAGCCAATAAGTTTATTACGATAAATTCGCTCTGGTTGTTTAGGTTGAGTTACAATTTGGTCATAACCAATAAATAATTAAAAATGTAATGTGTAATTGCGTGCACGTTTAAGGGACTCCCATGCCCCAATGACTTTCGATCTGAATTCCTTAGTTTTCTAATGTTTTTTGTAGCTTATTATATTAACAACAATGGATTTAAGCAATATAGTATTCGATATTTACTTCAAAGATAATTGTCTTCGAGATATTTGGCATCAAAGTTGTTAAACTTGTTAAATTTTAGGCCAAATAACTGGTTTTCTGGCCATAACCTTTGTGTTGATTAGTTTCAAATGAAAACCCTCGACACGATTTTAGAGACGTCGAAGACGAATCCAAATATGTAGATTTCGTATATGTTAGATCTTTCACGTCAATAGAGATACGAAATAAGTGTTTTTTTGGTCAATTTTTAAAAAATCATACAAAATGAAGTTTTCATTTTTTTTCAAAATTCGGTAGACAAAAATAGAGATAAAAGATTGAAGAACCGATAGCCGTTTGACTTATAATTCTATCTGTAGTGCAAAAGTAGGAGATACGATTCAAAACTTGTCAAAAATCGGTGAATACCTCGGGTAGCCCCCTAATATCACAACATCCAAGTCGATCCCACTTCCTACTAATATTATAAATGCGAAAGTTTGTAAACGGAAAAACGTAGGTTAGGGTGTCCTGAGGCACGGTGGACGGACGGTCGTCGGAAGGTCTTAAAGAGGGTCGCTGGCGGCGGATGGATGCGAGGGGCTGAAGACAGAGTGTTTTGGCGTGCCATGGAAGAGGCCTATGCCCAGTAAGCCGGTTTGTGGGTTATCGAGCGTTTCAACCGTCTCATTTGCGTGGTCACATTTTTCCGTCCGGGAATACCGCAGGCGATAGTTCATTCCAGAGCTTTGCTGTGCGAGGCAGGAAATTTCTGGAAAAACGCACAGTAGAAGACTGCCAACCATCTATATGGTGAGGGTGGGAGTGTTGTCGCGTAGTGTTTATTTAAAACCGAGTTGCATTCAAAGGTAGTTTGTTTTCCGGTAAGAAATAAAAACGAATCTTTGAATGGATCTTGCTTGCATTTTCCAAGTAACTCGATTCTAGACTGTCTATTTTCAGACCCTGAGGAGATTTCAAGTTAGCGGGACAGGCTCAGGGGTGATAAACTAGGTTTTAAGTTGGGCGAGTTGCGATGCTAAGATTATTGCTAACGTACATATATACAGGGCTGCCAGGTTCACTTCTACTCACATAACTAAGCTATTTTTGTTCCGCAACTTTTTTTTACATGCCCAGTGATAATTTTACTTTTTTCATAGGTATATATTAAATGTATGCAAGACATTACTGAATTGACAGCAAATTAATAATTAATAAATGGTGGTTATCATGAAGAAATTATAAATTATAAAGCCTTTTATAAATTATAAAGCGTTTTATATAAAACTAAAAATCAATCAAATCAATCAAAATAAATCATTAAAACTAAAAAATTATAATTATGTAGTAATCCATGAAAAATAGAAGGTACCTAGCAAGTGAACAATTGTTTCCACTGTTGCTATTTTTAATATCCTCTCAATCGAAGTGAAAAGCAGTGTAAAACTCGAACATTAAACCCATTTTCCCCTCGACGTATCTATCCACCCTCGCCGTACCGACTCGGGTGGCTATCTGATTGAACGCCTTGGGTAAATGGCTCGTTTTATGCTCTTGTTGTACAATCTACTATTTCATGTAGTCGCAGACTACATAAACGGGCTGTATGTTTGACAGCCCTGGTTTAACGGCTTGTCTAGCTTACTCAGAGTCCTTAGAGGCTTTGTGATAATTAACAACGCAAATTGGAATGTTAAATAAACCTAGTTTAAAATTTAGGAGTGCTACAATAACTTCATTAGGATTTTAAACTACATTAGCATAAAGAGTAGACTGGATAGAGGATTATATTGTTATTTATAATTTAAATTTATAAATTGTTTGTAAACAAAATCTTACTCTGTTTTAATAGCAATACGCCTGATCAGATTTGGATGGCAAACGAGCAAGTGGGTCTCCTGATGGTAAGAGATCACCACCGCCCATAGACAACTGCAACACCAGGGTATTGCAGATGCGTTGCCAACCTAGAGGCCTAAGATGGACTACCTCAAGTGCCAGTTATTTCACCGGCTGTCTTACTTTCCACGCCGAAACACAACAGTGCAAGCACTGTTTGTCGGATGTCCACCAATAAGATGGATGAATGACCTGGTTAGAATCGTAGAGCCTGAGGTATATGGAGCAGCCCCCTAACCAACAATGGACTTTCTACGGCTGATGATGATGGATGATGATAATAATGATGTCTATAGGATATAAGTACAGGATTCCTGAATACTGCATACAAAATGTTTCGAAATAATTCCGATTCGCATTGTCGATCCCTTAATTCAAATAGCGAATCTGCTAATTGAACAACATCGTAGATCTGTTTTAAAAAACAATATATACTTACCTCGTTGAGTTTCTTGCCGGATTCTTCTTAACAGAGATTGTCAAGAAGACATTAATATCTAAGGCGTATTATAAAGTTAATGATTATATCATGGACAGGGATATTTGGAAATAATTCCGATCCGCATTGGCAATCCTTTCGAATAGCGAACCTACTGTGTTAAAAATAAAGTTGTGTTAAATAAATACTTGCGATGTATAGATATCATTTAATAATATTGTAAATCTGTTTAAAAAAAATATACCTCGTTGAGTTTCTTGCCGGATTCTTCTCAACAGAGGTTTTTCCGAACCGGTGGTAGTTTTTTTTGACATTTATAAGTGCTTGTTATAACCTAAATTGAATAAAGATATTTTGACTTTGGCTTTTAATTTTAGAAGTTTTTCCGAACCGAAAAAATGGTTACCTACTCTCCACCCACCGGAGAAGAGAGCCCGCAAAGAGAGAAAGAGAGAGATGTTAAACGTAAGCATCTTGTTACAGCAACATCGCTTGTGACCTATGCGGGAGAGAGATACGACTTCATCCTGGAAGCAGATAATGAGATAGACAACTATTGGATACGGTTCCGGGGACTCATGGATTGTGACGAAAGGTAAATAATGTTTTTTTTATTTCCATCACTAGCCCGAAGTCCACTGTTGAATAAAGACTTCACTAGAACGCCGCAATGAACAGCAACTTGCCACAACTCTCGCATTGTTATTAGTCCACCTAGTGGGCAGTGAACCAAGATTTTTTTATTTTTTTATTTCATGGGAACCGACGTATCAACGTGATTATTAAATAATAAAGGCAGCTACATACAAGTTCAACCTATAAAACCTTTCAAAGTTAAGGGCGATTACCTTTAATAAGATTTTCGAGTGTAATGTATCGTGAAAGTTGTAACCAATTTATATTTTGATCAAAACTTTATTCCGAACATACTTTATATTGAATCTGAGCCTGTTATTAATGGTTTCCGAGTTTTCATTGATCTTCAATTTTTACAATTTATTCGTAGACTAAAAACAAAACACCTGAAACAAGAAAATTAATAGTTTTCACTGAAGTTGCTGGAAGTGAATGACAAAAGTATTTTTTTTATAAAATTTTAAAACTTATAAATTTAAAACCTGCCTAAGTGCAAGTTTTAAATTTGTAGAATATCTATGAATTAATTAATGAATTCTTGAAATAGTTATTATCAAAAGTACTTATTATTGCCGTCACTACGTATTCTTACGAGCATTTAATGGTTATTCCTGTAGGTACAGTCAGAGTCATAAATAAGTGATCATTTCAGCCATATGAAACTGTGTACCGACTGAAAGCAACAAAGTACAAAAGTGATCACTTATTTATGACGGTGACTGTCAACACGTATCCTGATAAAAAAAAATATGTTTATTATTGATGGCCAGGTTCACAAAGGCTAAGCAAGTAGCGGTGCTGCATTACGAAGGGGCAATGGAGTCGGAGCCTGCGGGAGACCCGACCTGGGAAGAGCTGCATAACGAGGGATTGGTAAGCATTTTGCCATTATCATTGAATTTGACTGCCACCATTGCCTTTGTCTTCGACATTACCTTTAACTTCGACATTGCAAATTTTAGTCGGTTTAAGTTTATAAATTATTGCGTCTACATAGTCTACTTCTAGGTATGTATATAAAATTAATTAACTTTCACTTTTTAAAAAATCGTTTAACTCTTGTAGTACTTGTATAATATAATAAACTAGCGTTTACCCGCGGCTTCGCACGCGTAAATCATTAGATACAGCGGTTGAATTGAAATTCGGGGATTTTATTAAATTCTCGCGGCAATTCCCTAAAATTACATCGTGGTTTTCATTGACGTTAAATTAAAACACCCATGCCAAATTTCATGACTCTAAACACAGCGGTTGTCATTTCAAGATTTTATCCGTATCCCGTGGGAATATCGGGATAAAAATTAGCCTTTGTGTTATTACAGATGTCCAACTATCTACATACCAAATTTCATGACTCTAAGCCCAGCGGTTGTTGTTTGGAGATTTTATCCCTATCCCATGGGAATATCGGTATAAAAAGTATCCTATGTTTCAATCCAGGTTATAAACTAACTTTTTGCCAAATTTCATCTAAATCCGTCCAGCCGTTTCAGCGTGAAGGAGTAACAAACATACTCACTCACTCACAAACTTTCACATTTATAATATTAAGTAGGATAATATAGGCACTTGACGCGGTTTTCGGATTTTTTGATGTAAGGTGACCCGAGGCTATTGTAGCTGGGGGGATAATGTATCTGAACCGTCTGATGGCGTCCTTACGACGCCATGTTCGGCATGTTCACGTGTGTTGTGTGAAGACGTTCTGGCGAACACAACGCAAAATGGCCGAGAAGAACACGGCGTCGTAAGGACGCCATCAGACGGCTCAGATACAATATCCCCCCAGCTACAATAGCCTCGGGTCATATACTTTTCGTATAATATGACTACAACGAAACCCAAAATTCAACCGCCCAAATCTTGAAAAGCCTAGAGCTATCTCGATATAAATTACGGACGTCGTTGCGGAAGGCATGGGGGGGACGGGGGGACGGCTGCGAGCGCTTATGTCACGAGCGATAAAGACAACAATATCCCAAACGAATACCTAACGCGGCCGCGCGGCCGGCAGGGAAACTTCTTTTAAGGGTTTGTTTTACCACCCATTGATTAATTTTATTTGACGGATAAATGTGATGCCGTCTACATCTATTCGAACAAAACAATCAGAAACGGCATCACATTACCTATTTTATCTAACAGATAAATTTAATCAATGGATGGTGAATTTGAAACAGTGCGTAAGTCGTCTTTGGTTAAAAACGTCGTTGCTATATTTTTCCCACAGGCGCAATAATTTTCCTGGACGAACCGAAAACCTTTCTATTTATGGCTCTTGTTCGTGACTATCCTGCACTGGATAGCAAAGCCAGGCTTAGCTTTATCGCCTCTAACTAGTAGTGTTAAGTCCACAACTTATTCAGCGTAAGCCGTTATTTCATTGCTCCGTTTCTGCGTTCATGAAAACATGAAAGTGCAGCATCTGAATCGGTTTAGAAGTATTGTGGATAAAACGGATTTCAAAAGAGATTAAATAAATAAAAAAATATCATGGGGCAGAAAAATATCTTGTATTATGGATAGGTACTAGGCAACGGATAAATAGGTAGAGTCATTCACGATGACGCGTGCCGTGGTTCTTATTATTACAATGTCTAATGGCTAATTTTGACAAAATCACACGACTCCGTGGATGGCAGTAGGTATACTTATAAAGATAAATATATAATTAAATGTCCAAGACCCGATAGCAAACATTCGTATTATTCATACCAATAACTGCCCCGGTTGGGGACCGAACCCGGGACCTTACTCGAAGTCAGGTTCTCTAACCACTTGGTCATCTGGTCGTCAAAAATTATTTCATTCCATTACATTACGTGAAGAAAGACGAATATTTTTTGGTACGCATATACCTATGTAGTTTGAATGGCAATGTATGTACAGTCGAACAAATTTAATTATGACCCAAGTGCTACTAATGTCATGTTGACATCTCATACTTCTGTCAAGGAAAGCATCGTGAAATTGATTATTAAAAGGTTCTACCCTAGGTCATGCATGATTCAATTTGTTCGATTGTACAGTTAACAAAAACATTCAAGTAGGATAAATTACTTTCTGACAAAATTACACATTGTGACATTGTTTCCCATTAAACGATATTTTCAAAGAGCTAGTCTAAGCACCAGCTTCAATAATAAACCTAAGCTGATAACCAGCCATCGAAAAACATCAAAATGGCGACTTTACGACCGCCGGGGGTGCCGTCAAGTTCGATACGACTTATCGAGCCGCAATGTACTAAAGCTCGCTGTTAGTAAAATGCCTCTTGGTTCGTCACTAGCCAAAAGCTTGGCCGCACCCTTATAATGAGAATTGTTAGAGAGTCGCATAATTTTAAAAAGTCATTCGCAATGAACTAAAAGAATTTCTTTGCTCACCCGTGACCTCATGACAGCTAAGTTTATGCAAATATGTCTAACATCTGGTAGCATGGTGTTCGGTTGTGTTGCTCTGAAGAAGAGCTCTGGTTGAGTTCGAAACGCGTCAGTTTATTGTGGTGGTAGTGATAGATGGGTTTGTGTGATTTGTGTGTGTTCTGACAGTGTGGAGGTGGAGGAACTGCATTAACACATATTTTGCATAAACTTAGCTATCATAAGGTCGCGGGTGAGCAAAGAAATTCATTGATATAGACCTCCGCAAAGTAACGCCTGATTCAATAAATTAGTCATTCGGAATGTTTGTTAGTCAGAATTCTTTTCCCACCAACACCGTAATTTTTTCAGAGAATTTTAAATAACCAGTCTGTGAAACTCTATCAGGTTAGGTATGTTTTATAGCTATTCTGAACGATTACGGATACAAAATTCAGATCTACTGTCAAGAAGACATTAATATCAAAGGCGTATTATAAAGTTAATGATTATATCATGGACAGGGATATTTGGAAATAATTCCGATCCGCATTAGCGATCCCTTCAAGTAGCGAACCTACTGTGTTAAAAATAAAGTTGTGTTTAAATACTTGTGATGTATACATATCATTTAATAATATTGTAAATCTGTTTTAAAAAAATATATATACCTCGTTGAGTTTCTTGCCGGATTCTTCTCAGCAGAAGTTTTTCCGAACCGGTGGTAGATTTTTTTAGGCTATAGCCTAAATTGAATAAAGATATTTTGACTTTGACTTTGATTAATTGATTCAAAAGGATTCAAAGAAAAAATAGTTCTGACAAACAATACATTAAATGAAAAACATTAAATATGCCCATACCCCTGTTAGCGATGAGATACCTACAGCCTCTTTGAAGTCGCACAGAAAGAGACTGAATACACCTAAACATTTAATGGAAGTTGTCACAAAATTCATAAGACTTAAACAAAAAGCTCCCATAGATCTGTGCAATATTATATTTTATGTGCTGAAAACTGTAGAGCAGATTTGCAAAAAAAAAACATATTTTGTAGTTAATTATTATGTACATGTACGTTCATTATAGTATTGTAGCAACAAGCAATCAAGCACGCAAGCAAGCGTGTAGTCATACCCTCCTAAATCCTGTAATTTTTCAACAAACTTAGCGTTTAAGATCTCGACGTGGTTGACCTGCTTTGTTATTTTGGATTTGATTTCAAAATTCTTAGCATTTCATTGAATAAAGGAACAATTTGTACTTTATAAAGTACATTCGGCCGTTATTTTTAGTTTTAATTAGTCCTTTATAAAGTACACGAGTACTTAGGAGGATACATGGAAACAAGTGGGTGCAATTCGTCATGCGCAAGATGAACTAACCAAACACGCATAGGACAGATTACAAAGGTGAAGTTTGAGTTTGTAAAACAGTTTGAAGTTTCCTGCTTATTTAAATCAAGGTAAAATGAAAGCTCTGGTTAATAAAGTCACTTTTTACCCAAAGTACTAAATTAAAAAGAAATATATCAGAAAATTCCAAGTAACTTTTCAGCATTTATTGCAAAAACCTTTGTTTTATTCGTTCTTAGACGCATAAGTTCGTTTTTATTAAGCTGTCTGCGTTTATAAATTACTTTTGTTGGAACTTATTAATATGCTTATTCCACTAGACCTTCAGAACAGCTGAGTTTGATAAATAGTTTTATAGCTAGAGCTCCTTTTATGTGTGACGTAGAGTGAATATTTTCGTAAAACGATTTGGAGAGTGAAACAGCGTGAGTATATCTTCGAATACAGCCCGCAGTTAAAGGGCAATCTAATAACTAAAAGGTTAAATATTTTTATCGTAAAAAAGGTTAAATTGTAGGTACTTAAAAGACTTAATTTATTGTTTATCCGTTGCCAGTACCCATAACACAAGCTCTGCTTTGGGACTACGTCAATTGGTGTCAAGTGTCCCATGATATTTATTTATTTGCGAAGGTCCATATCAATTAACTATATTATAACATAACAATTACTTTGCTCACCCACGACTTTACGATAGCTACGTATATGCAACAAATGTGTGTTCTTGCAGCTCTTTCACCTCCACACTGTAAAAACACAGACAAATCACACAAATCCAACTGTCACCACTACACTACAAATGACGCGTTTCGAACTCAGCTAGAGTTCATCCTCAGAGCAACACAACCATATACCATGCAACCAAATGTTAGTCTAACACATTTGTTGTATAGATGTAACTGTAGAAGGTCGTAGATGAGCAAAGTAATTATTTATAGGTCATAGACTTGAAATAAACAGGTTGTATGTATGTTAAATAAAAACTTGTAATTATCTTATGCCCAATACACGGCCAAATTAATCATGCTCTTACTACCCCAATCCGTACAACCCAGCCTCAACCGCCGTGCATATATCTCACCGTAACATCACGGCTTGGCTGCCAGCCAAGTAGATAATCCGTATCGCGAGATTAAATAATAACGTGTTATGTCTTGCACGTGGAAATTTTGATGGGATATTGGGCATGGAATATGGAGCAATGTTTGAACAATAGAGGCTATATCGCCAAAGCAATCAGAATCATAATCTCTTTCACCACTGCTTCCCGTTATATGTTATAATAACAAGGGACCGTGACAAAATACATAATAGGTGCAAAAAAAATTGACTAAACTCATAAAGTTAAAGTTTGAGGTAAAAATTGCTCCTAATGACCTTCTGTATAGAATCGGAAAAGGTTTTTTACATTAGTGAAGAAATTGTCGTTAAATTTAAAATTTGACCATTGAATTTGAAGATCAAGGTATAATACACCTGAAAATCTCGGATTAATTTTTAAGTGATTTCATCTTTCCGTGTGACTGTATTTTCTTTCGTAACCATAGCCCTTCTAGGTTTTAACCATGGGTTCACAGTGCATGTATTCCGCCCGATCAGCCTTTGAAGCCTTTGTCCAACAGTGGACGTCCTATGGCTCATATGACAATGGTGATGGAACATAACCCCAATTGTGTAGGTAATAGGACTAGGAAAACAGTTGCCACAACCGCGTAATTATGTTACAAAGCCTTTATCTGAAATTAAATGGAGTCCATGCGAGTTGTTAAAGTTGAACAGTCTAGCTGTGAGTGGATCTGTGTAATCAGAGGTAAAGTGTGCTAATTGCAGCGGTGTAGCACTTACCTGTAATGTTACATTTTAGAATTTAGCTGCTCATTTTGGTGTTAAGCCAGCATTTGCTGAGACCGGCACCCATTGTCAAGGTGTAGACCTATTTTTTACCTAATTATAATATGCGTATTTTGTATCCACTTGTTACTATGGCAATAAAAAGTTTTATTATTATTATTATTATTTGTTAAACTTTCTTCAACTCGTGTGCTTTAAATCCGCGAATTATAATTTCGCAAACAAAATCTTTTATTTTTAGTGCTGAACCATTTTTTTTTGTCTACGGTACTAGGTAGGAACAAGATCTGCGTAGAGGACTAAGAAGAAGACAGGGGACGGCCCCTGGTCCAACAGTCAATTATTAAATAATATTTTTTCTCTTCTTCCCCAGCAATTGAATGCTCTGAACAAAGGAGAAGAAGATGAAGAAACGATCAGCGTGGCAGACATGAGGAGTCTTGCTGGATACGACGACAGCTTGAAGGAGGTGGCGGACTATCAGTTCTATGTGGCTTATGACTTCTACGCGAAGAATAACTCACACTTTCACAAGTCGCCTTATTATGGATATTACCAAGGTAAGCAATAAGGCATTTACCCATAGTTTCACCAGATTATATTTATCGAAGAAAACTTACATCCTATATTTACTTGTTTTTTTTATTTTTATTTACAGTTCCACACAGCCTCAATCGCCTGTATACACCTCAACTGAACCACATCAGCATGAAGATGCCTTCAAGCCCTCTCCTCATCTCTCGCCCATCACCAGAAAACTTCTGCAACATGTCAAGCATCGATGATGAATGTAAGGCAGGCTACTGTGAGTGCCCGCACGTTCTATCCGTCAGGAAAAATGCTGTAGTAGAAATCATCATCCTGGACGAAGGAGTTACTTTCGACGCCAATCATCCTTTTCACTTACACGGCCACAGTTTCAGAGTTATCGGAATGAGACGGCTAGCTAATGAAACAACTATCGAAGAAGTCAAAGCTTTTGATGAAGCTGGTCTTTTAAAGAGAAACCTCAAAAATGCTCCTATAAAAGATACTGTAACAGTGCCAGATGGAGGCTACACGGTACTAAGATTCAAGGCAGATAACCCCGGGTATTGGTTGTTCCACTGTCATATAGAGTTCCACGTGGAAATAGGTATGGCGCTAGTTTTCAAAGTTGGCGAGCATAAAGATATGCCACCGGTTCCAAGATATTTCCCCACTTGTGGGAACTACATGCCAGATAATATGGTTGAGCACGAAACAACGCAGAAACCTGAAGGTGATGGACACTTTTCAATATCGCAGTGGTGGCCAATAATGATGTATAACGGTACAATGCCATCATCAGCTGTTAGTTTCGTAAGTAGTTTGACACTCGTCTTAGCGAGTACAGGTTTTTTAATTCTAAAGTTCAATATGACGTAAGTACTAGCAGAAATTACGAGGTTGTATTATTGTGCAATTTTAAACTGTAAACGTATTAGATATTTGAAAGTCTTGCAGAAAAGACTTGTAATCCGAATTTGTACTTATTAACTCTATCTTAAAACTTGAACTATTAAAGCCCGTAGCTTTGTTTTTCCTGTGTTTTGGACAGTACTTACAAATATTTATTGTTTATTACTTACAGTTACTTTATGAAACGGTTAATATGTACTCGTTTCACTACGGATATTGTATATCTGTGATTAAATATCTAACTTGCCAAAAAAACAGAGTATAATGCTCTGATCTTTATCAGCTGTATTAAGATTGTTTCGCTGGTGATATGTGATATTACTAAGTTTAATATTAGGTTAGTTTTAAATAAGTATTTTGTGTTATTGTTAGTTTCATGATGAAAAAAGTAAACAGAGATTAAGCAGTGTATAGTTTTATTTTAAGAATTTCCAATACCCTTAGGTATTTCAAATTTGTTTTCTACTACCGTTTGTTCTCTATATTTGTTCGTATATGTGGGTAATTTAATACTGCTATTTAGAATAAAGGATAAAATTATTAAAATGCCCCGTTTCGTAATTAATGCCACACCCACGATGGTATGTTGTTGAAATTTTTTAATCGTTTTGTTCGTTTTTGTCACGAGTAGACTGTCTACGTAATTTTAGCATTATAATCGTCGTGATAAAGTTCAGGTTTTTATTTATAATAATTTAAAATCGCAAAAGTTTAAGTGATATTGCTCTATTTGTTGTAGACGCAAATTTAGTAAATTAAAAATTATAACTAACTTTAGTTATAAGTCTGCTTTGATTTGAACAACAGAGAAATAAAATAACGTGTACCCAAACCGTCATCTACGTAGTTGAATACAAATACTGTCCAAAAATAAGTCAACGCTTTCTGTCCTCAGAAAATTATTAAGTCTCCCGTTTCATTCAATGTCAAATTCAGATACCTTACGAATTACAAACATCATTAATATTCGCACAAGAGACAATAATAGAAAACAATTTCATGAAATCCCTTTCATTATAAGAGCTAAATAAAAGTGGAATCTCCATATTTCATAAAAGGAAATATATATCTCGAAAAAAATAACTTTTGATAATTTATAACTTTACTAGCTATTGCCTGTGACTTCGTCTGTAGAGAGTTCGTTTATCACCATCCTTCGAGAATAATGCAATTTACTGGGATAAACTTCATATGTGTTATACTAAGCCAAATTTCAGCAAATGATTTTTAACAATTACCATAACAATACATTGCCTTTTTTATTATAAATACCTGCCACAGACGTAGTAATCACTATTTAATCAAAACACATACACAAACAATAAAAATTAAGAAGAAAAGTTACCATAGTAATCAAATAGGCCGTTTTTACAAGACTGAGTAAACTGACTTACAAACATCCAAACTTTCATTTTTGTCATATTAAGGTCACAGCTCATTACAACAGCCACCCGGCACACGACCAGCACCGCCTCGCTTCGAGCGGTTAGTATTCTTCATTATGGATTTGTATGGGTATGGGCTCACTACATCAACTTCGCAGCGTCACCGGATTGCCTCACTCGCGAGGTTGCCACGCGCGGACTTCGAGTGGACCACTCGGTGACAGCCCGCTGCTCGCCGCCATAGTGACTACTAGGAAATTCAGGGACCACGCGAGGTCCATTCGTTGGCAACGCGGCGTCCACCCGTGGACACATGTCGACAACGAGTGGATGCCGATAGTCGAGGCGGTGCTAGTCGGGTGCCGGGTGGCTCTAATGAGCTGTGACCTTTCCTTTAGTCGGATCACACAAAACTTAAAAATGTCTTAGACACGCGTACAAGATTTTGTGTGGAGACGTTAAAACAGAAAGACTCTCCATGAGGATGTTATGCCTGGGGATCAAAGTCCGAAGGACGAGCGTCGGAAGAGTATTTATGCGTCCGAGTTGAGAAACTTCGATCGCGCTATGTTGGAGTTTCTATATCTGCTCACTAGATGGCGGTAAGAGTCGGTACAGTTTGAACAACTGAAAACCTGAAAGTATTTTATTCAGAATCGAGAGTAGAATCGACATATACACATTCTATATTATTTAAAGTGGATTGTGTGTGTGTTTATAAATCTGTTATTTACTACAGGGCTACTACGAAACTCGAATCTCAAAGTTCGTATCGTACCGTCCCTCTCGCTCTCGTATTAAAGAGTATAAGTGTCAGAGGGACCCCACGACACGAACTTCGAGTTTCGAGTTTCGTAGTAGCCCTGCTGTTACGAATGCAGCATTCGTCAATAAATATTTTACCGAGGTTGCATACTATATTTAGATAATTTAATACCGGCCGTTTTTCTCTTAGTTTCATTTTCTACTAAAAACGGCGCCGTGCAACCGATAAACAAGTACAAATTTATACTAGTGGTAGAAATGAATGTTTATTCACAGAACATAATTGGTACAAAGGATGTTATAAAAAATACATTACAGATTAGAGTTAGAAATTAAGTACCTCCACACTAAGACAAATTACACAGATAAAGTGACACAAATGCTACCAGTTGATAGGAAATTATTTTAATATGAAAGTCTTTAAAAATAAATGGAATAAGCCAAATTAAAATAAAAAAAGTGGAGTTGTCTGAGGATTTCAGTGTAATATTAAATAAATAAATAACACCTTGCATAATGACAGTTTTCTATCAAACTGACATGTGTTAAACAAACGCTCAACGACTGTCTAACCTATGTCTTAAAACCGTTATTGTTTTCATTTACCAGAAACGGCCGTTTGGGTGCTGATAGCACATAGCACTTCCTCTAAGATTTTCTCCCGATATTTTCTAATATGCTATTTATTATCTGTGAATAGACTTTTCTATTGAGACCGTAACTTTGGCGGTTACGGCAAAAATGGGGCTCGTCGATCATTCTACAAAAAAAAGGTAAGTGTGTTTGTATATGAACAGGGGTTCTCTAAATGCGATACCGTGTTCTGAAATTTCTACCCTCATATATAATTTTAGCATAAAACGTAGGGGATTAATTTGATTGATTGTATGTCAACTTGTCAAGTGAGTTGAAGATTCGATTTGTAGCATTCGAACATGGCGGATTTAGAAGATATCTAATTTTGGTATTTCTGCTTCTTTGGCTAGTTGGAGTATAATTTTGATAGTGTTTTATGCGGCGATTAACCTTAAAAGTGAACAGTGATCACAAAATTCTATATTGCTCTCGTGTCTGTCATTTTGAATGCGGAAGTTGTCTCCGCGTGGTTTCTGGAATTTTGCTATCAACGTGAAGAAGAAGAATATATTTATCTTTACTTTAACTGACATTGGCCCAAGCCTTAAGGCCGCCATTGAGGGGAATAATAATAATAATAAGTGAGTTGAAATTACAAGGCCAGATTAACATTTTGGAATTCAATAGGTACATCTAATAATATTACTGTTTCATGTTTACGGCGTTTGAGAACTCAGAACACACCATAATGATGCGTTTCCACCAAAGATGAGCGAGGATGTGTTTCATCTTCGGAGTAATCATAGACTACACTTGTCCCGATGTTATTAATTGACTGTTGTTTTTTTGTGTTTGTTATGAGATTGGGACTTACACTTTTAAAACCCCAAAAACTTAACCGCTAAGTCTAGAGATACTTAACTTTGCACGAATGTACATCAAACAGCTCAAAAAAAGACTAGGATGTAATTTTTGGAATTTTCTATGGAAATTTAGTAAAATTTCAATCAACTTCTGGATCTAATGGTTCACGTCAAGCGAGCAATGCCGTGGGTAAAGACTAGTTTAAATACGGTACCCTAAAAATACCCAAAACTCATAACTGTAATCTATTGGCCGCGTGAACCCAATTTATACAAAAAGGAACGCATCAGCGCAACTCTAAAAATGTATAAGTGCGAGTCGGGTTCGCGCTCCGAGCATTCCGTGCAATTGCAAAAATATCAACCCGATAATATACACTTTTGGCCTTATCTGCACTTCTCATCAAATATGAAACAGCTGCTGCCAGACAAATTTAAAGTTTTAATTTCTTCCCTAATATCGACTCACGCTTGACCAGTTTTTATTATTTGTTAAGATGCAGTATAATAACCTATTCTATTTTTCAGAGTTTGAGATTTTAAATTAATTTTATTTTTATTGCACAAGGATTACAAATTAATTGTAAATTTCTGCCGTCCATCTATTATGATTCTTGAAACACAGCGTTATTATGACAAACAGACGTACCTACAGACAGACAGCGTAGCAACGCTAACAGGGTTCCTTTTGTCACTTCGCGTACGGAACCCTAAAAATCAAACCGTCCCTTATTATACAGATCGCTATAAGGGGCGAGAATTTTAGCAATTAAGATAACGCTAAGGGATGGCCCTAAATCAAGTAGCAGAAAGAAAGGTTGAAGTAATAAATATCGTGGGAGAAGCAGATGCTTCTTAGGGGTAAATGGGAGAAAAATAGGCAGTGTTGCCAGTTATCGGAGATCTCCGCTTGAGCATTTCCAAGTGTATGGAGGGCTGGGGCTGCCGTCACACTGTAGGCCCAACAAAATCATCTACATAAATAAAAATGAAGCTTTCGAACGAAGGCACAACTTTTTTTTGGTGTTTGTTATTGTCAGGACAAGGTTAGTCATCATCAAAATGGGCAGCTACTTGTAGAGAATAGAATACAATACAAATATTCTATATCGAAATGCGCTGAAAATAATAATTTTCCGAAACCGATTACTTCGGTATATAAACAATAAACAACAAAAAGTTGGAAAACCTCCGACTTTGTCAATTCAAAGTTGAATATTTCAAAAACGACTACACCGATTTTGATGAAACATATCTAAGAACCATCGCTAGAAAACTTGATTTCAAATAAAAGAAACCGCATGCACATCGGTCCACCTGTTTAGGAGCTACGGTGCTACAGACAGGCAGACAGACACACATAGCGGTCAAACAACTTATAACACCCCTCTTTTTGCGTCGGGGGTTAAAAATAGGCTATAGGAGACTGTTTTATATATACATACTAAAAGTTATACAAACTTTACCAGCCGTTATAGCAAATACAATTGCAAATACAGTTGAGCTGTTAGAGGCAAACAAACTATATAACACATAATACTCATAACCCCATACATAAAACTATTTTAAAGAACTAGCTAAAGTTAATTGACACAGTGAATGTAAAAGTAATCAATTATATTATCAAAATCTCTTGAAAGTAGGAAATATTTGGCTCCTTCCAGTAGGTACTATACGAACTAAGAACAAGGTAATAAATAGGTAGGTAAGCAAAATGTTTGTCCTCCTTTAGCATGTACAGTCACCACCACCAATATATGGCACAACAAAGCGTGCATAAATATCTGGTATGATTCGAACTCTAGGGCCAGTAGGACTACAAAGTCAAAGTCAAAATATCTTTATTCAATTTAGGTTATAACAAGCACTTATGAATGACAAAAAAAAACTACCATCGGTTCGGAAAAACCTCTGTTGAGAAGAATCCGGCAAGAAACTCAACGACGTATATTTTTTTTAAACAGATTTAGAACAGATTCACTACGGTGTGAAAGTAGGACTATTTTACGCGACCCAAGCTCCCTTTAGGATTGGTAGATGTGTAGGCATTAGCATTGATGGAATTGGTTGCTATTGATTTAGCTGAATTTATCACTCCATAGCGTTGTAAAATACTTTTACTGCTGCATGATTTACTGTAGGCGCTGCCTAGAATGTTGTTTTGATTATATTACAGCCTTCTGGGGATCCAACATGTTCTATTTGGGATGAGTTATTTTATATTCATAGATGGTGATTTATGTGTCAAAATTAGACTTATTTTTCAATTATATTTTGTAAACTACCGTTAGATTGATTTTTTACAACAAGTAGGTAAGATTGTTTTTATTTGGAGTCTTTTTGTATTTTTTATTTCAACTCCAAATATTGTTACTTTTACGGTTATCCCGTAAAATCCATATCGAAAATACAAACTGAAACATAGATGCACAGAAAAACCAGAAAAAGAGACCAAAGCCAAGCCAAGACTGGTCCCTATTTCTGGTTTTTATATGCACCTATATTTCAGTTTGTATTTTCGATGTTTTTGAACAAGTAGGTACTACAGTATGGTATATAAACTACTAAATAGCTATAATAATTTAAATGGTAATTAAGTATTAAACTAATATTTAATTTATTTGTTTATTAAAAATCAAAAATACAACAAGTTTATATGATACGTCTTAAGGGGCTACCCGAGGTTTTCATCGATTTATGACAAGTTTTGAATCGTATCTCCTACTTTTGCACTACAGATAGAATTATAAGCCAAACGGTTATCGGTTCTTCATTCTTTTATCTTCATTTTAGTCAACCGGCTTTTGAAAAAAAAAAAAAACCTTTATTTTGTATGATTTTTTTAAACATTGTCTAAAAAAACACTTATTTCGTATCTCTATTGACGTGAAAGATCTAACATATACGAAATCTACATATTTGGGTTTGTCTTTGACGTCTCTAAAAACTTGTCGAGGGTTTTCGTTTGAAACTAACTAACACAAAAGTTATGGCCAGAAAACCAGTTTTTTTGGCCTAAAATTGTTCAACTTTGATGCCAAATATCTCGAACACAATAAACTTTGATCTAAATATGGGATCATATATTGCTTATAGCTGTTGTTGTTAATATATATAATGAGCTACAAAAAATATTAGAAAACTAAGGAATCCAGATCGAAGGTCATTGGGGCATAGGATCCCCTTAACACTAAAGAGTAACAAGTTGGAATGTTTGTTAAACAAGTATTTACATTCATAATAATAAAAAAATGAAAAACAATAATAAGCAACAAGCATCAAAATCAAAGTCAGTGAATAGGATTAAGTTATTGATTTAAAAATTAGTAAACCAAAACGTGTAAGGCTGCAAACGATTCTTTTATTTCTCACTTTTTTACTATACCAGCGCTTTTGAAAACACCATCATTGCCAAGAAGAATGCGCCGCAAGAAACTAGGTAGAAAGTTTTTTTTTTCAAAACAGGTGAATCTGGTTTCATATTTAAACAAACTTATTCTTCATAACAAAACAGTAATTTAATAAATCTTTAAAAAAATCTTGTAACCGCCGTCCCAGAAGACCATCCATAAACAAGGACTAATTAATTGTCAACGTTAATGAAGCAGCAAAATACGCGACGAATTCGTTAACAACATTAAATTAAGTTACTATTCTGATTTATGGTTGCTTGCGGCTTTTGGAGAACCTATGACGTGTTTTGACGTGGTTTGTATACCGACATTTGTGTACGTATACCAACCATCCTTATTTGATTTAAAGTTTGGATAGCTATACATATAAAATGTTGTGATTATGGCGTTCTTTCTAATTTTATTTACAAGGTTTTATTTAGTTTCACCTGTCCCGTTGTATGTCTGTAATCAAATCTTGCAAGTTAATTACTATCAACTTCCAGGTGGATTGACTTGGAATTTGGTATACTTGTAACTTGCGTGACAATACAATAATCTGGTAGTGCCATCCTGGTAATCCGGCCAGGATTGTCTCCACAGGACGGAACTCTTCAACGGTTAATGGCATCGACTTGAAATTTGGTATGCAATTAATGTAGTTTGGGTGACAATACAAGTACAGTCAACAAAAAGATTAGTCAGCAAAAAAAGCTTGTATTCAAAATGAATTTTTTACCAAAAACTTTTAGAGTTCTATACCTCAAAAGGTACACTCGTGTGTCTGTCTGTGTCCGTTTGTCACAGTCGACTTGCTGTAAAACTACTAGACCGAATGAGTTAAAAGATATCATCAGATGTAATATTATAAATTGGCTATTGAATCTTCATTTAAGTGTCGTCTGGTTTGATCGTGTTTCTAAGCCATATGGTACTGAATTAGTGCAATGCTGAAGGAGTGTCTTTCCAAATGACAAGAACTTTTTAGTACAGCATCGTTGACAAAGGGCATTTGTTATGGTACCATGCAGAATAAGGTATTTAAAGTTCCCTGGTTTGATCGTGCCGGCCTTTTCAGGAGCCTTCTTGTGTCAGCACTACGTGTTTGATCTGGTCACATTCCAACTAATTGTTTTTTGCATTTGATGAGAGTTGTACCCACAATCACCTTTGTGTATGGGATGACTGAGAACTTTATTGAATGTAATCATAATAAGGACATCAGAGTCAGGTATTTGGATGGTATGGGCTTGTTCAATGGACGTGTAAATGTAATTCTCAGTCGACCGCTTTCAGAAGAAGCGACGCGAATTTGCAGATTCATTGGAAGGGCCTTTGCATCCAGAGACGTGGTTTCAGTGCAAGGGAGAGTGTAATATCTGTCTGTAGTGTGGTCTGATGCGCCCCATGACGCTGACATAGTCTTATTTGGTGTGCTTAAGCCTCGTTAAAATATCGAAGGAAAAAAAAGTGTCGTCTATATGCGCCGAATGCTATACACGATCTCATATCTAAAGATTTTAATTTGACATGTTAACAATTTTTATTGTATTTATAAATGCGAATGTTGGTATGTTTGTTCGTTATGTTTTCACACTTAAATGACTCAAACCATCATGATGAAGTTCATAGTGATAGTTTGACGACCTGAAGAGAACAAAAAATAATTTTTATTCCGACTTAACAGTTCCCGCGGACGCGATATATTTTCGCAGACAAAATCGCGGCAATTATATGAGCTTTAGCTACACTAACTTTAGCGTTAAAATTAAATACGTACGTATACTAGCTAGAGCTAGAGTATCTAGTTAAATTTAGACAAAGAAATTAAGGGTAGCTACCTACCACCGCACCTAAATTTTGATGGTCCTTTCAAAGCAAAGCATTTTTCGCCGACCTCGAAACTGGCTCGAAACACACGATTTTACTAAATCAGGCTTTAACTTGAAGGCAGTAAGGGCACGGACAGATGACTTTGTTCGACGGCACTCATACAATGCGAGATTCCACTTCTTTTGTTGTATTGTTGGAGAGCTTCCTTTGAACCGTTATAATAGAGATATCATTCATAATCGTGCTTGCTTTATCTTGTACGTAAGTAACTTTTGTTTTCGCTTTAACGTCTATCTTGGAGTAGGCAAGGTCGATGTGATGTGTAGAATGTTAAAAGACGGAATAACATTGGCGTAGCTCTGTAGTAGCACCATTTCCACGTCTTAAATAGAGTTTAGCTCGACATGTTTCGGGCTAAGCCGTAGCCCTTCTTCTTAGGAGCAACGCGACTCGGCGGCTGCTGCAACACGCACACTGCGGGCCACCGCTCGGCTCGCTTTTTAGGTCAGTAAAGACAAAGTGTCTTCTGTACCTTAAGCAAATGCTACTAACTACTTGTACAATACAATACAATAAGTCTTTATTGCACACCAACACATAACAAGCAGTACAGAAAACACAGGTATATACACAGAGACTTTCTGAGGTAAGCAATAGGCGGCCTTATCGCTTCAGAGCGATACCTGCTGGTACTTACACTAACTGTGAGGTGTTGTCTCCTATCTACCTAAGCTAACCAAAATTAGATATTCTCAGACGGACGGGCAGACGAATTGACAAACAAACCGACAACAAAGTGATCCTATAAGGGTTCCGTATTTGCCAGCTGAGGTACAGGACCATACTATATACATTTATTTGTATTAGCAGGAAGACAAACACAAACCTCCGGCGTAATACTAGTCCCACTGCGGAGCGCAAGCCTCCTCTCAGAATGTGAGAGCTTTGACTGTAGTTACCCATGCGGGCCAATGTACTGTAGATTAGGAATTTTAGATCCACTAATAAATTACCTACTCACCGTGTTTTTGTGTTTAAGAAAAAGCTTATTGTAAATTTTAAATGTAACATTTTGGTATGATTCATGGTAAATTATTATTACGTAGTATTTCAGTAGTACAGTCAGCATCAAAAGTAGCTGGTTACTTTCGTACTTTGTCGTTTTACAGCCAAGTACTTAGCGCCATACGAGATTGACAAATGTGTTAATGTGACAGAGTAAAAAAGTAACCAGTTACTTTCATGCTGATCGTACCTGTGTATTTCAATCAGAAAATATAAAAAAATCCTTTTAACGAACAAAATTAATGCAAATTCAGGCTCCGCCAAAAACAATCTATTTGCTTTTAAATCGTCACGAATGCCCGAATCCATAAAGGTATAGATTTTAATTAAAAAAGGGGGCCTTTGGAATTTTTAATATTGAAAATGATTGATGCGCTAATGGGCGAAGTGCTGCCGAGTATAATAAGATATTTTAAACTCCCTTTTGGAATGATATTATTAGATTGGTGACGTCGAGGCACGAAATTTTTGACAATTTACGTTTGCGCTAAATTGCGCTTATTTTGAATCTTTTTTCTCTATATCTATCTATTTTATATCTATGGACGTTAAATGTCTGATAATAAATAATTTTATTTTTACTTATTTAATTAAAACTTAAAATAAGTTTTTTTTATCAAAAAAAAACATTGTTATGGACTCAGTCTGCAATAAACTGTTTTTTATTTTATTTTAGACATAAAATTAAAATTGAACAGAATGAGTCTCAAATAATACAGTGCGACAAAGATATTAACGAACGTAGCAAAAAACTTAACTAACGCGGCTAAAACTTATTTTTTTACAGGTTTGCACTTTTAAGAAGGGTGTCTCTTGGTTTGCATTTAAAAGCAATAATCTTATGATGATAATGACCTTCGACACCAAATGTCCCCGTGATACCCATAGGATATTGTGCTGAAGTTTCTACAGATAAAGTTTACAGGACAGACGTATAGAACACTGGGACAAAGATGTAGACAGAAGAAGAGACGAACTAGGTACCTAGGCTTTGTAATTTAGTCCTTTTGTTGGATACAGGCTATTCAGGCAGATAGTTTAACTAAAGACAAAAGTTACATTAAAAAACCTGCTATATTTAAACAAATAATATTAGGAAAATAGATGTTTTTGTGATATTTGTGATGGATGGCTAAACCCACCACTGTTACATGCAAATGATTAAGATGTTTACTTGTCAAATTTCCCGGTGGGCAGTTCGTAGGATACCTCTTTTGTGGCGTAATACCACAATCATCATCATCACCACGCTCAAAGTTTCTTTGTGTGATAGAATCCGAAATACTGAAATTCGCCAAAGAATTAAAGTCACTGACATCGCTCGGAGAATACGCAAGTGTGACTGGCAATGGGCGGGCCAGATCGCTCGAAGAACAGTACTACCATGAGTTTACAGTGACCGTACTCGATAGCGACGGCGTAAATTATTTGTAGAGGCGCTGTACAACTCTCCATACAAATAATTTACGCCGTCGCTATCGAGTACGGTCACTGTAAACTCATGGTAGTGGTACAGATAACCGTTAAGCGAGAAAATTCCAAGAGTGACGACCACGAACCTAAAGACGAAGCGTTGACAGGCCTTCCACTAAATGGACTAGCGACATCGTTAGAGTTGTGGCAAACCGGTGGATGCAAGTGGCGAGTTTGTTCTTCTTTGTTCAGCAGTGGACGTCTTCCGGCTATCGATGATGATGGGAGTTGAGGTCGATTCTAGGGCTTAACATAACTTTTCTAGTTTTTTGATGGTGTTCTAGTTACAGCATATTTTAAAAACCTAAAGAAAGAAAGAAAGAAAGAAAGAAAGAAAGAAAGAAAGAAAGAAAGAAAGAAAGAAAGAAAGAAAGAAAGAAAGAAAGAAAGAAAGAAAGAAAGAAAGAAAGAAAGAAAGAAAGAAAGAAGAAAGAAAGAAAAAAAGAAATCATATTTATTGCTTCAAAAAAAAGTTGAAAAAGAAAAACATACACTACCACCACAGTAAAACAGTTTTTTGTGGCAAACGAAGCGGACTCAGCATTTACCTACCTACCTATATTCTTAGCTCCGCGTCCTGTAACATCATTACAATAGGAAAAGTTCTCAAAGAAAGTAAAATTAGATTTAATCTTCTAAAATTGCTCTTTGAAGTACTTGAAAACTCTGATTTTGTGAATTTGCGAAGACGCAAAATTGTTCCAGTTTTATTTGTGTTGCTAATTAAATTCGCGTTCACGTTTATATTTGTTTAAGTTGATTATCGTTGCTTAAGTGTTTTAAATATTAATTAAGCCAATTAAAAGTTACGTCACGATTGTGAACCTTTAGCTGCGGAAATCATAATTCAAAGTGGGCAATCCATGGCATCGTGTTTGGTCAACGTGCGAATAGCTATGATGATGACTATGATGATGATGATGATGATGATGATGATGGCTTATTCGATGTATTCTTAAGCACAAATGATACTATACCTAGTAGGTACAAGGAAGTAGTACAAGCAAGTCGTGATCCTAGAATCGTCACTCAAGTCTAAGTACCGTTGTTACTTGTGCGAAAAAAACGGCACGGTAATTAAACTAGTGCACAAATGCATGGGAATGGTCGTAAAAATCTACCAGGCAACTGTTTTTTGATTTTGTTAGTTAATTTGATTACATCTTTAAAATGTATTTCCTTTACACTGGAGCAAAGAGCCCCAACACGAAATTCCATCACTAAGAAACACAAGTCATATAGCTCTTCCTTGAGACCTTTACGGCCAGGCTTCGACCATGCGCGATGGCAGAGCGAGGAGCCATTTTTAGTTCCATACCCGAACGACGACAAACAGAACCAAGTTAATGTCACACACCCTTGCACACACTGACCTTCCGTGTGTCCGTCTGTCCGTTACAGGGCTGTATCAAAAGAACCATACAAGATAAATTGCTGAACGGCTTTCAATTTGCTTGGAGGCAGGACTTTGCTAACAATGGCTTTTTATAGCTACGGCCGTGTATAGCGTATATTTTAATATACAAAATACTACAAAATGACTGTTTATTGACGCCACAAAGTAAGCAATACAGAAAATAGGTACGAAGAGCGTAAAAAGGGAAACAGTAAGGTTTTATCGCTTCAGAGGGAACTCCTCTAAACTAGCTTTTACAATGGAACGAAGTAGGTAAGAAGTAGATTTCAGTACGTAAGAGGTGCAATTTAAAGCATATTGGAGCAATAACAAACAAGTACATAAAACTAAACATACATACAATGTACAACAAATATAAATTAAATAGATAGATACGGTCATGCACAGGCTGATAAATAGTGCTTGCTAAGCATAGACTTAAAGATAGGTAAAGATTTGCGCGTCTTAAGTCTATCGGTAATAAGTTATTGGTGAGTAAGCTGAGTCGTCTGGACTGAACAGTGTAAGATTAGACATAGAATTTAGAATTTGATAGAGTTATGTTACATCGAGCCCCCCGCTCTAGTATCCTATTTAAATATTTTTTCAAAATTTTATTTAATCATAGCCCGCGTAGTTAATATTATACATAATCAAAATTACAGCTTTGCATGGCATTAACAGTCTCTAAGCCCCACGGACATTATGGACATAAAGAAACGACAAGGAAATCCAAAGGCTACAAAACCGGACGTTTTTTGGCTTTAGTACCAAAAAGGTTACTGACTATCAAAACACAGATTTTAGTTGTAAACAACACCAGGCGTATATTAGGCTTTATATAACCTATGAAATAATTGATTGAATCAGGCGTTATATTCCTATGGCCTAGTGGTTTGACCTATCGCCTCTCAAGCAGAGGGTCGTGGATTTAAACCCAGGCTTGCACCTCAGAGTTTTTCGAAATTCATGTGCGGAATTACATTTAAAATTTACCACGAGCTTTGCGGTGAAGGAAAACATCGTGAGGAAACCTGCACAAACCTGCGAAGCAATTCAATGGTGCGTGTGAAGTTCCTAATCCGCACTGGGCCCGCGTGGGAACTATCGTCCAAGCTCTCTTGTTCTGAGAGGAGGCCTGTGCCCAGCGGTGGGACGTATATAGGCTGGGATGATGAGGCGTTATATTGCGGAGGTCCTTATCAATGAAATAAAAACATACTTTGCTCACCCGCTTTTTTTTAAAACCCTGGAACTACCTAACTTAAAGTATCAAAAACATTATTGACTATAAAAATCGGCCAAGAGTGTGTCAGACACGCCCGAAATAGGGTTCCGTAGCCAATACGAAAAAAATAAGTAATATTTTTCTAAGGATTTCGTATTTTGTACGGAATATTCCAAGTTTAGGTATATTTTATACCTTAGGCTGCTATTTACTCTTATATTACTAATAATCCTCAAGAAAACTTAACCGTTATAGTTTTCCTTGTAAGTTTGATACTGATTTTTTTTCAAATTTTTTCACCCGCCGTTTTACAATTTGCACTTTAAAGTTAAATATTTAGCAAACAAATCACTGAATCGAAAAATCGTTTAAGCAAGTTTTTAAAAGATCTATGCAACGATACCCCACACTACAAGGTTGGATGTGAAAAAAATATACCCCCTCTTTACGTCTATGGGAGGTACTCAAGATTTTTTTTTTAAATTATTGTACCATTTTGTCGGCATAGTTTACATATATCCGTGCAAAATTACAGCTTTCTAGCATTGATAGTCCCTGAGCAAAGCCGCGGACGGACGGACAGACAGACAGATATACAGACAGACAGACAGACATGGTGAAACTATAAGGGTTCCGTTTTTGCCATTTTGGCTACGGAACCCTAAAAATCAGAAATCGAAAAAAGCAGACATTGCATCCGCCAGTCGTATATAGTCGTGACTGGACCTATAGGCTATTAGAAGGGACCTTCACAAATGCAATCATGTGTAATTCAGTTAAGTAAGGACCTTTCTTTACTCCAGTAAATACGAGGGAGCCATTTGATTAATTTTAAAGAGGTATTTAGGGCGATTCCGGATAGTGCTTTGTTAGGGGTGGTGTAGGTATTAGTTATTGTACACGGTTACACCATTTGAAGGGTTTATTAGAAGCTTGTTAAACTTGCAAAGCTTGTCTGTTTCTTTATAAGTAGTCTTAGTCTCAAAATTTGCGAAGCATCTTTCGACCACTTCCCGGAATTTGAATTCCACTGCCAGATTTAATGTTTTGAAATCAAACGAACTGAAATTAAATGGAATGGAAGGCAATGGAATGGAATGGAATGGGATACAAATTATTCCAGACATAAGCCTATACTCGTATGTACATCATATAAATAAATAAATAAAATCAAAATAAAAAAGCCTTTTATTTCTCGCATACCAGTAGCAGGTTATAATCACTATAGTACGATAATTATAAAAAAAGTAAAAAAAAACCATCCTATAACAATTAAAAAGAACAAATTAAATTAAATTATGGATAAAACCAAATTAAATTTATAGTCAAAATACCATAAACGGGACTTATCACGCTATTTGTACACGAGTAATCACCACCACCACGTGGTCTACTCGTGACCACGGCAACTGTAACGTTGCCGAAACGTCGAGGTAAATATTACTCGTTTACAAATAGCGTGATAAGTCCCGTTTATGGTATTTTGACTATGAGTGAGAATCACGAAAGTTTAAAACGTCAAATTAAATTTATTTGAATGTATAAATTAAATTGAATTAAATTAAATTATAAATCAAATCAATTTGAAATCAACAAATCACACAGAAACAAATCCCATTAATATTATAAATGCGAAAGTTTGTAAGTATGTTTATTACCTTATCACATCTGAACCGATGAACCGATTTAGACGGTACACAGATAGATAGTTTTAGTCTCGGGAAAGCCGGAAAATTGCATAGTTCCCACGGGATAGCGATAAACGAACTGTACGCGGATGGAGTCATGGGCAACATCTAGTTAAAAGATAAATTAAACAACGCATTTTACACGCAAAGCCGCGGGTAGAGGCTAGTTGATTAATAACTGACTCTCTCAATAATCAAGATGCAGAGTGAAATAATTTTGATGAACTGTTATTACTCTTAACTATGAATTTGATTCATGCCTGTAAACATTATTCACACAAGTCAAAGATAATTGAAACTAATGGCTCCTTGCCAATGTTTTATAGCATTGATTGTGGGTACATGCCTCAAATCCGACCTTGTAGAGGCGATGTTGAGTTATGTCAAACGTGGAAATTTATTTATTTATTGGTAAAAACTATGTTCACGTGGCATGATTTCGATCGATCGATCGACGATCCGACCGATTTCGGCCATGGCGACCACCTCGACTCCTAGTTAGTTATTTGGCGCTCATGCGCTCTAAGATGGCTTACATAGCCTATCTTAGCTGTGAACGTACGTCCGCATTGTCGGCACGTAAGCACACCGTCCACGTAATTATAATAAATGGCAGCAGGTGGCCGAGACTTACGCTCGTCGTGTATATTATCGAGGTCAGAGGCAAGTACTTGCCTCTGCACTGTCCTGCGCCACTCAAGCCGCTGTGCTGCCAAATCCTCCCATCGCGATGGCTCGATGCGACACCTTTTCATATGTCGCATCTGCACATCTTTGAACCGAAGGAGCTGACCGCCGTGATTTCGTTTACCCTCCTCCAATTCCGAATAGAAGATGCGCTTAGCCACCCTTTCCTCCGCCATGCGAGATACGTGACCGCACCACCACCAACATTGGCTCGCCGCAAAACTTCGGTATTACGCACTCGGTCGGACCATCTGATCTGGCATGACAGTTTACACTAATGCACCACGAAAACGAAATCCATTATTTAAACTTACACTGAACATACTAACTAAACTTAGGTTTAAACTTATTATAATAATAGCAGGTTCAAATTGGGACAGTCGAAATCTTATCATCTAAAAACTCACAAAACCGCAAGCATTCAGCACGCACAGCCGTCCATCTCCACGCTAGCAGGTCGCATTTAGGTGTCGATGCCAGCAACGCGTTAAGCTGTGTTAGGACACGTAATAATTTATTTTGTTTGACATAATTCTTCGTGTAGCTTAAAATCATCCAATGCAAAAACAAGATAGATAATAAACGGTACGCAAATCCCGTCAAACTTCTGAAGTTACATCTTTATGGGACCTTTCAACTTGGCCATTAGGGCTCCAAGATCAGTTAAGAGCGCTTCATCCTAAAACATTAAATTTAAGACTATAATAACACCCCTTAGCTTAATCTTTTCGAAAACTCCTTTCAAATTTATGCGACATGAAATTTGCCCTGAGCAAGCAATTTTTTAACTGAGCGATGTATTATTTTTATCTTATCTTTTGGATGGTCGTTAAGACAAACAAAACAGTTTATTGGACTGATTTTTAAACCATATTTCACTATTATTATAAACGCAAATGTTTGTATGGACGTCTGTTGTTACTCTTGCACGCAAAAACTATTATGTAGATTTTAATGATCCTAACAACGATTATATAGTTTATACATCAGAATGACATAGGTATAGGCTATTTTTTTATTCTGATCGCGGCGGAAGCGATGGGAATAATATCTTGAAATTTCAACCTCTGGGATGTAACGTCAATGAAGATCACCATCGTGTTGATCAAATTGCATATCGTCATTTTAATGAACATTATAAAAAATCGTTGTAAGCATAAGCTTTTAATAAGTGTCTTATTATGAATAAATTATTTTACTCAAATATACTGTAGTAACAGAAACACATAAAAAAAATAGAACAGAAATACTTACTGGAGCCGGGAATCGAACCCAGGTCTTCGCCAGTCCGGGGCGCGTGCTGTACACCACCTCACAGCTTTTACGCAAATTAGAAATAGTATTTTATGCAACAGTTGTATAACAGGATTCAAAAAAGGTGAGTGGCGTGAGTTACGATGTGAGGTTTAGCGAACATCGTAAGAAAAAAAAGCCACGAGCTTTTTTGACTTACTTATACAACGTTGCATACAATACTTTTTCTTCGACTTGGGTACTTATTAATTAAAATACAAAATTAGAGAAAAAGTAAACTTGAAATGTTTTCATACTTTAGTAAAAAGTATCGCAACCGCAAAGAGAAGGTAAACAACAATAAACAAGTGAGAAATATGAAATCGTCAAAATATAGTAGGTTCGGAAAGTTTTTTTCTGTATAAAAACCATATAAAATATGTAACTGGCACCTTAGCGTGTCCGAACGTACGAATTAAGAAAAAAAAGTAAGTGATTGCAGCAGGGCTACTTACTACGAAACTCCAGACTCGAAGTTCTTGTCGTGCGGTCCGTCTGACACTTATACTATTTAATATGAGAGCGAGAGGGACGGTACGATACGAACTTAAATTTTTGAACTTCATAGTAGGCCCTCAGTATCGTTTTAGCAACATTACGATACAGTGCTGTTATGGGGAATAGACAATATAGACTTTTCCAGAACCTTGTTATGTATGTTGTTATATTACTGTTCGTGTTTAAGTAAATCACATATTACAGTATAGGAGTAGAAAAAATATATTTTGAAAAAAATTACCTACTGAAATGATGTAAAAAATATACATATTTCAAAAATTCGTTCATAATAATATGACACAGCTGTAAAACAAAAGCAAACTAAGTAAGAAAATTACTAAAATATTCCTTCAGCCAGTACCTGCCTCGAAGACATTTCAAATAAGCAAGTCAAAGTTTTAAAAGTAATTAATGTCGTAGCGAATTAATCTCTATCCAGCTATACATTGTCGTGTCACAGATTAAAACAATGTCGGGCGAAGTAACTAAGTAAATCGCGACTGCGGACGGTATGCGAAATCATTCTGCTGATATTATACTTGCAAAAGCTTTGTGTGTGTTCGTGCGTCTGATCGATAGCCGGATCATAGTATCATCATCATCATATCAGCCGTAGGATGTCTACCGTTGGGTATAGGCCTCCCCCATAGACCTCCAGTTGCTTCGGTTGGAAGCGGCCTGCATCCACCATGAACCTGCGGCTTTAACCAGGTCTTCCGTCCATTTCGTTGGTGGACGTCCTACGCTGCGCTTGCCAATCCGCGGTCTTTATTCGAGAACTTTCGTTCTCAATGGCCATCTGGTGTGCGTACTATATGGCCTGCCCGTTGCCACTACAATGAGCTAATTCGCTTGGCTATGTCGGTGGCCGTTGTTATTCTATATATCTCCTCATTTCTAATTCAATCCCGTAGAAAAACCTCCAGCATAGCGATTTTTTTAATATCGGATCGGAATGTGAGCATTGTAAAATTTCGAAATAAAGAAATGCAATTTTGCCCGTTTGTTAAAGTATGTGGCCGTATTGAGTAACGCGCTGATGTTTGCGATCGCATTCACCACCTCTTTCTATCCTCGTCTTATACATAAAAAAACCGGCTAAGAGCGTGTCAGACACGCCCGAAATAGGGTTCCGTAGCCATTACGAAAAAATTAAGTGATATTTTTCTAAGGATATTATTTTTAGGGTATTTTGTGCGGAATATTCCAAGTTTAGGTATATTTTATACCTTAGGCTGCTATTTACTCTTAAAATTCTTATTATTCTCAAGAAATCTTAACCGTTATAGTTTTCCTTGTAAGTTTGATATACTTACTACGATCCTAATTTTTTTCAAATTTTTCCACCCATCGGTTTAGATTTTAGAGGAAGGGGGGACGCTCGATTTTAAATGAAAATTTGCACTTTAAAGTTGAATATTTTATACTGAATATTTATACTGAATCGAAAAATCGTTCTAGCAACCCCCTAATGGTTTTAAAAGACCTATCCAACTATACCCTACATTACAAGATTGGATGAGAAAAAAAATCACCCCCACTTTACGTATATGGGAGGTAGGTACTCCAAAAAGTTTTTTTTAATTTTTTTATTGTACCATTTTGTCGGCATAGTTTACATATATATATTCGTGCAAAATTACAGCTTTCTAGCATTGATAGTCCCTGGGCAAAGCCGCGGACGGACAGACAGACAGACAGACAGGGTTCCGTTTTTGCCATTTTGGCTACGGAACCCTAAAAATTATGAAAACGATTGGTTGATTCTAAGTGTGACAATTAAGATCTCTATCCATAATTTTAAAGAATAAAAAGACGGATTTCGATCAATTATATACATATTTTCTTCAAAAATAAGTAGACTAAACGGAAAGAATATTCTGCCAAACAAATAAGAATAGTCAGTTTATTTATTACGTAAAAGACAAAGTTTTCAGATAACAAACATATAAAATACAACCGAATCGAGAAGTCTTTTTTGAAGTCGGTTAAAACTACACCATTTAGTAAACCGTTGACTCAGCCATTCAGGGTAACATTACCATTTTGGATCTCTCAGATCTTTTACGATACCAGTACTTGCTTGTTAACGTAGTTATTGGCAGTTAACGATAGTTAAAGTCCTCGAATCCCATTTGCAATAAGAACTACAGTATCAGAGTGCAGTAGCCACGATTATTTTGCTAAAGTTCTGAAACTTTAGTAATAAAGTGCGCATAATGCGAACTAGTTGCGACAAAATGGCGGAGTTGATCATAAATTAAAGCTTGATGAGGGTTACATAGTTGGCAAACGTGGCTCAATTTTGTGCGCTAAAAAATGCATTGTTATAGAGTACGTACAGCTTCATTAAAAGTCAGGGTGGATCATGCAAGTTTCTAGGCTTTTAATAACCCCCGATGCAAAAAGTGGGGGGCCATAAGTTTGACGCCCATGTCTGTCTGTCTGTGGCATTGTAGCAAACGAATGGACCAATTTTGATGCGGCTTTTTACGAGAAAACGAGTTTTCTTGCGGTGGTTCTTAGATGTGTTTTATAAAAATCGGTTCTGCAGTTTTTGAGATATCGAACTTTGACATAACAATAATATCGGAGATTTTTCAACTTTTATCAGTTAGTCACAGTTTAGTTATTAAATTATTAGTTACAAGAGGTTTTCATATAAGTTTTAATTAAGTTCCCCTTATTCTCTTGATAATTTAAGCACAGTGCCCCAGCTCGACCACTTGTTTCATCGAGAATTATTCTAACAATTACCCGGCCAGATGCAAGACCAGAGATAAAAGTTAGGGCGGAACGTAAAGCTACGAATGTTAGCTCCTAACATGTTGTTTTCGAAATCAAAATCTAATACCTTTAAAGGAGCAATTCTAAGAGATTTTTTTATCAACGGAATTAAATAAAGGTACTAGCTTTTGCCCGCGGCTTCGCCCGCATGGAATTCGGTTATCGCGCGCTGTTCCCTCTAGAACTGTGCATTTTCCGGGATAAAAAGTTATCTCACTCTCGGGCCCATAAATCGGGCATCTCTATGCCAAAAATTACGTCGATCCATCGCTCCCTTACGGCATGAAAAACGGACAAACATACACACAAACACACACACTTTCGCATTTATAATATTAGTATGGATATGGATATTTCCGTTGAAAAAAATCGATTCTTCGATTAATCGATCTTAAATCGCCATCCCTAATTCCAGTCCTTCTTTTACCTGCCAACACAATTTGTACACATAGGTGTATCTATCTATACGTATAATAAAGCTGAAGAGGGTCGAAAGTCTGTATATTCGAAAAAAAGTTGGCTAGGAATACTTAGAATCGGTAACAGATAACGTTCCAACAGTTTTTAGAATTTTTGTCTGTTTATCTGTTTGTCGTTTATTTGACCGCGCATCTCGTGAGACCAGCTGTTCGGATTTTGATGCAAACTTTACTAATCTGTCGAGAAAATCCCCGGCCAGGTTATATGCTATAAAAATTCAACCCCCAAAAGGGGGGGGGATGGGGGTTAGCAACTACACTCGATTAAGCTTAGTTTGCACCTGAATCATATGAAGCTTCTTAGGAAGAATGTGAAAACTTTTTTCAACGACTTCGAGTACTCTGCTAAACTAACAGATGGTGCTGAAATTATACGTTGTGACATGAATACGCTACTGAGGAAGGATTTTGCCAAATTAACTCTTAAATTTAGAAGAGGGTGTACGGATAATCAACAAATTTAATTGAATAATTGATTTAATAATACTTTATCAAAATTAAACAATAATAAAATAATAGGGCATATTAAGAAAAGCTCTGCGCAGAGGGCGACACTAGCGCAAACCCATGATAACGTCAGTTCTCTTTATATTTTGTCGCCATGACAGATCATGACCAAAGAGTATATAGTACCTATAGAAATCATGATATATAACCTACCTATTTATTATTTAGTAACAAAATAACGTCATGATATTTTACATCGATAGTAACGATGTAACGATAGAGCTATATTTCCAAAAATGAACGAAATCTACGAAATTTCATGATTTATACCTAATCGTAATTATATCGCATTAAAATTCATACGTATCGGCTTCATTAAGCACTTTAATAATGGCTACAAAGGTGGGTACTTTAAAAAATAATTCTCTATGTCGTTTGCGGAGTAAATGTCAAACGATTTGGGGCTCGCGTTTTATACGCGTTCCCATGCCTTCCAGTATTTAAAATTTTACTCCTTGAGCATGATGCAAAGGGCATTTCTATATACCGTTGTACCCTGATTTATCTCTCTGATTTGAACAAAATTTGGGAGGTAAACTCAGTTCATGATTTCGAGCTGTAAAAACAGGGTATCCAGATGTGTCCCCTTATAATTGTATGAATGTGTCCGTTTTGTTACGATTTTTTTTTAATAATTTTTGTTAACAATTTTGGGGACACATCTGGAGACCCTGTTTTACAGTTCCGAATCATGGACTGAGTACCTTCCAAATTTTGTTGAATACGGAGAGATAAACACAGGGTACAGTGAAGTGTAAAAATATGAACTTATTCAAAGTTTCAAAAATAAGTAACCATATTTTTGAGTGGTTCGAATAGATACTTATTTTTGTACTTATTTACTTGCGAAATGTATGAAATATGTACCTGTCTTTCAGATATCGGATCATATTTCATACATTGTACTGGCCCCGATATCATATCGGCGTCCGATACCGATATCGTATCGGATAATCTGAAAACGCTCTTACTGCGAGAACGTTCTACGGTGGGTCAGGTCAGGACTCAAAGGTTTACTAATGTTATGGCGAAAAACGTTTGGCAACCTGATTCATTTCGCAACTTTTCATTTCCCAACTGTTTAATATAACTGAAACTATAAATATTTCTGGATTATTATAAAACTAACCTAACCTAACCTACACGGTTCTACACGATGGCCCTGAAATAAATCCTGAAATATTTACAGTTTTAGAGTTGCCAAATGAATTTTTTTAACAAAAAAGTAAGGCTTGGTTAAGTTGTTTTATAACAGAGTTCCGTTGCCTACCTTCCGGCTTCAGCATCAGATCAGTTTGAAAGAATCATTAACTTAAAGCTTCTTCTTAGTCGCTTATTTAAGTTTATTAATCATGATCGTTATAGACGCGCGAGCACTACTTAGCTTTGGCGAGTTCCATTGGCGGCATACAGTCTTCCTCATCAGGTCCAGTTTACCAAATGATACTTTCTGAATGTAAATGCTTATCTTAATTCTAAAAATGCCAAGATCGTTATAGGTGTGCCTATAAATTTTGAGCTTTGCCCTCGATTTCCCTATCATTCCATCACCAGATCTTGATTTGGTGACAAGAGAACCACATCAGAAGAGTACTCTTTTGAAAAAAAAAAGAATTTTGAAAATCGGTTAACAATTGACTGAGTAATCGGTGAACATAGATAAAAAAAATACAAAATTGGAACATAGAAACTCCTCCTTTTTTGAAGTCGGTTCAAAAGTTGCGAAAAGGCAGTACTCGGGACTCGAATGGTTCGACCAAATGGTTCGACTGTACAATAGAGTATTGTGTAAATATCGAAATCTATGCAGACGAAGTCGTGGGCAAAAGCTAGTTGTATTATATTTTTCTTTTACAACCACGAATTATTATATCTCCAACCGGCTAGCCGGTTACAAGGCTGCTTAGAATTTACTTTTGAAATATGTTTATACCATGCATTGCCAAGCAGCTACTCTAGAAAAATACAAACATTGGAACATAGATCCTCCTCCTTTTTTGAAGTCGGTTGAAAACATAGACACAGAAAGAATCGTACCACGTCCTGAGCCAGACTCACGAGTCATTAATCTTTCGTTGCTCGCTGCGAACGTTTTTGCGTGCACAGTCGGCTAATCAAATTGTGGTTACGTCAGCGTCCTAGACGGTGACATATGGGTGGTGTGGTTGTATTTATTGAAAAGGTTTTTGTTCCTTACGACTTTTTATTTAACTTGCGAAGTAGACAGGAAAACTAAGCTACCTATTTCAAAAAACACTTTTGATGTAAACTTTTATACTTGACTATCCGCAACGGAGGGTTATGTTTTTCTACCGTACGTATGTTGTCTATGTCTTTGGTCCTGTCTGCAGCTTAAACTTTAAAAAATATGTATTGCAACAATATGGGTATTAAATAATGAGCCCATTCTAAAGTAAGTATATACAAATATCATGTCATTGTTATACATATATGTATAATACTTTAAAAAGAAATATGTATCACTTTTAAGAATTTTACAGCTGGTCACGATTTTGAATGGGTCCGGCCGTTGAACTTTAAAGTTACCACAGTTCCAGACCACTGATTTGTTTTGTCCTTTTTAGTTTTTTTAAGGCAGTCGGGTTTTTGAACTTTTTTTTTATTTTGTTAACTTTTTAGAGTTCCGTAGGTGCGTACCTCGTACTTCGGTTTTTTTCTTGTATTTGCCTCCTCCAAACCTTTCTTCGTTCAGTGACCGGGTCATTCCTAAGCAAATATTTGTATGTTGGCGTGTGTTAATTTTAAACAGCGACATGGCAACCCCGTCCGATGAGGCTTGATAAAAGGTTAAATAGAACAGTTTAAACCAAGCACGCGTAAAGTTCTTAAGCCACATAAATAAAGTTACTTTTTGTTTAATTCTTGGAGCGTGTCGTTGTGGTATTTCTATGTGTTACTTAGGGAGAATAAAACTTAAGTGCGAAGTGTTAGGCTCGTTTGTTTACATCCTTTATAATATAACAATAAAAAAGCTTAAACATACCGAGAAAAAGAATGCGAGTAAATATATTAATTTCTTTTTTTGGAACTTAATTCCCGTGTTGTTTTTTTAATGATGTACATTAAAATTCATTAATTTTATGCCCACGGTAAAGATTTATTATCTTTGTTCTGTTTTTTACAACATTTGTTAAATTTTGTGATTGATTTTGATTTTATATTGAATTTCAACACCTTGCTATTTTAATAATTATTTCACTATTTATTTGATGAATAAAATTGTTTGTATTGAGATATTAAATTTGACATTAAAAATTGCTTTCCATGTTTACCTTTTTTACTCTTCGTTATTGTTATTAATATTTTTAAATTTCATTCCATTTTGACATTATAATTTTATTTACGGCCTAAGCCCTCTCATTCTGATAGGAAGCATCTCATTCTGATTTTATTTTATTTGTGTACATTTGACTTGGTAACAAATTTTCATCTTTCAAATTTTTACTAGTTTCTACTCGCGGCTTTGCTTACGTCATCAATTGGAATAACTAGCTCTGCCCATGTGTTTCCCCACGATGTATAAAACTAGATCTAACATACCGAATGTGCATCAAAACAATTTATCGAAAGAATGATAAACTTATTCACACATACTTACATGATTTTTTATTATATTAGTAGTATCCTATGTATGATCTTTGACCGCTCGTTCTTACAACACAAGTAGATAACTTCGAAGGTACGAGTATATTGTGTCGTAAATTTGCAAAATTGCTTGTAGCAGTTGGTTTCAACGCCTCCTTGAAAAATGCCTACTGTCGAAAAATTTCTCTGGAGAGTTTTGTTTTAAATTTTATTTTAGATCGGTGAAAAACATTGAAAATTAAACAGTTTTTTTTCACATATTCAGTTGTTGGTACATCCGAAGTTATTCTTTCTGTTGAAAAAGTATGCCTGGAAGAGATCGCTCCGAAGCGATAATTGTCGCCTATTGCTTACCTAGTAATTTTCTCTCGCTTGCTATAGGTGTGGGGTACAATAAAAAAAAGAGCCATTCCATTTTTAGTTTTTCTTAAAATTATTCTATTTTTATCAACAATTATAGATTAGCAAAATACTTAAACAAAATTATTTAGTAAATAAGACCACATTCATGGCGTCGACTTAGCAGTCATTGTATCGTACGTTTATTTATTTATTATATCTATTCTTTGTTAATTGAACGTCAAAACTTCGCAAAATATACATATAAGGAAGAAAGAGAAATAGATAAACGTTTATGTATTATGTTTGCCTCCCGATTCTTACTGTAGACGCCTCTGAAAGCGGATCCAACAAAATAGTAAATAGTCAATATTGATGGGACACCGTTGCCTCTCCCTCTTTTACTTTGTAAAGCTCATAGTGTGATAAAAATACTTGTATGTTCTGTAGCAACATTTTATTGAGAGTACCTAAAGTAAGTACAAGTTTGTGGGTAAAGGCTTGTTCGGACTAGGCTAGTATTTTAGTATAGTAGCGAGTAATTTAGTAGCTAAACTATTCGCTACTGCCTGAAAATCGTTCGCATTAGGTACAGTCGAGTAACGACAAACGACATTTTCACGCCAACTAATGAACTGGTTTAAATCGACAGGTTCGGACTTGTTAAGCCGACGGCCGAGTAAGCACGGACGCGTGGTGGGGGATCACTAATAAACTATAAAAAAAATAGAATAAAATGGGTTGACTCGACTAAATTACTTACTAATCTGCTCAACTAATTTTATGGTTTTCAGACACGTTTAGCTACTAAATTACGCGCTACTAGACTAAATACTAGTCCGAACAAGCCTTAAAATAGATAACGAGTAGTTTAGCTGCTACAGTGTGTTGTAGTATAGTGTAGTTTTTTTGTGAACTAGGAACAATTACTTTTCTCACCCGCGACCTAACGATGGCTACATCTTTGCAACAAACGTATGTTCGTGCAGCTCCGCCGCACACACACACATCACATAAATCTAAATATCACCACCATCAAAGGCTGACGCGTTTCGAACTTAACCAGAGTTCATCGTCAGAGCAACACAACCAAGTAATTGTTTATTTTTCGTTGATATGGATTTTCGCAAAGTAAAGCCTGGTTCAAAAAATGTGTGAGGAAAGTCAACCAATGATTATTAACCACTTACCTTTAATAATAAGCCCTGTTTCTCTAGTTCAGTACTTTTTTTTGTCCCTGACTGAATGCTCCTTTCATCCACTTAAAGGTTGACTGGTAGAGATCCCTTAAAGGGATAAGTTCGCCTTTGTACATACATGTCATTGTTTACATACATACATAGGTTTTCATAGCAGCTATGGATTTTTCAGACTATTTTTTGATCTCATATGGGTCTATTATGTTAGAACTGTTTTTTCTTTTTAGTTTTTGTTTAAGGTTTTTTTAAAGGCAGTCGGGATTTTCAAGTGTCAATTACCGAATAGAATAGAATCCCTGCGTGGAGAAGTACTACTTATACTGAACGGCGTAAAATTATTTACGAACCGCCACTGCCTAACCGGGTCAAACAAGTTTGCGGTACTCTAAAAGTTTTTGACAACTTATTAATTTGACATCCTGACAGTGTCACACTTACCGAACCTTTGCGCATCATTTATAGAGTGGCCGCTAGAGGGAACTTTCGGAGTGTATACTTTTCTTACATTTTGGATCGAATTCCGCTGAATGAAATTAAAACAACTTCTAAGCAAGCAATCGACTATGACTGTTAAAACCTACCAAGTACGTGTCAGACCACATGCTGTGTTACAACATCCTACTGGATGTTGAACTAAATAGTAAATACTAGCTTTTGCCTTAACGCATAAGTTGGATGGAAATGAAGACCAATGAGGAAGTATTGAGAATGGTCGAAGAACGGAGAACAATCCTGAACACTATAGATGCTAGACGCGGGAATATGATCGGGCATTTGATACGACACGACGACTTCTTCAAGACAATTTTGGAAGGAAAGATCGAGGGGAAGAGAGGAAGAGGGCGACCTAGGCGCAGCTACATCGATCAGATCAAAAATACACGTTGTATAGTTTTTCTTATTGTTCTTTTAAATGATTAAAAGAACAATAAGAAAAACTGAATCAATGAATGAAACTGAAGAATGATTGTATTTATAATTATTACTTTATTTTGTTGTTATATCTCGTATGAACTACTAACCCCCTTCAAACGATTCGATTTCCGTGTACACAAATGGGTTGCTATTTCCATCGTTTTACCGTTGATTTTGCGCGTAACGTCAACAGGACGCTGACACAAATCCATAGTGACGTGCCTTTGTTTTGGAACATCGGAAATTGGTTTAGGAGTGACAGGAGGCCATGATCGCAGGAGATTCGTTCTGCGTTGAAAAGACGTTTGGTTTACGCAGCTGGTATATACACGACCGCCATCATCACCAACATCATCATATCAGCCTCTCCTGCCATTTTTTATCTTGAAGGTCGAGGAGTTGCTAATACTTGCCACGCTTGGCAAGCGGGTTAGCTGGCGCTGTATGTGATGCACAGGTAGCCAAGAAGACGCTGGTATCATCGTCAGGTATCATCTCTCAGCAGGTTTCTGCGGCGCCCTCGGGAGGACAACATTCTAATACCCCCACCAACACAACAAAAGAATACACCCCCACGGCCGCAATACACAACGGAAGTTGACGCTTTTAACAGTGATTCGTCATTGTATACACCTTAGAAAAACCCCCGATATTGTCATTTCTTTTCTTTCTTCAATTTTTTCTTAATTTTTTATAAAACGTACACAAATAAGAACCATCGTAAGAAAACTCGTTTTCATGTAAAAAAAATCGCTTCGGCATCGATCTATTCATTCGAGAGCTACGATGCCACAGACAGAAAGACAGATATTGGCATCAATTCCCTTTTTTGTGTCAGAGGTTAAACATTAGTATTGTAACAAAAACTTATATATACTAGCGCGCACTGTCTGCACAGCCTTAGCTCTAAATATTCATCGAGTATCTGCAGCATGAAATCACTCTGACGTTGTAAAACGGGTTTATTTTATATTTCATTCCTTTGAGTTAATTAATCAAAGCAAAGATGAAAACGTCGGGATGTGTCGGGAAGTGCCTGGGAGTGTCAGTAAGTGCTGGTATAAGGGTGTTTCAAACGTTCGATGTAGAGGCCAGATTTCAGTTTAATTCTTACAAATTGTGGAGAAGACAAGCCGTTTCGGTTTCCGCAATGCGGCGTGTGCGTCAACGTGGCGGGCTAGTGTTGTTACTTACTAATTATTCAATGTCAAAATATTTTTATAACAAACGCTGGTTGCACGTTGGTGCCGTCGCGTCTGGGGCTGCCGTTGGCGTGGGATGTTACATGCGTGGATACGTTAGCCCTGTCCCACATCCAACGGTCTACGCGGAAGCCAGGGACAGCTGCAGACGATGCCCAAACCGTCAAATGCCGCAAATATGCCTTTCTTAAGGACAACTACTTTTTTGCGGCACTTGCGGTCGAAACCTTTGGGCCTTGTCGTCCGACACAAAAAAGTTAATGAAAGAAGTGTCGGACAAACTAATCGGCGTCTCTGGCGACCAAAGAGCAGGCTTTTTCTTCGCCCAAAGACTGAGCCTCGCAGTGCAACGAGGCAACGCCGCCAGCGTCTTGGGTACAATGCCCCGCGCTGCGCTGCCTTTGGAAGAGGAAGCCCGTTTTACTTAATTTTATGTTTTTAATTTTACTTTTATGTAAAAATTAATTGTTTAAATAAAATTGGTGTTCTATCTTACTTATAACAAACGCTTATGAAATGACAAAAAAATATATACTTTGGGAAAACAGAACCGGTGTTAGATTGTGTTTTTTTGTATACAGAAATAAGCTTGTATTTGACAACAATATTTGGGATAAAAAGGTTCTTATAATGATTTCAGTATTTCTCAACATAAGCAACCGGTACTACTGTAAATAGAATACAAAATCTCATATTCCTCGTGCATTTAAAGTGCTTTAGATGCTTAAAGTTTTGCTGTATTTATTTTCCAAATTAAAATGACTCATTACGTAACTATCAGTTTATGGTTCTATGGACGTAGTTACGCAAAATAAAACCTCAAAAGAAATTACGACACAAAGACACAAAAGCGAAATAAACAGACTCTGTTAGTGTGATGGATCCAATCCGAAGTGTGTTAGATAATACGGCATCTGGCGACCTTTATCATAAGTAACTTTTAAATTTAGACTCAGTCTTCGCCAGCATGTTTATAAGAAACCTTCACGTAGCGAAGAAATAAATAATTTTTATTATTTATATATTATTATTTCTTTAACAACTCCGCTGGAGTGACGCACACCGCCTTCTGTGCGACTGGAGAAGGATTTATTGTTTTGCTCGAATTGTGCCCGTTAGAATGGCTGAGACATCCGCGTCGATATGAGACATACTGTTTGTTACAAAAAATCCTGCAAAACAGGGTTCCTTAGGACCATTACAGATGAAATTGAGTCGCAGCTAGCGTGTAGTTTGCGCATATGTTTACCAACTGCAATGGAACTTCAATGGAAAAGGCATGGCCAATCGGCAGTTGGTTGCGGTTGTAATGAAACGGACTGAAAGCAGGGCCGCATTGTGAACGATCGTGTGCCTCTAAAGATGAACTCTAGTTGAGTTCGAAACGTGTCTGTGTAGTGGGGTGGTGGTGAAAATTTGACTGTTATTGGTGTGTTCTTACAGTGTGGAGGTGGAGCTACATGAACACATATATTTGATGCATAGATATAGCTATCGTAAAATGGCGGATGAGCAAAGTGCCTAATTGTTTCAGTTCACCATGGGTAAGGTTTAGTAAAAGATATGAATTTAATTTTTTCTTTGACAAAGCTGCCGTCAGATGGCAATTTGTTCGAAGAACCCTGAGTCCCTGGAAGAAACAGTAATAAAATAAATCGACGGAACAAGTAAAGGAGCATTATAATCCCCAGAGCCCCGCCAAGTTGGAAACTTTTTAATTGATATTTTCATAAAGTTTCCTTTGATCATTGCCTTTGGCATTAGGATTTTTTTTACTTTATTACTTTCAAAGACGTGCTTTATACGACGCCGTGTTGACAATCTAAATTAAGGTCAGGCTTAAAGTGTTCGAGTAGACGTTTTAAAGGCGTACGACTTAATGAGGGTGTTCCAATGCAAGGGTTGTAGGGTCAAACACTAACTCGGTCTAATAGTTTGTAAAAACTTCGAATTTGAATTTTTACATATTTTTTTATTTTTTCAACAGCCAATTATTTTGACATATCAGGTTTGCACGCACCCCTTGTTATAGGTCTAATTGTAAATGCCATTAATAACATGTGGTCCGTTTGACATTAATTTGTATCAATCTCTAGTGATAGTGGTAATCTTCATGGATATCTTGTACGACAGACGAGAGTAAGACCAAATGTTTGTTAAAGAAATTTTATCCTATCCTATCGATTAGTATAATAAAATAGATTGTTTTTTTTTTTTTTAATTTTAGTTGGTTCGAGTCCCGGGCGAGGCAAGCGAGTTTTAGAAAATCTTTGATTGCAGTTTTGTTTCTTTTTAACAATAAAGGAATGTCTCCTTTAAGTAAAATAAACCAACTTAAGGTTTTAAAGTAGTTTCCCTCCAGGGCCCGTCTTATTTTTCCACTTTGTGTAGTAGTTTATTGATTTATTTATATTGTAGTTTATGTATTACATACATACATACATACATAAAAGTCACGCCTGTATTCCCAAATGGGGTAGGCAGAGCACACGAAACGTTACCGCTTCGGAGCCACTTTTAGCAATTTTAGGTTTTAAGTTTGACAAAAACGGTACAATAGTGACAGGTTGCTAGCCTGTCGCCTACGGTGTACCTTAACCTATGTCCTCAGTCGCCTCTTACGACATCCATGGAAGAAATGGAGAGGTGTTATTCTAACCCGACACCACATTTATGTATTATATTGTTAAAAAGACTGTATAGTAGCTTCCACTGTTTTTGACTCTTAGACTCACTGTTTGTCGGACCCTAACTTGTTACTCCTCTCATCTACTCACAGGTTGACTGGTAGAGATCCCTTAAAGTGATAAGTCCGCCTCTGTACAAGTATCTTAAAGTAGTTTTGTTTCTTTCCTTTTGAACAATAAAGAGTTTACATACATAAATACATAAGTATATAATATGGCACAATTCGCAAAATTGCGCAATATAATTGATCGTCTAGGTGCCGCCTAAATCGCAAGCAAGATTAAACCGTCAAACGGGCCACACGACACTAACGCCATCTAGCGATATTTTACCTGTTAATAAACCCTCATTACATTAAAATTAGGCCATCTATCTTTAACTAGGGCTCTTCAAGCCTAGAGTGAATAGGCTACACCTTTGGCCTCATCTGCAACATCAGGTGAGATAGGGTCAATCACGGTCAGTTACATGTAAAATAAAAAAAAAACTGTTACCTACTTCTTTACAATTTTTTATCAAATCTGTCATATATATATATATATATTTTTCATTTATTTATAAGAAACAAACAGTCTTATAAAGAGTTATGAACAGACTTAAATTAACATAATATAGACCTATAGTTTCCTTAAGGTTTATGATAGCAGACAACGTGGCCAGCTATTGCAAAAAAAGAAATTATGAAAATTATTAGAATTTTGACAGGTAATATCTATCACAAACACATTAAAGAAAACAAATCTAGATGTATGTTATGTATTCACTTCCCTGCAAATGAAACTAGACTAGACAGGAAAGCTGAAAACAAGTACATAAAGGTTGGAAATATAAATTAAATATACAGCGTGTATCTTTGATACTAGTACTACCAACTTTAAGCATAGTTAGTGAAGGCCCTAATAATCACATTTTATTATGTTTTATTATTAAATTTAGACTTATTATTTTCCTTACAAAATTAATTAGCACGCAATGTATCACTACGTGATACTACTTTGTTTATATTCAAAACGTCGCACTTGTTGACGTGACAGCTGCCATAGAACGCTTCTCTCTCGTATTAATTATTGTACGCATTACATTGCTACTCGAAAATATTACAAAAAATTAATTACGCTCAGGTAGTTAATTCTAAATTAACAATTTGTTTTGATATCGGTTCACAGCACTATAATTTTCGTCTGGTAGTTTGAGGTAGATTCAACAATATACGCTGTATAACTAACCTAAAGCATGGTTACTTAATAATTTAGTGAAGTGGTAAAATAGAATGACAAAGGTTGGTTTTAAAATTGTTTCTTTATCTACTACGGTAAGAGTTTGTTACACAGCTTTGTTTACCACAATATACCTGTTTACTTAATCTAAAAAGGTAAATTCCCATCCACGCCGGTATCTTGTTACCGATTACTTTCAAAATCCAGTGACAAATTGACGCCATTATGCCCAAAGAGATTCCAAGTTCCCGAGGCACTTCACGTTAATCCAGTCCTGCTCCTCTTAAAATATTCATCTATTATCGAGGTGATTATCCGGATCCAGCCTTTCTTTTTAACTGGTAATTAAAGAGCGTTTTGGGTTGTTTTAGAGGTAATCAGACCTTCATTAAATTTCGTGATACGGATCGGAACAAACCTTTTAGTGAGCTATGGGGTGTTGAAAAATATTACAATTACGCGTATTTGCAAATCAAACCACAAATATGTAATGTGTTATTTTTGAATGCCGTTAACTTTAAGAGAACATTCAACAGGTCAAAAGAAGTTAATTTTTCCTAGACAATAATAGCGGCGTAACTCTTAGGTACTGTTTTAAAGATCAACAATTGAGATGGTTAGTTATGTGCAGTAAATCCATAACTACACACACACAAACATCACGCCTGTATTCCCAAATGTTTTTATAATAAAATTCCAAAAAATATTATAAATGAAACAGATACAAAATTCAGATATATTGTCAAGAAGACACTAATATCTAAGGCGTATTATAAAGTTAATGATTATATCATGGACAGGGATATTTGGAAATAATTCCGATCCGCATTAGCGATCCCTTCAAATAGCGTACCTACTGTGTTAAAAATAAAGTTGTGTTAAATACTTGTGATGTATAGATATCATTTAATAATATTAAAATCTGTTTAAAAAATATACCTGGTTGAGTTCCTTGCCGTATTCTTCTCAACCGAGGTATTTCCGAACCGGTGGTAGATTTTTTTTTGACATTCATAATTGCTTGTTTTAGCCTAAATTGAATAAAGATATTTTGACTTTGACTTTTGACTTTGGGTTAGGCAGAGCACACGAAACGTTACCGCTTCGGTGTCACTTTTAGCTGATTTATAATCCGTACCTAACTAAAGTGTTATTAATTCACAATTTCTGTTTTATTGTTTATTTTTTATTATTTTATTCATTTTTTTTTATTATTCATGTATTTTTTTTGATTGATTTTTAGTTATATATAAATTCTAAGATGTATAATTTCAAAGTACTTATATGTTGTAATTATATTATGAAGTTAAATAAAATTTAAAAGGTAGATTCACATGTATTTTGCAAAATAACGTTGAAAAGTATTTTTTGTTGTTGTCTCTGATGTGTAACGTCAGTAGGTTATATCACTCGCCAAGTGTGTGTGAATTTTACAATTTTGATCTTTAATTCGATCTTTTGCTTTGACTAAATATTTATTTCCAATGTAGTTTCTATCAATAAACTAAGCGTGTCAAAGTTAATAGAAATCAGGAAAAACACGGCATATATCTTGTGTTCACGAATGAAACTATTAAATTCTTACATAAAGCTGTTGGAATGTAACTGACATTGCTATTTATGTGTTTTGAGGACTACAAAACTAGAAAAAGGGAATTCAGTCAAACGCTTTTGGTCGCGTTCAGTCGTGGCCGGCGTTAATAGCGTTAGGTACACATGTGGCCTAGTTGTTAGCGGAGCTCTACCGTGCTAGTTTTTGCTATAATAGAAATTTCAAGTAAAGTTGGAGTAAATCCCGAACTGAACTCAAAGTTTGCATAATATTTCAAAAGTTTCTCCTCTCGTATCTATTCGTTGGTATTTTGTAGACAGTATCATCACTTTATTATGGTAGCGCTTGTAAAATAGATTAAACTAAATTCATTTTATTTAAGCAGATATTATAAACTAAAGCTTTGCTGCAGACAGGTTGCTAGCTTTTGTGCAAGTATTTTACTAAAGACTACAAATATATTTTTTGCTGTAGACAGGTTGTTTTAGTCAACTATTTTTTTTAAGCCTAATACAAAAAAATATGTCGAGTAAGTAAATGTAGTAATACTTTTCCATCGTATTTTATCGGAAACATAATTCGTATTAAATATATTGACCCGGAAAACTCACGTCTTAAATCGAGTTTAGCTCGACATGTTTCGGGCTAATCCGTAGCCCTTCGTCTTCGGAGCAGCGATTCGTGTTTGTCGTCATGCTACTTCAGTCAGCCTCAGTACTCATCAAGAAAGCGTAGAGAAAGGTTGCATCGAAAAAATCTTCTTTTTTGTCGGTCTTCTGTCAAAATCCAATCTAAATAACACACGTTTCGGCAACATTACAGTGGCCGTGGTCACGAGTAGACTCATTATGCACTTGCTAACAAAAATATTAGAAGCCCCGTATAAGAACCACAGTGGCGCTGTGATATGTGACATTACTTATCTTCAATTTATTCATACTGAGACCTATACTGTCTCTTCGAGTAACACATAAAGTCAGTTCCTGTAGAAGCTTTTCTTTGGTACTCGTAGCATTGCTTTCTAGGCTTAAGCCGTTTAAATTCAATAAGAAAGAGATATTCTATAGATACACTATCTCACTTAACAGTAAGTGAAAGAATAAGGCGCCATTCGTCTTAGAGAGACAACAATCGTCCTAAACAGGATTTCATGGGCGGAGTTCCCTTTGTAAAAAACCTCTAAATAAGAGTCATATTCGGACACAAAAGGTTCCGTACGAGTCTGTTGCCGTTATTAAAATTGAGCGAAAAATCTTTAAACGCGTTTCGTAAGGATATTCTGTTCTAATGTTAAGGTTATACCTACTATTTTTATCTTCTTATGTGTTAATCTAGTTATTAAAATTTTCATTTATTTCTCCATGTTATGTCACGATTAAATGATTTTCTTTCTTTCCTTCTTATTCTTCTTATTATGAGTGTTCTGTCCTTTTCTAAAACCAAACATAATAGCTACGTCTATGCAAACACACACATTACACAAACTCAACTATCACTACCACCACACTAAGCGTTTTGAACTCAACCAGAGTTTATCCTCAGAGCAACACAACCATTTATCATGCTACTAGATGTTACTTAGGCTCACTTTACTATGGCTAGAATGGAGCAAGTGGTCCTCTGCTCGCGAAACCCTAAAATTCTACCCTTGGATAAAATCCCTTAAGTTATGTCTGTGATAAATTGTCGTTGCTTTTCACGGGCGATGCCGCCATTTATAAGAGAAAAAGCGAAGATTTCTCCGAAATTTGTGTCTTAGATAATAATGTCGCTCCGTTTGATTTCTTGGAATTTGTTTGTGCTGAGTTTAACAATAAGTAAAAAGGAACTAAAGGTTTTTCTTACACGGAAATATTTTATTTAGTCGGTTAAATTTTTATTTGATTTGAAATACCAGATGCAAGAAAATTTATAATTGACATATTTTCAAATATCAAATCTTACAATTACTGTTGGAGATGAAACAGGTTATAAAAACGAAAATAAAAGTTAACAATTTAAATATCAAATCTCACTTTAATTGTTGGAAGTCATAATTGTAAGTTTTGTCATGATGTACTTATTGTAAGTAGGTACCTATGCCATAATATTTTTTTCTCTGAAACTATTAATTACAAACTAAACCTAATGACCATTAAAAAAATCTGATAAATCTACAGGTACGGAGGTTGTTAGTCATAATTGTTTTCTAATTATGACTAACAAAAATTGTGATAGACTTTACGACATTAGGCCTTATAAAAATTATGCTACTAGATAAGCACCTTGAAAATATATTTTGTGCATTAGGACTATAAAACACGAAATAATAAAAAAGTATAGTATTGAAACCTCTTAAATCAGTACTTGGTTGCCATCAACACATACAAAATATAAATAGCAAAGTAAAAAACCAAAAAATAAAAGTGAACTAAAACAATGATTGATACGAGTATGGACAAAGTAACGCCTGATAAATTATTATAAACAACAGTAAAATCAATCACCTTAAAATCCATAGCGTATTTGCAATAATAGCACACACGAGAAAAGGCTTCCAAACAAACATCGGTAACATTCCCATGAGTTTGCGAACTGGAACTTTCAACTTACTGAAAAATCGTATAATCATCAACAAAACGAAACAATCCCAAATGAGCTGTAACGTTATTCCCAGATTCTTAAGATTCCAAAGAGAACGCATTGAATCGACGCTTACTGCGTTTTAATCTTAAACGTAATGAAATGGCAAAGTAATGTTAGCAACTCTAACTTTACTGTTTCAGCGTAGAAATAAAACGACGTAAGTCAACTAACGTTATTTTTATATTATTATGCAAATTTAACCGGGTGGATTTTTTTTATTCGACTGGATGGCAAACGAGCAAGTGGGTCTCCTGATGGTAAGAGATCACCACCGCCCATAAACATCTGTAACACTAGGGGTATTACAGATGCGTTGCCAACCTAGAGGCCTAAGATGCGATACCTCAAGTGCCAGTATTTTCACCGGCTGTCTTACTCTCCACGCTGAAACACAACAGTGCAAGCATTGCTGCTTTACGGCAGGATTAGCGAGCAAGATGGTGGTAGCAATCCGGGCAAACCTTGCACGTGTTCATATGAAAGTCGCACGTTGTATATTTTATGACTATGTACGAGTAAGCGCTATGCACTGACATAATTTTTATGCAAAGAAACGCTACAGTTTAAGTGCGCTACCGCTAAATAAATTGAAGACACTTTGTTGTAATGCACTTTATGCAAAGTTGGCATCACCCAATGTGACCTATTTTTCTTGAAATGTTGTTATTTGCATAACTTTTGTTATAATAACTGAATTGTAACATTTTTTTTATTGTAATTTCTTTTGATTAAATTCATTTCATCATCATCAACTAATTAGGTACCTACCTAGTTTTAAAAAATTGACAAGCGCACAAATTTCGCACCTCTGAGTTTTTCGGAATTCATGTGCGAAATTGCATTTGAAATTCACCACGAGCTTACGGTGAAGGAAAAAATGGTGAAGAAACCTGTACAAACCCGCGAAGTATTTCAATAGTGTGTGTGAAGTTCCCAGTCCGCACAGGGCCCTCGTGGGAACTACGGCTCAAGTCCTCTCGTTCTAAGAGGAGGCTTGTGCCCAGAAGCTGGTCGTTATATAGGCTGGGATTATGACGGGTATATAAACAAGGAAGTCATCCCGTTAAAGTAAAATAAGTCAAAATATCTTTATTCAATTTAGGCTATAACAAGCACTTATGAATGTCAAAAAAAAATCTACCACCGGTTCGGAAAAACCTCTGTTGAGAAGGATCCGGCAAGAAACTCAACGAGGCATATTTTTTTAAACAGATTTACAATATTATTAAATGATATCTATACATCACAAGTATTTTACACAACTTTATTTTTAACACAGTAGGTTCGCTTTTTGAAGGGATCGCTAATGCGGATCGGAATTATTTCCAAATATCCCTGTCCACGATATAATCATTAACTTTATAATACGCCTTTGATATTAATGTCTTCTTGACAATATAGATCTGAATTTTGTATCCGTTTCATTTATAATATTTTTTGGAATTTTATTATAAAAACGTATGCAATAAGGTCTCTACCCATTACACCGTATGAATAGGAACGTGTCAGGCAAAAATATATACTTTGTATTGAAAAGTATGAGACTATGCCCACTAGGTCGTTTCTTAACCAACCGTCGCTGTCGCGTGCCATACACGGAGCGTCAAAAACGGTGCCAACACGTCTCCTATGGGTATGACATGCTGTTTTTTTTTTTATTCCACTGGATGGCAAACGAGCAAGTGGGTCTCCTGATGGTAAGAGATCACCACCACCCGTAAACATCTGCAATACCAGAGATATTGCAGATGCGTTGCCAACCTAGAGGCCTAAGATGGGATACCTCAAGTGCCAGTAATTTCACCGGCTGTCTTACTCTCCACGCCGAAACACAACAGTGCAAGCACTGCTGCTTCACGGCAGGATTAGCGAGCAAGATGGTGGTAGCAATCCGGGCGGACCTTGCACAAGGTCCTACCACCTGCAAACACACACACATGACATGTTGTAGCACGTGTCGCATTACATTCCGTGCTTGATACATTCATATTACGTTCATGGTACGATACTCTACAGAACGGAACCCTAAAAGGGAAAAGGCTGTTCTCGGTCGCCCAAGATCTACGTCACATAAGCCAAGACTCGGCGGGCTGGCGAACCTCCAACTTTCGGCTTAACTAATAAAAAAAGTATGAGGAGTCCCAGTTTCGGCAACTTCGCGACCGCTGCGATGGCCGGTCTGGCTGACTTATTCTGCCAAACTTCATTTTTTTAAATTTAAGTGTTTACCGCCGTCCATGGACACCTACAGCATTATTAGGACTGCGGGTGCGTTGCCGGCTTAAAGGGGGGCAAAGGGGGAGGAGAGTCTGGCCTCCGGATCTCCCACTCACAGTATACGAAGCACGGTAGCAAAACTACTATTTCACGCCGGTATTCTGTGGGAGTTTGGAACAGTCACCAGCACCAATATCTGACACAAGAAGCGTGCATAAATATCTGATACGACTCTATTTCTAAGGTCGGAAGGTCGTGTCAGATATTTTTGCACGCTCCGCTGTGGAAGATATTAATGCTGGTGACTGTACTAACCCACTCGAGTGACTGTACTAACAGTAAGGCTCTATCACAACAAAATTTGCTAATGTTTTAGATATACGGCATACGGTAGGTCTTTCAGCATCTATGCCGTGAAGCTATGGAACGAGTTGCCTTTGCTCGTTAGGGAGTCCCCGTCTGTGGCCTCGTTCACGGACAGATTGAGCAAACAATGGAAGTTCATTCATTCATTCATCCCAGCCTATATACGTCCCACTGCTGGGCACAGGCCTCCTCTCAGAACAAGAGGGGAACACTGGAAGTAAGAGTGTTCTTTTTATCTGAATGTATTGTTTGTAAAGTTAGTATATTTGTCATTTTCGCTCTTCCTTCATCAACCGCACAGCAAAAGAGTGGAATTCCCTGCCTGCGACTGTGTTTCCTGAACACTACAATTTGGCCGCTTTCAAGTCCAGGGTGAATGAGCATTTACTAGGCAAGCGTGCTCCATCGTATCATCCTCGCTTTACATCAGACATAATTGTGGCCAAACGCAAGCCTAAAGGTACTGTTTAAAAAAAATAGTAACTATTGTTTATTTTGTGTAGTTATTTATATCTTATTATATTCCTTTATTCTCTCTGAAAATAAACTACTGTTTAAATGAACTAAAAGAATTTCCTTGCTCACCCGCGACCTTACGATAGCTAAGCTTATGCAAAATATGCGTGTGAGCAAGGAAATTATTTTAGTTCATTGATATGGACCTCCGCAAAGTAACGCTTGATTCAATAAATTATTTAAACTACTGTTTGCCTATCTTTTAAGTTTTCCGTTTCATGCCAGGTTAGCTTGAAAAGATGTCTTTTAGGGGAACTTATCATTTTGTACTCTTTTTGTTTTGTTGTTTTATAACCCCCGATGCAAAAAGAGGGGTGTTATAAGTTTGACGGCTATGTGTGTCTGTCTGTCTTTCTGTGGCACTATAGCTCTTAAAAGGGTCGACCGCTTTGAATGAGGGTTTTTTTTTTATTTGGAGGATCATAATGGAGGTGATCCTGAGAAAATAAGTTTTGGCAGACGGGCGGACAGACAGAAGGACCGACGCCAAATTGATTCCATAGTTATAGTTATTGCAGATTGAGATACGGAACCTTGACAACTAAGTCAGCCATTTTAAAGTAAAAATAGACTCTTTAAAACGCATCAGAATAAGGCGGTTGCACTGAAAAATATTCTAAGTAGTTATTGGTAAATTCTGAAACAGCCCGTGTCGAGTTTCTTGAAAATGTTGTGCTTGTAAACAAAGTTTATCCTAACTGAATATAGATAACCTGGTGGACCGATAACTTCACGATGTAAATTTGAAAGAGATCTTGAAACTTGAGGGAATATTCATTTTTAAACCGCCTTGAGAAAATGTCTTGGCATGGAGAATAAATTTTAGATGGAAACTTGACGAGGTAGGATCAAGTGTAAAAATATGTACTTATTCAAAGTTTCAAAAAAATGTACCACAGACTCTTATTTCGACACAATAAGGCCGTAGTAAAATATTTTTGAGTAGTTCAAATAGATACTTATTTTTGCACTTGACTGCACCAGGATCCAGTTGTAGTTTTATTTCAGACATTTATAATAATGATATTTTGTGAAGATAAATCTCTAAGAAACCCTATTGAATTATGTTATATTAGACTAGCCGTTACCAGCGACTCCTTCCGCGTAGAATTCAGTTATCGCTATCCCGCGGGAGCTTTGCAATTTTCCAGGATAATAACTATCCTTTGTCCTTCCCCGCGACTCAAACTATTTGCATACCAAATTTCATCTAAATCGGTTTAGTGGTTTAGACGTGCTAAAGTAACAAACAAACAGACTTACAAACTTTCGCATTTATAATATTAGTGGTAGTAGCTGTATTGCAGCTATCAAGTGTAATTATTTTTTATTACTATTTAGCTTTTCGTCTATCTATCCAGCGGTGGTGTAGCGGTATAGCACGCGGCAGCACGGCACGGAATGCCAAGGACCTGGGTTCGATTCCCAGCGCTGGTCTTATTTTTCTGGTTTTTCTTTGCATCTATATTTCAGTTTGTATTTTCGATGTCTATCTATACATTATATTACTTCCCTTGGTTACAATAAAACTTGAAAACGACTTACCGATTTCATTCATCTTTTTACCCGACTGCCCAAAGAAGGGTTATTTTAAGTATTCTTATACTCTGTACAAGGTTCTAGAGGAAAAAAATAAAGAAATACATAGATTGGTAAATCTTTTGGCAAATTCTCCTTTGCCCAACAACGACTCCAAAGCTACAATGAATTTATCCCCAATTAGAGCTTTAACAATACTGTCACGCCGGATAGACTGGGCCTCGATGAAATACAAAGGCAGATACGTCACAATTTTAACTTGGTTTAATAATCCTACTAATATTACAAATACAAAAAATTGTGAGTGTGTGTGTTTGTTATTTCACGTTTAAACTGTTGGACAGATTTATATGAAATTTACCACGCTTTCAGGTTGGAAACTGTGGACGATACAATTCATTTCGAAATACATTTCGCTTAAATTCCATCGCAGCTAAAACTACAACTACAGTTGCAGTGACGGTTGTAACGCATCTTCCTCAGTAAAGGTTTAATCTACAGCTGGGGCAAACTAAATTGGACCAAGTTAAACTTGTTGCTCGTATGCTCGTATTGTTTAGTCCCCAATCCGTTTAAATTTCGGTTTAACGTAATAATTAAAGCTTAATAGGCCTGTTCCAGAAACCAGTGAATGGTGGGAAAGTTTTCTTCAAGGATAAACTATAACGTGTAGAAGAGCGTTGTCTGTCTCATCAATCGATTGGAGTTTACACAGGCACGTCGAATTCAAAGACATGTTTACACTTTGCTACTTTGTTAATGTCACTTCATGTTTCAACATGTTGCAAAGCAGATAAAAAATGTTTGTATGATTTACGTCGAAAGTAGGAAATTCCCAACTCCTGCCGGCTAAAAAAACACTCGCTTCGCTCGTGTTTGAAGTTCTCCGCCACTCGTTGAGAATTGCCTACTTTCCGCACTTGTATCATAACTAACTATTCTTTAAGATGAAAGCCAAATAGGTAGTAACATTTCTTTTCCTGTTATAGTTCTATGAATCGTTCAGTTTATTCGATCCGATATTGCATTTCATACATTTTACTCCCACCGACATAGTTTCGACGTGAGTACTCAGTATATGATCGAATGGTGTAATATCGCTCTTACGTAGGTACACGAGCGTATTATTTTGGCTGAAGTTTGAAAGTGGTGTAAGTAATTTCAGTAGTTGAGTGTAGTAGTACTTACAAACCTGAAACGCGGTTGATTGCTGAATATTAACTTTTCAATATTTGGAGAACCAGAAAGTATAGGACGTCCCAGTGCAGAGTTACAGGCCACTTCTTTAAAATAGAGAACTAGACCCGTAGTTATCACGCGATCCTAGTGCGGGTTGGCAACTTAGAATACACCATTGAATTTCTTCACAGGTTTACTTGTGCAGAGCTTGTCCATCATTTTTATATTATGAGAGAGAGAAAAACGAGCAAGTGGGAACGGTCTGATGGGAAATGATAACCGCTGCCCATGAGTATCGTGTTTTCTTTCGCCGTAAAGCAATGGTCAATTTCAAATTACGAAAAACTGAGAGGTGGGCCTGAGTTCGAACCCACAATCCTCTGCTTGAAAAGCCATTGGCTTAACTATTAGGTTAGCAGGACTTTCTAATTCTTTTGGTTGGTACTTGCGTGAAAATTAGATACTATTTCTGCAATAAAAAAACGACATATTTTCGAATCCATTCAATAAAACACTCTTTCCAAATTAGAAGAACATAATGTCCAACGCGTAATAAATTTGAAATGCCATAAAATTAGAAAGGCATAGCACAATTTATAATAAATGAGCGACCTTTCGTGAACGTTAGGTATTTGTTTTAATAAATCTGCCTGGCATAGTTGGAATTTCACAAACCCGAAAATATTTGGAATACGCTTTGAAATCATTCATTGATTTCCGGTATTTTACAGGCTTTTGAAGTCAGTGGTTAGTTCGATATTCAATATTAACAGTAACTGGTACAGGTAAGTATATTTTTTTTTATAGTCATAGGTCAAAAGTAGAGACAAGTGGTAGAAAAAAGTGGAGGCTTTTGCCTTTGTTTCTTATCAGTGTTAATATAAATAACAATATAATGACTCTTTATTGAACACCACAATATAGTAAGCAGTACTCACAGAAAACAGTAAGAAAAAGACGGCCTCATCGCTTCACAGCAATCTCTTCCAGGTAAACTAACAATTGAGAAAAGTAAGTTAGTTATTTATTTAATCAGGCGATGCTTTTCCATGGTCGACATCAATGAACTACACACTACTACTACAAGTTTAATATGGATAAGACTGGTACAAGTGGGTGGATCAACTATATTCTGTCCCGTCAGCGAGGGGACAAAAGTAGTACAGTTTGATAGAAGAAAATGTTGTGTCACATTATACTAACAAGCTTATTAGATGACCAATTATAGGAAGGGCTATATAAACTATCACAAAAATGTATGTTTGGCAAATTTAAATCCTAAACTTACGGTTTAAAGAATGTCTCTGGAGAACGTAACTATAGCAACGAGTGACAAGATAAAGTTGATCGACCCAATTAAGTATTTATTTATCATATCAACTAGATCAACTCTACGAAGGTCATATATCGACACAAAAGATTTATGTTTTTTTACACATAGTTTGTTGTAAGAATAACATTTATTAAATTTAATTATCTATAAGATTGCATTGCGGTAATTAAGTAATGATACATAACTGTATGACCAATAAACAACATGATATCTAATAAATAAATCTATCTATCTATCTAACCAATCGCACTAGTCATATCCATAATAAACTTGTAATTGCTACTTCAAATCCGCTCTCTACTTAAAATAGTTACTTCTATGCAACAAATGTGTGTTTATGCAGCTCGCTTACAGACTATAAAAAGTTTTAAACTGCTTATTTCAATAAAAAAAATTGTACATTAACCTCATTAACCTTAGCTACTAATCTAAGATAAGAAGACACGCACCGTACAAACCCTACCACATTACGCTGACGCGTTTCGAACTCAAACAGAGTTCATCATCAGATAGTTTGTTAGTCTACATTATGGTAGTATGGTGAACGGTTGAGTTGCTCTTGTGAGTCGAACAATGCACTCACTTCTATTAGAATGTAATGAAAAATGAAAATGAAAAATATTGGTAAGCTCTTGTTACTACCAATTTGTTCATGTAATAAACGATTTCATTTTATGTTAAGTATTTTAATTTTAAGCAGACCAAGTCGCTGACAAAAACTAGTGTTACTGTAAAATTTATTAAATAAATACATTGCAAAGGTCATCAATCTTTGGTATGAAACTGGAGCGGGAAATATCGCCAGTATCAACGGCCCGTTCACTTTTCCTTCATATTTCTTCGAACACTGACACACATATGTTGCGTTTGTTAAGCGAAACGATGAAGAAGTAATTCCCTTAACTACATCTAACTAAATTGTATGCAAGACCGCTTTATTTTTCTTAACTGATAAAATGAAAGCGTCTCTTATACAAGAAACAATAGAGACGCGGTAATTATTTAGAGTGGCGTACAGACGCCAAAGTACATTTGGATTGGTTTTTCTTTCTTTCCAATATCTCATTGATATAGCAAGTTGATATTAATCCGATATAATGATTGGTAGCAATTAAAGTCGCCCTGTTGCCCCGTGTAATATCTGATAAGTATCTGATAAAATATCTGTCACATGAACCGTTAGATAAAAGCTTATTTAAAAAAAAAAAATTTTTTTCTTGCTCTAATGAAATATTTTTTTCATAGCCATTTTTATATGAATATTTCAGGTAGCCAGATCATAGGAGCAGAGGGAGACCAAAGAGGAATAGGCGGGACGACCTGAGCGCTTTTCAACTCGATTGGCCGCATACCCAGGATAGGGAAGAGTGACGGAAGAAACGGAAGGCCTTAGCCCAGCAGCTTATTGTTGTTTCTTTTACAAAATACGTAACGAAAATACGAACTTACATAAAATATTAATGTATTTTCCTGCGAAACCCCTGGAAAAGTTTTTCAATACTTGGCATAACCAAGTCGTCGCTCCATCTTGTTGGAGGCCTACCGACAGCTCGTCTCCCGGTCCGCGGACGGCATTCGAGAAACTTTTGACCCTATCGGCCATCAGTCCTGCGAGCAATGTGCCCCGCCCACTGCCACTTTAGATCGCGGGATCGCGGTGGATGCGGAAAGCACAAGACCGGTCTGAGTGGAGAGCCTTGGGGGAGGCCTATGTCCAGCAGTGGACGTCTTTCGGCTGACATGATGATGATAATGATGCCTTGGCATACGAGTAATTGAACTACTAGTACTAGCTAATTTACAGTAGAAAAAAAAAACCTTTATCCCGCTACGGCTTTTTTCAAACGACACACGAGCATATTCGCCAACAAGTCCATCATCCGCCGCGACAGTACTTCATCTTGTTACCAAAAGCCTGTTCCGTTTTTATTATAAATCGCCCCCTCTCTCATTTCTCGATCGATCAAGCTTCAGCAGACTCCCGACTCAATGGATTGAGATAAATGTTAGGTGCTTTATTCATCGCATGGAGATATAATCTATGGAAGTTAAAGTTAAGACTATATTTAACGTGCCAAGTTTAAGATGAATGTTCTTCAGTCTAAAAGCGCTAGTTTCTTAGTAGGTTTCAGCGCTAAGCGGTCCACCGCCTTGTATCAAGTTTCTGTTATTTTATGACGTAATAAATATATAGAGATATCCGTTATGCCATCACTTTCTAGTCGAATAAAATAAACAAAGACGACATCACACATGTTATTAGTAGATGCCCGTCTGTCTATTTAAGAAATTTCATTATGAAAAGATAAGAGCTATCTATTTAGTTTCTCGTACGCACTTGGAGAAATAAAGAAATTGACAGATTTATACGCTGCTTTTGTCACTTATTACTCCTCTGCTATTCTCTACTCTACTTTTTAGGGTTCCGGAGCCAGAATGGCAAAAACGGAACCCATATAATTTCGCCATGTCTGTCTGTCTGTCTTTCTGTCCGTCCGCGGCTTTGTTCAGGGACTATCAATGCTAGACAGTTGTAATTTTGCACGGATATATATGTAAACTATGCCGACAAAATGGTACAATAAAAAATTCAAAATAATTTTTTTTAGGGTACCTCCCATAGACGTAAAGTGGGGGTGATTTTTTTTTCTCATAGAACCCTATGGTATTGCTGGACGATACAATTTTTCGATTCAGTGATTTGTTTGCGAAATATTCAACTTTAAAATGCAAATTTTCATTAAAATCGAGCGTCCCCCCCACCCCTCTTAAATCAGAATCAGAAAAAAATGAAAAAAATCAGAATGGTAGTAAGTATATCAAACTTTCTAGGAAAACTATAACGGCTAAATTTGCTGGAGAATTATTAGTAGTTTAAGAGTAAATAGCAGCCTAAGGTATAAAATATAAGTACCTAAACTTGGAAGATTCCGTATAAAATACGAAATCCTTAGTAAAATATTACTTAATTTCTTCACTTCGACATCGTGCAATGCAGTATTTTTATTACTTCTATGCCCACGCTTAGTTAAAGTAAGGGAAATACGTACAAAATGACATAAATGGACAAAATTACACAGTGGGCTTAATGGACATAATGGTTTTTTGGATTCGTTACCATTTTTGTTAATATTGATTTTGATATTGTTCTTACCTAATTAAAAACCTATATTACTGATAGTCAATGAACTGAAGTTGATTATAAATCAATAAGATTGATTATTTTTACGTTAGGTGAAGAAAAATGATCCAAAATCAAAACACCCTGTCATTTAGGACGTAAGTACTTCCCTTATAGCTAAGCCTGCGTTTCCATCAGAGATGTGCGAGGATGCGTTGCGAGGATTGTGTCTTTCATGAACCAATAGAAACGCTTCATTTACCTATACTCGCACAGCATCGCTCTGGTAGAAACAGCAGAGCGGTGCGAAGCTAAGTAAATGAAGCGGTCCTATTGCGCAACAATTTTTTCGATCCTTCCAGAAAAACCAACTCGGTAACGCATAACTGATGCATTGTCACCTTAACTGTTGCTAAAAATCTCCCTGATTGATGGCGTATTTAGTAATTGAGATGCCTCAATGATTAATGCACGTAATAAAGACGTGAATGATGATCTAAGACCTTTGAGATGGGGTAATCGCTATCATGGCATAATAGCTTTTTGTTCCCGATTTGCGTGGATACAGTGGAATTAGAAAAATGTTTAAGGTAAGCTTTCAGGAAATTTATTTCCGTGCAATAGGTCCTGGGTGAAAAAAAAATTGTTGTTATTGATTCGTTAGTTAGTTTATGAGCAAACTCTGGATTTGTACATAAGTATTTTTTCTTCTGTCAATCAAAAAAACAGACAAAGATAAAACGCGTCAAATATTGGATGTGGGGGGTTGTGATGTCACTTCTTAAAATTAATTTATAAGAATTATAAGGGTTCTGTTTTTACCACTTTACCATCACGGAACCCTGAAAAATAGGGGCTGTACTTTCATCAGGTTTTTGGTTTTGATTAATACCAATCTCTTTTAAGGAATTTACAAGTTTTACTTATAACCCCACTCTAGAAATTTTGACGCGCTGTGTCTTTGTATTGACTGACTGTAAAAAAAATTACCTACATGTGAAATATATTTTGACAATTTAAAAACATACATTAATGAGAGACTAAATTACAGATTTTTTTATTCTATTGCAAATTGGATACTTAATAAAAAAAGTTACCAGTAAAAAAAAAAAAATTAATTACAATGCAATCGGTTAAAAATATCCACTTCAAATTGATGCGCCGGATTCATTAAAGTATTTAGGGATTTACTTCACTTCATTTAAGTTTCAGAGTGCTGTAGTTAAGAGCATAACTGTCACTCAGTGATTTATTTTGTACCGCATTGCAAACTTAATGCAATTAATGCATTATCATGGTGATAATTGATTTCGCGAAGTAATTAAAAATCGGGCTCTATAAATTCCACCATTTGCAAAAACGCAGAAAACGAAGAGGTGGTGTCGTCATGAAACTAATTGCTTTTTTCATTTGTGAGTATTTTACTTCTGTTTTATGCAAGTGCGCTGATTAAGGGGCGTTTTATGATCGAACGATAGTTAATTTTTCATTTGTATCTAAACGAAATGCATAATTTTTTTATGCATACGTGTAAACTCAGTATAGTTACCAATAAAGGGAAAATGGGTAGCAAGTAACAACAAACTGTAAACTTTCTGGGAACATTTTGATTAGTTGACATTTAATTAAGTTATTATATATTCAACTCTTAATTAACTCGTAAACTTACATTTCAAAACATTTTTATTTTAATTTGTGATTGCATAATACACAAAATTAAATGGTATTACGTTGAAAAATATTTATTTATTTACATTTTATATAACAATGAAAATACACTACTATGACGCGCTTTTTAAGTCTTCCATTAACTATGTAAACGATATTAATGCCCCTGATCATTATATTAATTTGTGAGTAAGCATTTCAATTATTATTAAAAATGGCAATACAGTAGAATCCGGCTATAACGATGGCCAAGGGACCGGTACGTCGTATTAACCAGTACCAGACGCCTTACTAAACGAACGGATGTACTTTCATAGTGGCTCATATTAAAACCAAATATATGCATAGGCATACAGTCAAAAATAGTTTACCAAGCTAGTATAGACTTACGTCGCTAAAAACGGTTGTCGTTAAATGCGAAGTCGTACTAAACGGACTACACTGTATTCGATACTAGCTTGGTAAACTAGTTTTGACTGTCCGCGAAGGTAATCAAAGGTAACAAACAAACAAACTTGGAAACTTTCACATTTATAACGTTTGTGTGGGATTTACAGGCACGGTCGTGATCTGCGCAGCTCAACCAACGCAGGACAATGAGAAGTTAAGCCCATCGAAAAAATTGATGCTAAGGTAATGTCATATATGTAAATTAGCTTAATAAATTGTGGTAAAGGCGTCGTGGTGTCTAATTGATAGTAAGCTGGCGAGCTCTTTATCGATACTGATCAAAATGGATAGCCAAGAGATACAGGTTAAAATCCCATCTAGGGGTATTGTAATAACAATTGCGCTAGTACCACTTCGCATAGGTATAAGAAATGCATGCATGAAATGCGTTGAGTTTCTTGCCGGATTCTTCTCAGCAGAGGTTTTTCCGAACCGGTGGTAGATTTTTTTTTGACATTCATAAGTGCTTGTTGTAGCCTAAATTGAATAAAGATATTTTGACTTTTGACTTTTGCATAATTTCAATCTACATACGTGTTCAATCAATAAACTGTGTATTTTCAGGGAAATTAATCGGTTTACATTAGGTACTCATTGTGCCGTGTTATTGAAGGGTTTCGTGCCTTATAGTTGTCGGCGGCCGATCGTAAAATCCGCCAGGTCACGAAATTCCTAGGCATATCATCAAATGGCGCCATTTCATGATTTGACTAAGTGACATCCACCATATTGTTCAAAACACACCGTTTAACGAATTGCCTAGTGACGTTTAGACAGATCATGAAACTCCTAGGCATATCAAGAAACGCCGCCATTTTATGATTGATGAAATTTCTAGGCATATTATGAAACGCCACCATTTCATGATTTGGCCAAGTAACACCCGCCAGTGACGTTTAGGCAGATCATGAAATTCCTAGGCATATTATTTTTGGACTTAAAAAATTTCAAGCATAAATGGTATGGAGCCAGGACTTAGGAAAAAATTAAGTACATTTTGATCAAAAAATAGCTAAGGTTAACGGCTTCATTCAGTTCTGGCACCTCGGCGGCCGCTGCCGAGCCAGGCTCGCTTCGCTCGCTTGGCTCGTGCGTTGTGGTTCCTGCTACGATATGCACGTACCTGTCAGCTGTGTTAGTCCTTACGCGCTAGCCTGCGTTTTTGTTTAATTAAACATCGTTTTAAATTATAACTGTGCAACTTTGAACCCCCATCTCGGGTAAGTGGTGATTAACTAACTGTGTAATAGCAAATTTTTTATATTTATGTGTTTACTCGTAGAATGCTTGTGAAATTGTAATATCGTTATTTATCATTCTTTAGTTATTTTTATGCGGCCCAGCGCTGCATGAATATCAGAGTTTGATAATTGCAAGTCATTTCCATTATACTCACGCATTTTGCTAAAAGTAAATTCCTTCTCCAATATTTGATTATTGCTTTGCTTTCACGATCTTTTTAAATGTAATCTCCGTACCTATCTGCTTGTGAGCAAGTACGGCAGCACAACCTACGGGCGTACTTTCTTAGCACTGTTGCCGTGGTTGTTCAGTGATCACCTGGATCGTGTGTAATACCCCGTTATTGGCGCGTTTTAGGGTCCCAAGTTCGGGTTGGCTCACTGAGGGCCTGCTTCTCATCACGTCACTTCCTACACTTCGGCCAGAGCGACGGCCCGCTGTTGGCTGTCGTACCAACACCCACGGACCAGCGCCCGACCATCACCTTCGGCTTCAGTGCTGGAAAGTGCTAGATGAAAGAATAATTGGAACTGTGTTTTCCGATTAAAACTTGCATACTGATATCGAACCACACCCGTGTTTTAAATTTACCCACTTTTTAAATCATATCTTTTAATTTTTTTTTAACTGACTGAGCTGACCTACGGGCCCAATAAATTGTTATTTTTGAGCGCAATATTTGTTTCTCTTCTCCACCCGGGGGTTGGGCGCAAGCCCAAAACTGCGACACTGGCGCCCAACATGGGACTTCGCTCTGGCCGAAGTGAAGAAAGTGACGTGATGAGAATCAGGCCCCTAGTGAGCCAACTCGAACTTGGGACCTTAGAACGCACCAATAACGGAGTGTTAGATATATATGCCCACGATACAATGTATGTATCCATGTGTTAATCATTGACGATATGATTTCTTTACACTTCTTTTTTTGTTATTATTTGACTCATTGGCTTATTTTGATTGCTCATCTTTTATTTTTATTTCAGAAGTGAGAACTTGAAACCCACCGTCCCATCATCAGATTTAGCAGCCGCCATCGCTGGTTGTGGCTGCTCCAAGATTTATGATCCAGTCTGTGCTTCAAGCGACAAGTCTTACTACAATCCTTGTCAGATGGAGTGCGAAGTTGGTACTAACTCCGCTATTTATATCAAGCATCAAGGAAACTGCGTTCCGTACTAAATTTTAGTTCTGTACATTTTGTTTCATCATCAATATCCTTACTATCAGGTTTTTCTTTATATATCTGTAAAGTAGTTCTCTCTATGTATATACTTGTGTTCTCTGTACTGTTTACTGTATTGGTGTAATAAAGAGTTATTGTATTGTATTGTATTGTAGTTTGTTTTCTGAAAACTCAAGAATAAAATCACGCTGCGTATATTCAAAGATTGTGTACGTTTTCAAAATGTAATGTAATTTTTGCACAGTTTTTTATTTAATAAAGTTTGTATATGAAATGGCTTTTTTCTACAACAGTTTAAGTTTGATTCGATAACCCCTCATAGAACCCTATGGTATTGAATAAAACAATATACTTGATTTAATTCCAAAGACCGTTTATTCAATAATAAAAGCAGTAACTATTTTTTAAATTTTAAAGGAAAGGAAATAAAAATCGCTTATGCATCCGCGCATTAATCGATTTTTAAAATGTCAAATTTACCACCATCTCTACGCTAGTCTATGCTACTACAGATTATACACATGTTTCAATCAAGAAATAACGTCAGATTTCGACGAAGATTTTTCAAATGAAAAATAAATATTGGAATCAAGTGAATTTTGGTGAAAAAAGTGATTAGACATCTAGTTAAAGGACACGAATTATAGATAGATGTGTTATTGACTCGATCCAGTGGGTGTTTACACAAGAATTTTGATGAAATCGGTGTGTTTACACTTTTTAATGAATTGGATAGGCATAACGTATAGCAAATAATTTACAAATCTTCGAGGACTTAGTTTCAGCTGAAAATTTGGCATAGTTATGTAAATTTGGTGACACTATAATAATCTGGTGGTAAAAATTTGGAGGTCCAGGTTGAATCATTTTTCGCAAGCAAGCATTTCACAGGACTTGAAACTTACTAACTTGATTGGATGACATTAGTTGACAAAAAGACAGTCAGTAAAAACAGCTTGTATTAAAAATAAGAATACCTTACCTTTGACTTACAACAAATACCACAAATGGTTACGCAATGAGGGCTATCGTTTTTTGTCTCACTAGATGTGTTGCGTGAGGTTTTTAAGTATGGCTTTCAAAGTCTGTTATTGCGGGCGTGAAAACAAAATGTACATTAAAATCATATTTAATACACCTTAAAACCGTATATAAAAATAACGAGCATGCCACAGTGTTGCATAGTCCCCGTTTTGTTCGGAAAAAAGGGAGGACAAAGGTTTCCGAAAGACAAAACTGTCTCAAAACACAGACATTCATTGCCCCGGAACGCATATTTGCCATAATTAATTTCAGATATTGCAAAATATTCACAAAATTATTCTAATTATAAATAAACCCGCGTAGCTCACCCAAGAACTATGAGATTTGACATTTCGGAGACCTCACGCTACACTAGCGCCTCTAGGGGCGAATACATACGCGATAGCCCTCATTGAATTTAAAAATAATCATGAGAACATAAATAAATGAAAAATTGCGTTTCTGAAAATAAAAGGTCTTAACGGACAGACGCACAGACAGACAGATAGATGGACCAAAAAGTGATCCTATGAGGGTTCCGCTTTTGCCAGCTGAGATACGGAATCTCAAAAAAATTCAACGCGAATGCAACGAATAATATATGGTGTGGAAGGCAGCTGCTGTTATGTTGCAATTACTCCAATTTATATGTATAGTCGACCAAGAAATTGGTTTACCACCATAAGGTTTAATGTCATTTGTAGCGCTTAAAACGTCAAAGCCTATTTTTCACTCAGAAGTCAATATGAAAATCAGTTAAGCCCAGTTTAGACTTGCAAGAAAAATTGTGCAAGTTGCATTACATTGCGGCGCTCGATCGACCACTACGAACTCGTCGGCTTTACGGCCTCGCAATGTAACCCAACTTGCACGATTTTATTAAACTGGACCTTATAGTTTTACCTCTGAAGTAGGAACTGTCATAAAAATTGGTAAAGCACTTTCTTGGTCGACCATACCTAATTTTGTCAACGAATTTTTAAACTGTTATTATTTAAAAATACAAACTGAAATATAGATGCACAGAAAAAACAGAAAAATAAGACCATCACTGGGAATCGAACCCAGGTCCTCGGTAATCCGTACCGCGTGCTATACCGCTACACCACTGATGGTCAACGGTACCGACACGAATTTCCCTATGCATCTCATATCTCAGCTTGTGTTTCTTACTTAGTCACTTAAGCAGCGACGCTAGCGACATCTATGCCGTAAGCCCTCAAACTTTTTCGGCATTCCTTTGGAACTGACCGTTCACCCGGACAAGAGATATCGTTTCTAAGCAATCAAATTAAGATAAGGTCTTATTTTTCTGTTTTTTCTGTGCATCTATATTTCAGTTTGTATTTTCAATTTCGGTTTTACGGGATGACCGTAAAAGTAAAAATTTGGAATTGAAATAAAAAATACAAAAAAGATTCAAAAAAAAACAATCTTAATGTTATTATTTACCTCTGTTACAGTAACAAAAGGAATATGTTGGCAGAACTTAAAAAATGCAACTGTCGCGAAATATACAATCCTTTATGCGCTACGAATTCAAAATCCTACTACAACAAATGCCATTTCGATTGTGATCCTGAGATAAAAGATATAAGGCACGAAGGATACTGTGTGCCCTATTTAGACGACCAGGTGGCCTAGTGGTTAAACCTGACTACGAAGCTTGAGGTCCCGGGTTCGGGGAAAAATACGAATGTTTGTTCTCGGGTCTTAGGTGTTTAATATGTATTTAAGTATGTATCTATATCTATATAATTATATTTATCCGTTGCTAAGTACTCATAACACAAGCTTTGCTAAGCTTACTTTGGGACTAGGTCAATTGGTGTGAATTGTCCCGTGATATTTATTTATTATTATTTATTTATTATTTTAAATGTTATAAATAAAATTACATTCCACATAAATTGTTTCACTGACTAGCTGTTCCTTTAATACGTTTTTATCTTACGAACGAAGCTAGCGGTTGCGGGTTCGATTCCCGTGACGCTCAAATATTTGTATGATGAATACGAAAATTTGTACTAGAGTCTTGGATGTTTGGATGTAGGTACTAGTGAGTTTATCCGCGGCTTCGCACACGTAAATTATTCGATCTGGTTACAATTGAAATTAAGGAATTTTACAAAAATGTATAAAATGTCCAAAATGTATATCGTGATCTTCCTTCATTGAGGTTGTGTTAAGAACAACTGTACAAAATTTCGTGGCTCAAATCCCAGCGGTAGAAATTTCAAGATTTTATCCCTTTCCCGTGAGAATATCGGAATAAAAAGTAGCCTATATGTTATTTCAGATATCCAGGCTACCTACATACTAAATTTCATGATTCTAAGCCCAGCGGTTGTTATTTTAAGATTTTATCCCTATCCTGAGGGAATATCGGGATAAAAAGTAGCCTTTGTCTTATTCTAGACATACAACTATCTACGTACCCAATTTCATCAAAATGCGTTCAGCCGTTTTAGCGTGAAGGAGTAACAAACAACTAGTACTAGATTTTACCCGCGGCTGTGCACGCTTAAACTATTCGATCTGGTAGTTACAATTGAAATTCCGGGATTTTATAAAATTCCCCTGAGTTATTTCCAAAATTTATATCGTGGTCTTCATCGAGGTTGTGTTATAAATCAACGCACGTAAAAAGACCTCCTGGGGACATACCTGCGCACTGAGCGAAATATGGACCAAATTGGCGGCGGAGCAGTGGGGGACGCGGGAGGGGGCGTAGGAGCGTGCACGCGGCCGTCACGCCATTGGCTTGTTAGTTGACAGATGCGCAAACGTATCCCCTCCACTGGACTTAGAAGAGCAACTGTTCAATTTCAAGACTCGTGAACCCAGCGGTTGAATTTTCAAGATTTTTTTAGGCTACTTTTTATCCCAATGTCCCGTGGGAATATTGGGATAAAAAGTGGCCTATGTGATATTCCAGATGTGCAGCTACCTACATACCAAATTTTATGACTAAGCCCAGCGATTGTTATTTCGAGATTTTATCCCTATCCCGTGGGAATATCGAAATAAAAAGTATCCTATGTTTTAATCTAGGTTATAATCTAACTTTTTGCCAAATTTCATCCAAATCCGTATAGCCGTTTCAGCGTGAAGAAGTAACAAACATACTCACTCACAAACTTTCGCATTTATAATATAAAGTAGGAGTAGGATATACATATGTAGGATTTAAGTAATTTACAATATGTCTATCCGTTAGCTAGCACCCTTAGTACAAGCTTTGCTTTGTTTGGGGCTAGATCTGAGGGCTAATTTAACAGGTGAAATATCGCTAGATGGCGTTAGTGTCGTGAGGGTTTTTTGACGTTACGGTCTTGCTTGCGATTGGCTCATTTAGTGATTTAGTGATTTGGCGTATTTAGTTGATTTAGGCCTTAAAACACTCATGTGACCCTATTATAACGAGGCGTAACTCGTGTTTTGAGGACCCCTATTAGGATACAGTTGCATAAATAACTATAGTTAGATTGGAGCAAAATCTTATCTTTCGTAGTGTAGGGCGTCCTGAGGCACCGTGGACGGATGACCTTAAGAGGATCGCTGGCGGCGGATGGATGCGAGGGGCTGAAGACAGAGTGTTGTGGCGCGCCATGGAAGAGGCCTATGTCCAGCAGTGGACTGCTGTAGGCTGATGATGATGAAAATCTTATTAATTTAGTAGCTGTTGCCTGCGGCTTCGCCACCGTTGTAATTTTTCCAAATTTTCTTTCATAAAAACCTTTTTTTGACAATAAAAAACACAACAAAAAAATAATTAGCCGAATCGGTCCAGCCATTCCCGAGCTTAGCACTTAGCAACACATTTTACGATTATTTTTTATTTATATATATATAATAATATATAGAAGATTGAATCAGGCGTTACTTTGCGGAGGTCCATATCAATGAACTAAAATAATGACTGCTCAACCGCGACCTTACGATAGCTACGTTTATGCGAGAAATGTGTGTTTATGCAGTTCCTCTGCCTCCACACTGTAAGAACACACGCAAATCATATAAACCCATGTATTAGACTAACACCAGGTAGCATGGTGAACGGTTGTGTTGCTCTGAAGATGAGCTGTGGTTAAGTTCGAAACGCGTCAGGAGGTGGAGGAACTGCATAAACACATTTCTTGCACAAACGTAGCTATCATAAGGTCGCGGGTGAGCAAAGTCATTATTTTAGTTCAAGATCTTACTACCCTCAGCATCAGAAGATCAGACAGCCAGAAATTCGAGACAGTAAAGAGAAGCTTAATCAACATCATAATTATAAACAACACACAGCTAGAGAGCCTTTACGAAGTTCCCACCAAATGGGTAACGAAATTTCCTTACTCATAATTTCTTAAAGCAAGTGTTTGTAACTAAATTTCCGCAGTGCCGTGTTTGTTGTGTAACACGGAGTTATTACGTAACGAACCAAATGAGGTTATTCGACTGATCTCAGCGATGCAACCCTCTAAGGCTCTTTGGGGACGGCGCAAGCCATAAGATACAACTGAAATCAGCGCTGCGGCTTGCCGTGGCAACACGCTGAGTATGGCCCTTTTTGCTTCTTTCGGCACAATGTCTTTTTCTTTCTTTTTTAGTATGTAAGAGTATTTAATAAGGTTGTCTTATTTTTAATTGTATTTTTTTTTCTTTTTGCTGTGCCGAAATTTGGCGAATAAATTTATTCTTTTCTTTTCTTAAGATTCATGAATACTTTGAGTTAGAACTTTTGTAATTTTGTGACTTATGCTTCGGCTACATTAACGGGCGAAGATTCGTGTCGCGTTGTCGCTATAGAAAGAAATGGTTCGTGAAAAAACAACAAAATAAACATTTTGAACTACTTTTAGCACTAAAAAAAAAAAACAATTTTTAAGCAAAGCTAGTGGTCAAAGTTAACGCATTAATTTAGACGCAAAATACATGCTAATATGAAACAAAAATTTTAGATACAATCACCTACACTTTACTAGCTACTACTATTTAGGTTAATGACTGTTACAATAACTTTTTACTGTTATGTACAACATTTTTTTGTTACTGTTATAACAAATCATCGTGGTCACATATACTGACAGTTAAAGTAAAGTCGCGACAAATTCTCTTTGATGTGCGATAAAAAACCGACGGGAGCCCGAACACTGTTCGAGTTCGCCTGAATGATTCGTGTTACAGCGAACTGCGTGCAGTCACCAGCACCAATATCTGACACAATAAGCGTGCATAAATATCTGATACGACTCTATTTCTAGGGCCGGAAGGACGTGTCAGATATTTTTGCACGCTCCGCTGTGGCAGATGTTAATGCTGGTGACTTTACATATCGCGGCTATACATGTCGCGACAGGTCGTACATTCGCCGATTCCCGATAATGTAGACGCAGCATTAGGCTGGTCATTATTCGAGCGTTTCATCCACCTCAATTTTAATAAGTCTAACAAGGCCACTTTTTGCTATAAAAGCGTTTAAAATCTCAAACAGCTTGTGACTTGCCTCGCCACAAGGAGCGAGTCAATCCGTGGATTTGCGTTATTATTTCCACAGTTGTGTTCGTGTTGGGCCGTAATTAAACGTAGTTGGGCTCAGCGAGTCGATATTGCCTCGTATTCTATTAAAAGGCGCATTGTTTATTGCAATACTGTATTAATTTGTAACTTCAGGGCTGTTACAGTCAGACTGAAATTTAAATAAAGTTTAAATAGTAAAGTTCAGGAGTTTGAACGGTACATAAGAATTTACCAGCTGTATAAAAAGCTTCATCTTAGTTATTCACTAAGCCAAATTAATAAAAAAAAACCTTGGTATACTCGTAAATATTCTCGCTACTGTACTATCAACGCATGTTTAGGCACATAGTTTCAATAAGTGTAGGTATACTTACTATAAGTATACTCCCAAGGGTTGGAATAACAATCAGACAATTACCGCATGGTTCATGTCCCGCTATGGTAATTAGGCGTTTAGCTTGCATAAACAGTTAATTACATTATTTAGCTGAGTTCTCACCACAGGCTGGGTAATTGCTTCGTTCTTCTAAATTGTATTTAAATGAGGTGCGGTTAAAGTATGGCCTGATTATTCAAGCCCCATGATTTTGCCATAAGGGGTTAAATAAACAGATCGTATGATACTAACCGCGCCTTGTTAAAACCCCGTATCCGGGAATTTAAGAAAGTACTGCATTCTAGTCTCGTGTATAAAAACATATTCTGTTTATTTTAATAAAAAAAATAACCATAAATTTGACACGGATACGTGTATTAAGCCTACCAGGGGTTAAAATTATATTTTTTTTCACTTCTGATGCTCCTAAAATGTTACTTTAGTCGCTGCACATCACGATTAAAGCTCCTTGTTAGTTTCTACGGAATAAAGCATTTTTTATTTACTTTCGAAATACAAATAAAAATATATATAAAAAATTAGGGATTTTTGAAAGACGTCTTCGTCAACGGAACAAAGCACCCTCCGGCCAGAAGTTGGAGAGCAGGAAGATTTGCTGGTGCTTGGCAGGCACTGATTCGAGCAGCTGGGATCCTAGAAACCAACACTTGTGTCGCCTCGTCACGTGTTCGACCTTCTCCACCGTCGTCTTCTTGTCGAGATCTCTTGAAGAACACTTCAAACACCACAAATGAAAGTATCATGCAGAAAATTTTATTAAATTCGACAATTTTATTTCTCTTCGAGATCAAGTTAGCAAATCTTAATTAACTTAAATTTTTATTAAAAGAGCTAAGTAATTGTTAGGTACGTACAAAAAAAAAAATTTTGAGCTGGTTCCACGATATCTAATCATAAGTTTTACCTAACTAATTATTAAATAAATGAATTTCAACGTATCAAAATCGTGTTCGAAATGACTGCAGAATAAAACGTTGATAGCAAAGCTTAGTGGAATAATCTAAATTTAATGTCCAAAACTCGAAACTTTGTCCTAAAAAGCTATCTAAAGTTGTATCTGCATTGCGACATGTTTCACAAATTTTCATTTGGGATGCTGGAACAATTGTTAGCAGCGTTAATGTTTGATGCTAACCGCGTCCGCCGCAGTTTTTGCTAATGCGGCTCTAGTGTAGGATTTGTTGCCCTTTTAACCCCCGACGCAAAAGGAGGGGTGTTATTAGTTTGACCGCTATGTGTGTCTGTCTGTGTGTCTGTCTGTGGCACAGTAGCTCTTTAATGGGTGAACCGATTTGAATGCGTTTTTTTTTTGAAAGCAGGGTTTCTAGCGATGGTTCTTAGACATGTTTTATCAAAATCAGTTCAGCCGTTTTTGAGATATTGAATTTTGTACTGACAAAGTCGGGGTTTTCCAACTTTTTGTTGGTTAGATTAGTTAATTTTGAGATCCGACATTGGTATCATTACAATGTTTATTTTGACGACCGGATGGCTAAGTGGTTAGAGAACCTGACTACGAAGCTCGAGGTCCTGGGTTCGATTCCTGACCGGGGCAGATATTTGTATATAATGAATAATACGAATGTTTGTTTTCGGGTCCTGGATGTTTAGTATGTATTTATTTATCTATATAAGTAAGTTTATCCGTTGCCTAGTATCCATAGTACAAGCTTTGCTTAGTTTGGGACTAGGTCAATTGGTGTCAAGTGTCCCATGGTATTATTATTATTTATTTACACTAACCTCCTCCTTTTTTTGAAGTCGGTTAAAAACGAACCTAAACTTAAAATACATAAAAAAGACAAACAATCATCATCATCAGGCCTACGCGTATGTTCCAGACGAATTTTGGCGTGTTGCCTGTGCACAAATAAGATTGAAAACTAAAACAAAATGATTTAAACCAGACCCCTAAGGCAAGGTTCCGAAGATGCAAGCATCGTTCCCTCTTTGGATTGCTAGGCTAATTCTTTGTCCGAGGAAGCTGCCAGCTCTTCGGTCCCCTTTGACGTCTACTAATCTCTTCGAAATTTCTTTGAATAGTTTCAGAGCGCTAGGACCCCAGGGACCAAGGGCCTCAACACCGAACGGGACAAAATCGTATTCGGCCCCCAGACTCGTATATTTGGTAGATTTTGCCTTTTCAGCCGCTTCAGATGCTGCACCAGCTCTGTTACAGGTTCCATGGAGATGGAAAGCAGCTAGCATGTCAGAACAAGTGGCAAACCACACACGCACTCGACCCATTTTCCATGGAATCAGACTCATACCATCAGGTCTCTTACCATCACTCCTCATATTATACGAAAGTATAGCACAGAAATCAATGATATTTTACAATCAAGATATTCATTTTATTTTCTATGCGTGTGGTTTTTTAGATTTTCGTAAAAATGCTTTATTAGTCTGTAATTCTCGTGCAAAGTTGGCATCTTTTTTTTGTCGACTTTTGAGCTCCTGTAATTCTGATATTACACATTTATATGAAAATCTGAAAAACCACGGGCATAGATAATTACGTCTAGTCCATACTTACAAAATGTTATCTATTTCTGTTGCCTAGTTTTCAAATGAGACCGGGACTACGTTTGTAGGGAGAATGGAACGAAGAGACTTCTATTAATAAGATTTTTATCACAAAATGTAGAGTTTGTAATGAACTATTACTTACTTAGTGAATTGCTGGGTGTTGTTCAATAAGTAAGTATTAAAAAAAATGTATACTAACATTTATCATAACAAACGTTTAGCATAACAACAAAATGCATAACTGTTGGAACGCATAACGTTCACATTACATAACACTCACGTTGCATAACAAGCGATTGTGTCTCTTTTATCCTGGCTAAGACAACTCTGTGTATAAGATACAATCCTCGTCTTCCATTTTAACCTCTATCAGGACCCGTACTTCTCAACAATCTCCCGCAAATTGTCGGTGGTTTCTTGCTAAGCGATTTACGCGCACGCCGTCATACCTTGATTTGTGACGGTCGTCCGGAGTGTTCGAATTGTTTACTAACTCGAGCTACATGGAATTGTACTGAGGTTGTGGTAATTTTAGGAAGATTATCCTTTAGGTAATTTGTTGGTCCGGTTATTGCCCGTAAAGTTTATAACAACTAACCTGATTCGTTTCGTAACTGTTTAATATTTCTGAAACTGTAAATATTTTAGGATTTTTATAAAACTAACCTATCCTAACGGGTTCTACACGGTGGCCCTGAAATAAATCTTGAAATTTTTACAGTTTTAGGGTTTGCGAAATGAATAGTTGCAAAATGAGTCAGATTGCCAAAAGTTAGTTGCGAAATAAATGGATACTTACTTACCTTAACTTATCCCACTGGTATTATAAATGCGAAAGTTTGTCAGTCTGTTTATTTATTTGTTACCTCTAAACCGCTGAACCGATTGAAATGAAATTCGTTCAGCGTATTATTTGAGTCCCGACGAAGGACATAGGAAGTTTTTTATTCCGGAAAATTGCAAAGTTCCTGAGGGAGACTAATAAACGAAATCTACGCAGACAGAGTCGCGGGTAACAGGCTAGTTTCTTGTAACAATCATGCATGTCAAAGGTGATATTGAATTGAATACGGTATTTGACAACTCCTGATTTTGCCATATCTTAATATTAATATGAAAAAATAGATAGGTATACAGATAGTGTTTAGCGAAAAGAAAATTGAAATCGGTTGAAAATTGGATTTATAGTGATTTTTTGAAAAACCTATATACCTGTCTCTTTCTCAAACGCTTTTCTCTATGCAGCAAGTATGGCGGTACTGGCATGTGACGTCACATGCCAGTATGTCTTTCTCTGTCTAATCTTGAATTTCAAACCTTTATAACTTTGTTATTTGTAAAGGTAGCTTAAAAATTGTTTCTCTATTCGATAACAGGCATTGTGTAGTTTTAATTTATAAAATACAAAATAGTCAAATACCGTATTGGAGTCTCTTTGTTTTAATAAAGTTTAATAATGAATACATCTACCATTTTTAAACCATGAGCCATTCTTTTTCTTTCCCAGACACAAAAATTGGCACATGTTTACATAGGTTTTGTTTTCCGTAGTGCATATAGGGAAATACACGTTGGGGCACAAGTGGCAGTTGGTTACGTTCGGATCATCGAGTCTGGGTAACACTGGCGTATGATTCAAGTAAATTTGCGTTGTATTTTGTTGCACAAAAATCATCAGAGTCAAGATGAACAAGTCTGAAAATAAGAGGAAAAACAAATAATGGTGTACAACGAATGATTTGCTAAACTTGCGCTAGAAACTGTAGGACCGTGGTCATCCGAAATCAAAAAATTAGCTTGCGAGGTGTCGGGTAAACTAGGGCGTCTCAAGCACAGTACAAAAAAGGAGCAGTATCTCGTCTCGGCAGCGTCCTTGATATAATACCCACGCCGGCTCGGTACACAAACGCGCGATAGGGCTGTTTACTCTAATACTAAGGGGCTGTTTCACCATCCATTGATTAGTCTTAACTGACGGTTAAATGTGATGCCGTCTCCGTCTATTCGAGCAAAACAATAAATAGAGACGGCATCACATTTAACCGTCAGTTAAGACTAATCAATGGATGGCGAAACAGCCCCTAACTGTCACTCTACACTACAGTTATGTATTTCATTTGATAAATTTAATGTTACATGAAATTTAAAGTAAGGAAAGGATTAGGAGCTTTAGAAAATTATGGAAGGAATGGACTAAGTAGTGTGTAACAAAAATGCATTTTACTTTATTTTAAGAAACCACAAAAGTATTATGTTTTAAACGGTTTTATTTGGCTTCATCACTACGTATAATATTACAAATTAGCTATGGAGAAGTATTTGCGCTTCTCTTCTTCTGGGATGTGCGAAAAGCTTTATTGTTGAATTTAAGACTATTAAAAAATTCGCATTCTGATACTCGTAAAGAACTTAATTAGATACGTTTTTATTATATTATATTAGATGAATTTAAACATCCTTACACCGAACAATACTGTTTATATCGTTGTGACATATTAGGGTACGTAATAGATGCGCGTGAGTCCGTACCGTAACCGCGGAGCACTCACGATTGATGGTTGCCGAGGTATGCTAAGAATTCGTAGCGCGTAGGTATAACTCGCGTTCCGGCCGTATGTATGAAGACGTTATACTTACTGCTCCTTTTTTATACTGTGTCTCTGGCAAATCCAGGGCTTTTTCCCCCAGCAGCTGAGCATAGCCGTGCAGTGAGGCAATGCCGCAAGTATGCAGGGCACGCTGCCCGGGGTAGGCTATTGTTTCGACATTTTTTTAAATAAATGATTGGCATAGTCTATTTATTTGTATACAATTATTATGTTTGTTTTTAGGGTTCTATACTACTCTACTACAGATCGCAGTATTTATATCATATTTTATACTTACACACTAGCAGCATCTTGTGGGCGCGTATTGGATATTAATAACGGACGTTAAGTGTCTTAAATTGATCGAAATAAAATACAGCTATCTGCGCATGATCCAGTTTAAACGTGATTTAATTAGGTGAAATTTTAATGGGTAATAAACCATGAATAACAATGGCAATCGATTCGCGACTAATTAAAAATGCTTTTTATGAACGATTGCTGACAAAATTAAAAAAAAAACACACTTGAATGGTATCTGCTTAACTACTCGATTGACAGATGTTGTAAACTACCTTTGGACAAAATAAACCTATCACCATTCTTACAAATCCAAATTCGACTAGTTTTACTTCGTTCTGTCGTGGAGTTCCAGTGACGGCTTGACTGTGTCTACTTACTTATACTGTTCCATCATCAGACCCTGGATCTTTGGCTTGCATTAGGTCAATTCCAGGATAGGCAGCTGGTAGTTTTGATTTATGAACATTAAACTTTATGTCATTTATGATAGAGTGTGATATTTCAATTACAATAAGCCCTTTATAAAGGACTCTGAGCATTAGGAGGGTACGGTAGACAACACAAATGCTGACCTCAATGGATGTTATATCTGGATACCATCTTTAGTCAAAATTAGAAAGAAAGAAATACATTCATTCACAACACAAGACAAAAATATTATTAAGTACCTACAATAGGTTAGTAAATAGGTACTCTTCAGAGACAATCAAGAGATGCTGCCGTAGCCCGTAACCTTTTTATTAATGTTCAGCAAATTCCCGTAGAACACAGTAATTTTATTGCTGTAGCAATGACAGCACTGGTAGCATGACGACGAATTTGAAATAACAGTTTTATCAACCAGACCAACGTAAGAGCGGCAACGTCGCGCGGTGTCCTCGTTTAGACAAACAATGGCAACGTCGCAACTATTGTATACGACATTCTTCACACAGTCATACGTAAAACTGATTAAAAATTTATCGTTACTTTATGCGTGATTTTTGTATGAAACTACGTTTTTTTATTAATCCTGCGCAAACGAATATTCCAATGTAGATAGATGCCACACATTTATGTATTAATACTGTTAATTGACTAAATTGTATTTTGTATAAAAATCGAACCACCCTAAATGGCGCCAAAAAGGTAATTCTGGATTCTCCTTACTAAATCACGAGTAAGTACTTTTAGGTATAGGTACTCTTGATTTAGACGAAGAGAAAAGGGTCCCTAATTTTTTTGTCATTTTTGTGACTTTTTTCATACTGTTTACGAAACTGCGTTACTAAATGGACACATTTTTTTTCTTCGTCAAAATCAATAGTTCTCTTGATTCTGAGTAAGAAGAACCCAGGATTATCTAATCTCTGAAATAAAAAATAACGTTGCGTCATTTAAAGTAAAAATGCAGGTGTATCAATGAACTGAGCCATCTGTCCAAGTTAACAGAAATAAAATAAAATAAAACAATATGCTGAGTTATTTTGTGACTTTAATGAAAATTTATGACTGCTTTTTACTTATCAAAATACGGTTCAATGCAGAGTCCTCGTCGTACTTCTTTGGCAAATAGGTTCCTAGTGCACTTGAAATAGCAACGGTTTCGGAATGTTCGGTATACAGTCGCGTTTTCGATGGTACAAACAGGTAGGTAGACCGTGGGACATTGTTTGCAAGGAACTACTTTGTCCATTGGTTGAAGTGTCGGCGGTCTGGTTGGTTTAGTTTTCATTTGCATATCCGATTTCTTACAAATCATTAAAATAAGTAAGAGTATTGCGTCTGAAATACAACATGAATAACACATTAATTGTCATTATTTCATTCTTCTACGATGTTTCATTGCAGGGCAGAGGCCGCCTCACAGGATGAAAAAGATTAGGCCACAGTTTGCACAGAAGCCAAATGCGTGGGAAATTCACACACAACGTCGAATTTCTTCAGGTGTCCAGGTTTTCTCACAATATTTCGTACACCGTTAGATTGGTGGTGAATTTCAAATGATTTCAAGCACATTATTAAAAAAAAACTCAAATGTGAGGGCCCAGGCTTGAATTCAGTGCCTCTACTTTTTTGATCCCGATATACCCACGGAATCGGGATAATATTTTGGAATTCGATGGAAGCGATTCGGTGGATGCGAAGCTATGCAATGAAAGTTCCCAGTCAGTCCCGCGTGGGAACTACGGCTCAAGAGAGAAAACCCGTGCCCAGCAGTGGAACGTATAAAGGCTGGAATGATGCTTTAAATTCTTACAAAGGTTGCTGACGGCCATGTCGCTGTTTCCATTAACAAAGTTTCAACCATGAAAAAATCAACTATGTCTGTAGGTAAAGGCACGGCCAGTAGCAATAAAAACGGTAATGACATTCATTTAATCCCTGTAATTATAGGCAACGTGACACCGGAGTCACGTAAGTTTGTCGTTATCTAAATAGAAACATTTTTTGTTAGTCATTAGTCGGCCGTTGGGTAAAAATGTGCCTAACGTGTGGTAGCGTGGAGTAATGAAAAATGAAAAATGAAAATGAAAATAATTTATTGCATAAAAAACTTATAAACAAGAGTCTACGGCTCTGGATCCTGAGCTAGGAGTCCCTGTGTTACAGGATCCAATGACGATAATGACGATTTGCCTCACGCGCTCGTAGGAATGAAGTGCATTATTTGGTGGAAATGGTCTCACTGGAAGACCAGCGCTGACTCTATCCGAGGAGTCTGCATTTATGCTTAGGTGGGACCATTTCGGGCACACAACATAGTTCTATTATAACTCACCCTTTTTCCTTTTTTTGTATTTTGATATTTAGTGTCTGTAATATTTTTTATTTTTTTTATTATTTCAATGGATTTGTCAAATTGGTTAACATGATGATTAGCATGCTACTTACTATCGTACGATTTTTTTTTCTTTTTTTATTATGCAAGGGAGGCAAAGGAGCATGAGGGTCATCTGATGTAAAATGATCACCATCGGCCATAAGAACCAACTGCTCAAGGAGTCATTGGTCTGTTGCCGGCCTTTTATGAAAGTACACCGGGTGTGGCCTGTAATCTGACCGGTGGTAGATTTTTTTTGACATTCATAAGTGCTTGTTATAGCCTAAATTGAATAAAGATATTTTGACTTTGACTTTGACTTTGACTTTGAATACGAGCAAAAAATTAAAACATAGATCGTCCTCATCAAACTGAACTAATGTTGTTCAGCGACTTTTAAAAATAATGTCTTTGAATTTTCATCAATGAACGCCATACTAGAACACAACTGACGTCACCTGTCACGCTACAAGCATCAAGCATTTTTCTTTACATTGTTTCTTCGAATAAAGTTAAAAGTGTAACAAAGATTAAAAATAACTATATTATATTTTAAAAAGTCACTGGACTGGTTTGACGAGTATGATCTATGTTTTAATTATTTGCTCTTATTAACACAGGCCACACCCGGTATAATGTTATAAGCCCTTTCTTGAAAGCCCCGATGGTGTAAGTTCTGATCTAGAGCGAAATAATTTTCATTTTGATATTGATTTTAAAGTTCCGTTATAATTTTGCTGTTTTCGTCCGTCTGTACGTCTGTTTGCCTGTCCGTTTTCCTATCCGTGGTTTACCTTACAGATTATTATTTTCAGAAAACTGTTAATCTTGGATAAGTGTAACGACATGTTATTTTTTTTTATTATTTCTATTTTAAGATAACCATTTATAATTAACTAGGACCTAGTTACTAGGTGTTGCCCGTAACCCTGTCTGCGAAGAATTCGTTTGTCGCTTTTTCGCGGGAACTATGCTATTTTCCGAGATAGACACTATCCATTTTCCTTTTCCGGGCCTCAAACTATCTCGATATCAAATTTCATCTTAACCGGTTCAGTAAATTAAGCGTATTGAGAAAATAGTCAGATAGACATACTTTGGCATTTAAATATAATATTGGTATAGCTATGAATAGTACAGATTAGTATGGATAACAAATTAAATTATTTACTATCAATGGTACGATCGCTCAGGAAGTTTATTTATTGTATAAGTGGATGCAAACTACATAAACTACATTAATGCCTATACTCATGGCTATACACATCACAATTCACAAAAACAACACGACTCACGATCACATGTATAAAACAGAATATGGATAACACACAATACAGGATTTAACAGATTTAACGGGATTTAAAGATTTAAGGATAAGGATTAATGATTTAAGGATTGAAATGTCACAAACGGAAATATGTTTTTTTTTTATTCGATTGGATGGCAAACGAGCAAGTGGGTCTCCTGATGGTAAGAGATCACCACCGCCCATAGACACCTGCAACACCAGGGGGATTGCAGATGCGTTGCCAACCTAGAGGCCTAAGATGGGATACCTCAAGTGCCAGTAATTTCACCGGCTGTCTTACTCTCCACGCCGAAACGCAACAGTGCAAGCACTGCTGCTTCACGGCAAGATTAGCGAGCAAGATGGTGGTAGCAATCCGGGTGGACCTTGCACAAGGTCCTACCACCTGTAAAAGCTGGCCTGCATTAGCTGGCGTGTCCTCCCAGCACGGCGTAGCACTTCAACGTTGGTGACTCGCTGTGTCAAGCTAATGGCCAACATGCATCTATAGGCCCACATTCAAATGCTTTGATACGTTTCCGGAGATCTTCTTTAAATGTGTGGTTAACTTTGCAAAAGCAATTTTCACCATTTCAGGTACTTACTGCTCAAAAATTCTCCAGTTATAATGTAGAAGTACCCATACAAACTTTAACAAAAAAGAAAGCGAACAATCTTATTTTGAACTTGCAAGGGTATTTTCATTACATTTTATTTGTAAAAGTTTATATAGGTTTTGTTAGAAAAGTTCAGACTTTGTCAATTTTATGTTTATGCCATCCTTATACTTTCATAAGGAAAAATAAATCAGGCATTCTTTAAAACTTCCTGATTCTGCTTTTGCTTAAAGGTTTGTTCGGGCAAATTAAAATATAAAGAAATATCCTACTATTCCTACTAATATTATAAATGTGAAAGTTTGTGAGTGAGTGAGTGAGTATGTTTGTTTCTCCTTCACGCTGAAACAGCTGGACAGATTTGGATTAAATTTGGCAAAAAGTTAGTTTATAACCTGGATTAACCTGGATTTGGCTGCTTGTTATCCCGATGTATGTATGTAAACTCTTTATTGTACAAAATAAGTAAACAAACACAGAAGACAAACAATGAAATATATGTACAAAGGCGAACTTATCCCTTTAAGGGATCTCTACCAGTCAATCTTAGAGTGGATGAGAGGAGCATTCAGTCAGGGAAAGACAAAAAGTGAGTTTAAAAATTAAAATAGATCGAATAGCGGTCAAACTTATAACACCCTTCTTTTGCGTCGGGGTTTATAAAATCGTTTCGAATACATTTCGAAACAAAAGTGACGGTAAAAACTTAAAAATTAAAGAATACATATCGTTATTTAAGTAATTTATTCAAATATAATATAAGGTCAACACAAACCATTAATGCATTAACCACTGAATCTTTATTAAAAAGAGATCAATGAAGTCAATGCTAAAGTAAGATAATTATTTTTATTTCGTAGAACACAATACTCAACAAATAATTACATTACATACAGGAATTATTCTGAAATCCAGTAATTTTAATTTATCTGCTAAATCTAAAAACGCGTGCGTAACTGATTATCTATTACGGTTTTTGAGGTTGTTGAGAGTTATAGCGCTCTGATATACAGACGGGTAGTGTTGCCACAGTACCTAATAAGGTACCATTTAAAGGATACGGCACCCTATAAATTACAAGGGCTTGTAGTCAAAGGGCTCCCAATCGAAAGGCTCAATGATAGGAATACAAAGCCCCGCGTAGGAAACTTTAATCTGTGTGACATTTTCCTTTATTTTTCTAACGTTCAGGCAATTCATGTAGCAAATGTTTGTGAACGTCTTGTTGTTGGAACCACACACAGGTATGTATACTCTAGGACAGGAACAATTTTTAATCAATTCCAGTGGTGGCAAGTGATCCTGGACCCTTTTGAAGTAAGACGACTGCCATTCTTTTTGTGAAAAAACGTTGTAATATTCCTGACGTGGAACGTCGTCGTGTAGTTGCCCAAAGCACCAGGGTGCTCCAAAAAAGGCGGCAACTGTCATGCAGAGTATGAGAATTGGGACTGAAACAAGGTAATTAGATAAGTTCTATGTGATGCGATTCTTCGGGATAGAGAGTATCTCTTGTCCTTCCGAGGATCTTAATTATCTTTCTACCTTTCATTCAAATCAAATCTGTTCAGTACTTTAATCCTTGAAAAAGTAACAGACAATTGGACAGACAGGGTTATTTTCGCATTTATATGAATTTAGATTTCAAGTACAAGTGCAATCTGCAGATACTTATTTTCCTTGCAATAAATCCCAATATACGCATCTTAAATTATATTAAGTGCTTTTAGAATGATATTCATGTAGTACAGCTTAATAAAATAAATACTCACAGTGCTTACAAAACATTTTGCTTGCTAGAAACTGTCTTAAAATGTTTTCGATTAAATCTTTTCAAAGTTATAAAAGTATAAAAGTACTTAATTGAGCTAAGTAAATAACTACTTAATTTCAAATTGGCCATGAAAAGTACGATTTTATGTAATTGTACAACTCAAGTTGTATTTTTATGGCCGCGGTTTTCGCTTTCACATTAAATTTATTTACATAAAACAACTTAAGAAAATAAGAGAAATTTCCTTTAGGTACTTTATAAATCACTAGCGGTACACTTAAACTAGTTTATCAATGTCGTTCGAAACTCGAAACAAAAGATCTGTTTTCTTTTTCTTTCTCATTTGAATCTTCAAGAAAACGAAGAAAAGTGACTAGTCAAGTCCCAAGCGGCATTAGCATTCTAGTTATACTGTAAACTGCGGTTTCGCTCATGAGGTCTGGTAATCCATTTAAACTTCACAATTTTACTAAAATTCGATTAGAATTCGTGAGAATTTCTTATTGGAATGACATCTATTGAAAAGGATCTGGCAGGCTAAGGAAGGAGAAATGGCCCCCATGAGGAATATAAAAATACGAATATATTTACCAATGTCAGTTATTGCTATCTCATAATATTAACAAATACCTCAACTTTCAGCCTCCCTGTCTTGGACCATCATGCATCAGTGAGATATTGTCAAAAATGTAATTTTCCAACATTTTTTCATAAATTGTATAAGCCAGAGTTATGAAAATAAATCGAAGGTATTTAAATTGAGAATGCTCTTAATTTAAAAAAAAAATAAACGTTAAGATATATATTATTTTAAAAAAAACATGGAAATTACAAATAGAGATACTAAGTCCTCCAGACGCCTATTACATTTTGTTATATTGTCATAGGATTGTCATTCTTTTGAACTTTATTGTGTACATTCTATAACACATTTGGGCGGTACGAGATTATGCTACAATCTAAATTGATACCAAAAATCAACTGAATATACAATACAATACAATGACTCTTTATTGTACAACAGAAATAGTAAGCGATACAGAAAACAGGTACACAGACAAAAAATTACAAGGTAAGCAATAGGCGGCCTTATCGCATATTTAAGAGCGATCTCTTCCAGACAACCTTTTTTACAGAAAGAAGGAAGGACTAGATGATAGCAGGTGGTGCTTCAGCCATAGATTAGAATATATAAACTCAACAAAATACATCTACACATACATAATAATATATCGTACAAATAATACACGTCTAAAATAAATAAAGGCAGTAGCATAAACAGCACCATACTCGTAATAAATAAATAAACTATGATAAAGTCATTACAGGATAACAGATAGTGCTCCTTAAGCAGGGTTCGGACAAAAAGTGCCGATGACGTCAAACCACGTATAGGATGATTTCAAATAGTATTTTTGATTTTCATAAACAATGATCACATCATTTATCAACCTCTTTATTAAACGATATGAAATTTATTATATTCACTGAATTTCATTGATTTATTTACGATTATTTTTTTACTTCATTAATGCTACTTTGTTACTACATGTCACACGGAAGTTTAAATAAAAACATCATCTTGTGTGCAAGATTACGTCATTTTTACGTCATCCGCACTTTTTGTCCGAACCCTGTCCTTAAGCATAGATTTTAAAGAGTGACAAAGATTTAATAATTATAAATTATTATTGATTTTTAGATAATAATTGCTTCAATAAAGTAAAAACAAAGATCAACGAAATTATTCAACTTTCGAAGGTATTCTTTTATATTATTATATTACATTCTGATATCAGAACTGCCTAAGAAATTGTAAGACTCTAGCTAGATTTAAATCTGACTATAGATTCGTGTACCACGAAACATTTCCTGAAACTCTCAAACGCAATCTTCACAATACATTTTAATATCCGCAGTATTGGATATAAAATCTACAAAGTATAACCTGTGACTTCAAATCTAAAATGGCATTCGCATTTTTGTCACCGACTTCTCAACGTGATAATTCCTATTTCAGAGAGAGCACATGGTTCCGCTCGAAAAATAGAAATTCTGTTCTATTTATGCTCGCAATTCAGATGTTAATGTTGCCATTTAGAGGCAACTATAAGTCGTACATTGGCTGAATATTTATAAATAAGAAATTGTTTTTTATCAAGACTCAATAAATCTGATTTATTCAGTCGTTGTATTAGCTCATTGAAGTGGCAATGGGATGGCCATATAGCATGGAGAACATATGAAGCCAAAAATTTCTCAAAAGGAGACTGTGGAGCAGCAAGCGCAGCGTAGAGCACCCACCAACAAGATAAATTGATAACCTGGTTAAAGCCAGAGTCTAACTGCTTGCAGGCTGGTTCCAACTGAAGCAACTGTAGGTCTATGAAGGAGGTATATGTCCAACAGTGGACGTCCTACGGCTGATACGAGTAGCATGCTGCGCAGCACGAAACATAAAGTCCTATACCATTATAGACGGTCTGAATTCCAACTGAAAAATTTCCAATTGCCCATATATCTTAATCACAGTTAAGGTGCAGTTTGCGTGCACATCTCATATCTCAGCCTAGCACGAAGAATAAAGTAGTCCCATACAGACACCTAAAGACCATTATAGACGGTCTGCATTCCAACTGCAATATTTCCAAGTACCAATAATTTCAATCAAAGTTTGTGCAGTTTGCGTGCACATCTCATATCTCAGCCTAGCACGAAGAATAAAGTAGTAGTCACTCTTAAGTGGCTAAAATAAGAAACAAACAAGCTGAGATATGAGGTGCATAGGGGAAATTCGTGTCTGTACCGTTGACCATCAGTGGTGTAGCGGTATAGCACGCGGTACGGAATACCGAGCCCAGGTACGTTCGCCTAGCACGAAGAATAAAGTAGTCCTATACAGCAACACTAAAGACCATTATAGACGGTCTGCATTTCAACTGCAATATTTCCAATGGCCATAATATATTTCAATCACAGTTAGTGTGCAGTTGCGTGCACGTCTCATATCTCAGCCTAGCACGAAGAATAAAGTAGTCCCATACGGACACCTACATAAAGACCATTATAGACGGTCTGCATTCAACTGCCATATATTACAATCAAGTTAGTGTGCAGTATGTATGTATGTAACTCTTTATTATACAAAAGAAAAGAAACAAAACATAATTGTCAATATGTCGTGGTGATAGTAAGACTCAAACAAAGCTTTCTCCAAAGTCACCCTAGCAAATGTATTCAAAAATCCTGATCCGAATGTGCCTCCCTTTTCCGGTCCCCGTAAAATGCAAAAGAAACAGCTGATAGGAACAAAATGTTCCATTTATTCGACTCGTTTGGGGACGATTGTTTAAAAAGATTTGTAGTCACGTCGTTTGTTGTTGCCCCTTTGATGTTTCCTTGGTGTGTCGTATTTTTTAGTTATCTTGAAGTTTATCTGTGTTTCCTTTATACAGGAGTATTCAAAGAAAAAAAAGTGTTCAACTAGTATTTTCAGGATTGATGTATGTATGTATTGATCCTGTATATAGTTATAAAAATATTAACGCCTAATAATTTCGCTAAACATGACAAGGTTTAACGAACAGAAAAATTAAACCAGTTGAAAATTTGATTTATAATATTTTTTTGAAAAATCTTTATATCTGTCTGTTTCTAAAACGCTTTTCTCTATGCAGCAAGTATGGCGCTACTGGCGTTTGACGTCACATGCAAGTACTAAGACTTTCTCAGTCTTATCTTGAATTTAAAACCTTTATAATTCTGTTATATTTAAAGGTAGCTTAAAAATGCTTTTCTATCTAAATAAAAAATAGTCGAATACCGTATTAAACGACTGCTCTAAATTTGTTACCATATTATTTACTTTCAACTGAGTTATCTTAGTTTTTCGGGTGCGTATTATAATGTATAAATTTAAAATACATACAGGTTGAAATACATACAGTTGAAATACCGAAAATTATAAAATATAATGCATCAAAATATATAAAGTTATTTGACATAAGTTCTAAACGCATAAGCTTGAAATGCATAGTGGTCAAAATATATAATGGTTACAATGCATAATGGTTCTTAGTCAAATGGCAACAAAAAGCATATTTTCATAATGTATACGTTACAAGTATACGTTAAAAGGTTGCCTGGAAGAGATCGCTCTTAAGCGATAAGCCGCCTATTGCTCACCTTGTAATATTTTTTTCTGTGTATCTGTTTTCTGTATCGGTTACTATGTCTGGTGTACAATAAAGAGTCTTTGTATTGTATTGTATTGTACGTTCAAAATCTATACAGTATGTTTTCTATAATGGTTGAAATACATACTAGACACTGAATTTTCACTAAGAAAAATGCATATATTACAATTCTGGCTTGCTGTTTTGGTCATAGTTGAACCTAACACGCTCCTCCTCGCTACGCTTGTCGTCACACCTAAAGTGTCTATTCAAATAATGATCAGACTAGTTTAAAATTCAAGGTCTTGTTAGACAATACGGCTTCCGATCAGTCGGTTTCTTATAGGTTAGGTTAGAGTCTTGTCCAGGCGCGAAGCGCCTTAACTACGCTGAATAGGAGCTCCGCGAAGCGGAGCTCCATCGACATTGTCTTACAGCTGTACTTAATTTTTCAAAATTTAACATGTAAATACAACGTAAATAGACTAGAGATAATGATGAACTTAACATTATAGTATGTATTTTGACCATTATGAAAAACGTACTATAGGAATATTAATTGTTATTTCTTTTAACTATTATATATTCTGAACATATACATTGTGAACTTAGTCCTTTCAATTGTATGTATTTCGACCAGTATGAAAAACGTGCTTTATGAATTTTGATTACTTAATATTTATTTTAACCATTATATTTTTCAATTTTCGGTATTTCAACTGTATGTATTTCAACCGATATGTATTTAAATTTTATACATTATAATACGTACCCTAGTTTTTTAATATTTTAAAAAACGGCTGAACCGATTTTGATGAAACATCGCTAGAAAACCAGCTTTCAAATAAAAATACCGCATCACACACACAGAGAGACACACAGAGTGGTCAAACTTATAACACCCCTCTTTTTACGTTCAGGGTTAAAAAATGGCTCCGTCCATTGGCGGACGATTTTTCCAGTGTCTAGTGGGTTTTGCTATTGTATGGTAAATAATTTAGAAAACGAAATATGGGAATGAACGATGACAGCGCGAGTCCTAAAAAAACTATTCAATTTCAGATTGCCCAAAAAAAATTTTCAGTATTTCATGAGGTATTTCAAAGATACACGTGACGTTTTCATGCAGCTCGAAAACTGCATAATGTCTGCCAAAAGAGTTTGCATGTGCAAGGTGATTAATTACACCACACACAATTATAACGTCTGTAGGGGTCTCCTTCGTAATCCATAATATCGTTTGTCCTAAACTCAAATGCCATAACACTTTTGCCATAATAATCATTTTTCATAATGATCTTTGGTCTAATAATCATAAGCCATAATACCACATGTCCTAATACTCTAAATCCCTAATATGTTTTGTACTAATATAGTAAGATATAAAACTTACGAGTAATAATATTAAAATCTATAATATTAAATGCCATAATAGAGCACTTGGCAAACAGCGACATGCGAGCCAGGTTAGGTTAGGTTACCGGTACCAGAAAAGTAAGTTAGGTTAGGTTAGAACTGCGACTCCTACAGAAACGAACCGCAGCCAGAAAAGTAGGTTAGGTTAGGTTAGAACTGCGACCCTATAGAAACGAACCACAGCCTGAAAAGTAGGTTAGGTTAGGTTAGAACTGTGACCCCAACAGAAACGAACCGCAGCTAGAAAAGTAGGTTAGGTTAGAATTGCGACTCAATATTAGGACAAAATATATTATGGCATTTACATTATGGGAAACGTTATGATGGAAAAAGATCATTATGACAAAAGTTGTTATGGATTTTGAAATGAGTGCAAATAAGCATTAGGATACTCAATATTAGGACAAAAATATTATGGCATTTACATTATGGCAAAAGATCATTATGACAAAAGTTGTTATGGATTTTGAAATTAGGACAATAGATTTTATGGATTCCAATATAGACCCCGTCTGTAGATAGCGCCACAAGAGTTGAAGCGAATGGATTACACTACACACACAGTTCAAAAAACTGTGTAACTGTGTGTAATCATTCACTTTAACTCTCGTGGCACTATCTATACTTGTATGCATGAAGAATATTGTGTAATTTAAACTGGATACAGACTCAAGGTACACTTTCCAATGTTCTGCAGGGCTACTACGAAATTCGAAACTCGAAGTTCGTGTCGTGCGGTCCCTCTGACACTTATACAATTTAATATGAGAGCAAGATGGACGGTACGATACGAACTTCGATTTTCAAACTTCGTAGACACCTTTGACACTGTGATTTTTGAGACTTTTACCTTGTTATGTGTATCGAATTTATTGAAAAGTCGCTGCTTTTAGTCGTATTTATGACAAATTGCATGTTCTAATATCATTAACTTTATCTAGTGGAACGAATGTATTGAAATGTAATGCTGCTCCGAAATATTTGAGTATCTCGGTCGCTGATGGTGGTCTTTTCGAAAACGCTGGTAATAATAAAAAATACGTGTAAAAGAGTCCATTAAAACCTATTTACACCATAAACGATTTGAAATTGAATTCGCTACGATACATACGAGTATATCTATAATGGCGACTGTACATAGTACATTTTGCGTAGGAACAGTGCTCTTCTAACACTTGGTGCGCGAGTCTGAGTCGCATTTGGCCAGTTTTATGTAATAACTTTGCCGAAAAGTCTTCTGCAATGGAGACGCTAATGCTTTGCGTAACTCTGATGTATCGGAAAAAAAAGGAGTGGATCAAGCAAAAGACGAAAGTCGTAGATGTGGTGGAGGACGTTGAGCGCCGGAAGTGGAGATGGGCAGGACACATAGCCAGAATGGATCACTGCCGCTGGTAGAGGAAGAGGAAGACCTCCTAAGAGATGGACGGATGACATCCGGCAGCAAGCCGGCATTAACTGGATGAAGGTAGCAGGGGACAGACAGACGTGGAAACGTGAAAAGGAGGCCTACGTTCGAAGACTATAGATAGATAGATAGATGCAATAACTATAGCAATTCAATTTGTTTACGCTTTTTAATTCTTAATGCTAAGTCTGTTTTTTTTGCCACGTAGGTGTGAAGGAGAGGTATCACAGAATAACAAAAGGCTGAGTCAAAAACATTTATTGCATTTCTAGCCGACTGCGACCAGAGCCCTACGTTGTATTTATCCCGATATACAGACAATGGGAGCAAATTCCGTTCCTTAGCTGGTCGTATTATGAAATATGAAGCGAACCTCCTACACTTGAGCTGTACGTTTCATTATACGAGTACCTACATGGTAATAAAAAATCCTGTAGGTATTTTAATTTTAACTTACATTAAGGCTGTTACTATAGGGCCAATCAACTTTTTTACCGACACTAATCTGTCCGCGACATTTTTCAAACAATTGCAGATTTTTGTAAGTAAACATGTTTTTTTGTCAATTAATATATGGTGTACATGAATACATGTCGTCCTACGTAAGTTCAACTTATTAAACCGCGAAATATCTTGTTGGAAGTTCGATTTTTTGGTAACGCTAGAGGCAATATTGGTAACGCAGGAGACGCCCAAAGTGTCGTTTAAATAGTTGATTGGCCCACTAACACGATACAGTGGAACAACATTGCCGTTAGTCTTCTTGTGACTTTTTTTTTAATTTAAACTTTTTTTTAATAAAAATATTTTTCCACTTGTTTAGCACCAAATAATTAGCTTTAATTGGTTTAAATAATAGATCAAGATTTTTAGCACCTTTTTTTTAACCCTTTTTTGCTTTGTCGTAGTCCAAGTTCCGCGTCTATCGATTAATATTGTTTTTTTATTTATCATCCTTGTTCTTGGGGTAAATTATGCACTTTCCGTATTCGCGTTTCCTTACTTGAGGTATAACCGTTTTGTTTATTCTATTAGTCTCGTTGATTCTAAAATTTAAGCATTGTAGGTAACACTCGTTCGTGTAGGTCTTGTTATCGGCTGCACATATTGGGATGTACACTCGGGGACATTCTTCGCAATTTCTCTTGGTTATTTTCCAGTCTTTCAACGAAACGACGTCCACAAAATATGGGTTGAAGAAATCCTCGAATTTTTCGAGAGGGAAACTGAAGATGGCGAGTACGGCTGTGAACATAGAAATAACAAAATAAATAATTTAAAGTGTAAAAAAATATAGAACATTGCACAATAAGTTCATATACTTAACGCGCCATTTTGCCCGAGACGTTTTGAGAAAGTCGATTGTCCAAGTAAATGTAACCAAAACAAAGTCAATTGGTGTCTTAAATATTGAAATTCCGCCATTAAACTATCTAAACATTTACATTTCTGTGTTGAATACACGAGTCTTAGTTTGTATTACAAAGGATAGATAAGTAAAATTTATAAAAACCTTGAATGTAAAAATCTGGCAGCCCAAGTTTGTTTACATTTAGCTAAATACCTATCCAAACCAAGTATAGTAAATTAGTAGAATTGTAACCGTTATTCGAATTCTGGTGGATTCAAACAAGTTTTTCGTCGTTACCAATTAGCCATACCCCGTTCCAGTGTGTTACTTTTAATTGTTCAATAATCGTTCCCGGAACTTTTTAATTATTCCCCAATTTCAGCCAGGCTGGTTGTACGGTCAGCATCAAAAGTAGCTGGTTACTTTTTTACTCTGTCACATTAACACATTTGAGGTACTTGTGATGCTGACTGTATAGCATAATTAACAGGCGAAATTACCTACAGTTATTTTTGTTCGGTTAATTACTACTGTGATGCACCGTACTGTATGTAAGATTTATAAAACTTTAAGGGTTTTGTGTCAATCAAAAAAGCAGAGAGCTAGAGAGAGAGAGAGAGAGAGAAATCATTTATTTACACTTATCTCGAACACAAAAAGATAATAAAAAAAACGTGTCGGACACGCCCAAAATGGGGTTCCGTAGCCATTACGAAAAAAATTAAGTAATATTTTCTAAGGATTTCGTATTTTATACGGAGTCTTCCAAGTTTAGGTATATTTTTTATATACCTTAGGCTGCTATTTAGTCGTAAACTACTAATAATTCTCAAGCAAACTAAGCCGTTATAGTTTTACTTGAAAGTTTGATATACTACTACCAATCCTGAATTTTTTCAAATTTTTCCACACACTGGTTTAGATTTTAGAGGGGGGGGGACGCTCGATTTTAATAAAAATTTGCTCTTTAAAGTTGAATATTTCGCAAAAAAACCACTGAATCGTAAAATCGTAATGATAATTGCAAACCCCTAATGGTTTTAAAAGACCTATCCAACGATACCCCACACTATAGGGTTGGATGAGAAAAAAAAACACCCCCACTTTACGTCTATGGGAGGTAACCTAAAAAATTTTTTTTTTTAATTTCATTGCATTTTGTCGGCGTAGTTTACATATATCCGTGCAAAATTGCAGCTTTCTAGCATTGATAGTCCCTGAGCAAAGCCGTAGACGGACGGAGAGATTAGACAGACAGACATGGCGAAACTATAAGGGTTTCGATTTTGCCATTTTGGCTCCGGAACCATAATTAACTTATCATGCGTGGTAACTACGGCACAAGCCCTCTTATTTTGCGAGGAGGCATGTAGCCAGTAGTATACGTACGTTGATGAAGTTAGGCCAAGATTTGATCTGGCTATTGAAGTGAATTTATCAACAATTTCAATAATTATGAATTTATGATGCTTTATTTCTCCCACTATCCACTAAGATAAGATTTCATGTACAAACTTTTTTTACACCAAATACTTAAATTTATTCTATTCTATTCATTAAACTAAATAGATGGCGTCATGGATGAGAGATCCATTTGACGTTACAATCTGACTCGAGATTGCCCATTTAGTTTAAACAAACGTCCAACGCAACATTAATGTAAAAATACAGTAAGAAGATTAATGC
>NC_133493.1:8624872-8631148 GCF_025370935.1 Choristoneura fumiferana
ATGTACAGCTCACACCATTATTGTCGTCGTGTATATAAAAGATCTAAGTTAACGCATCATTAATTCCTGAGCCTCTCAAGGACTCTGTTACACCGTAGTTATTTACTGACGATTGTTTCACTATAGGTGTACCGTTATGTGTAGTTTTCTTTGTTGAACCTTTATAGCATTATCCAAGAAAGATTAAGCATTTATTAACTTAAAACGACCCATATACTAGAAAGATAAAAAGTCCAGATAAACCAATCTCTCTTTGGTTTAGAAGTTACTCGTTAACTAATAAAATAATACAATTTTCATGTGAACACAAAACACTAGGCTAAAGCCTAATTTCGAGCTCAGTCAGTAACGAAGTTATCTGTCAAAAATAAGTTTAACGCAGAGAGTTAGGTTAGAAAGAGAATTTAATATTTCATTTGCGAGTACCGTACCTACTAAAACCAGTAAAAAAAATGTTACAAGGCCTTAGAGTGCAACTTTTAAATGTTGATGAAGTGCCGAGAGAGAAATATCCGTTACTACCTTATAAAATTGAACGCCCCACCAATCTGCATAAATTTAAAAAGGAAACGGACACTGATAATATTCTACTTCCACACTTGTGTACTATTACAATGACCACTCTCTCACTCTACAGAAAGAAATTTCTTATAAGAAGGGACTGAAGATGCAGCTCACGAAGTTCCATAAAAGTCTTTACGAGTTGTTTCATTGGAGGGCGTTCAATTTTAGACAATTTCTACTCAGTTTAACTTTAAGTTTGATTCACAAGACTACCCTGATTGTCAATTAATTGAAGTCCATCTCGGAACAATTTCTTCTTCGCAAAATCCTGTGGGATAAACTGTGGATTAGGGTTATCCTCACTCACGGGGACATACACCCGCGGCAATGATTCTTTCATCTCCTTTTGCTTCATACCTTCCTTATGCCTCAGCATCTTCTTGATCGTTTTCATCAAATCTAATGCAGTGGCGTCTTTGACGGCTTTATTTAATCGTTTTATTATCTTCTTCTTTATCATCAGCTATGACTGATTGTATATCACCGTTAGCGTCTTTATCGTTTCTTACTTCAGCTTCTATATCATCTTTAAGTTCTTTATCATCTATTGTATTAGCGTGAATTTCATCCTAATTGCAAAGCCATAGGCTTGCCATCTGAAGTGATGAGTAGTCCTTAATTTTATCACTTTTGAGTTGATTTGAACAAAGAATAAAAGGAATTATTATTTTTGTGAGTATTTCGACGTAACGCATGTTTGTACGTGAATGCTTGAATACTGATTAAGACCCGTTTATATTCGATTACGCGGTACAAAGTGTGTAGAATCGACTTAATTGAAATTGGTTAACTGTAAGGCTTTTATAGGCAATCGAAATTGTTATATACGCGTAGAGAAGTAATTTCTTAGATAAGTATTTAGGTACAGAATTTAAAACGTGTTTTAACTACAGTTTGATATTAGTAGAATTAGAGATGTTAGAAGTTATGTTTGGTGGAAGCCTTATTTTTGCGACAAACTTTTTTATCGAATATTTCAGCTCTAATAATTTGGTTTGATGCTATTTCGATCCAACTATCATTTATTTCAAATTTCTTACTTATTAGAAAGAAAATTTATTGGAATTACTTAATCGATGATTCAATTGATAAACCACTGAACATCGACATTCATTTTCTCGACATATTAATATGTATAATAGAAATAACCTAACCATAAAAAATCATTTTTTATACAAGCTTTTTTTGCTCACTGTGACATTTTTGTTGACTGTACTTACATTGTCACCCATAACTACATTTGCATACCAAATTTCAAGTCGATGCTATTAACCCTTGAAGAGTTCCGTCCTGCGGAAACGATCCGAGCTAGACTATCGGATGCTACTACTAGATCGATTGTAATTGTCACGCGATTTACGTAGTATTCCAAATTTCAATTCAATCTTACTACTGGAAGTTGGTAAAATTTTGTTGCAAGATTGATTACAGACAGACACGACCGACAACGGGACGGTGAAACTAAAAAAAAGCTTGTAAAATAGGTTAGATTAGAACTTCTACTCCAGACAGAAACGAACTGCTACCAGAGAAGCAATTTGATTTTGTTATCGGACGCGATCCTACACACAAAATCTGCTACCTTTTAAGTAGGTTAGTTAGAATAGAACTGATATCTCATTTGTATCGGCTGTTCGACCAAATGAATTATCATCGAAATGACAACAAGTGAAACTTATCTTTGAAGTGAGATTCGACTCGTTTAGTGGAGATTAACATTATTATTGAGAACAGTGTCGACATATTTTCTACGGGATTTGGACAATGTTTATATTTAATGAGATTTCAATATTTTAATGCATCTTTCATATATTTAAAAGTTATTGTGGTTACACGATTTTTCTTTGGTAAATCATACTGTTCTTTTAACCAAATGCCTTTCAGAATCGAAATATCAACACAATACTTAATTAATGGGGAAAAGGAGGCCTTTGAAACGAAGTTACGACCAACTCACGTCGTACCTCTTAAACCCACTGGTACTAATTTTGATGAATGAGGTATCAAACGATTTGTAGGTATTAGTATAGACTGATGAACACATTTTAACTTCACGTATAATTTTTGATGAATATAATCGTAACTCGAACGAATTGGAATTGGCTATAACTTAGTGCATTGAATGTGAACTAATAAATAGGTCCGCTTTACCCTACCCTATGCCTGATTGTACCTGATAGAAAATATCTGAAAACATTGAAGTATTAAAAGTCAAAACTCCTTGTACCATTCAGAGCTGATTGGTATCGTTTTCTTAATTAAAATTTTAAATTAATTTTTAATCTCGTGCAACATTAATTGAATCATATAAAACCAATATTTCTTATACTATTTTAATACTAATCTGTCATTTAACTAGCGGACATGACTGTTTACCGATTCATGAAAGAAAAAAGATAGTAACCATGAAATAGTTACAGCTTATGCTCTCATCGCCCATTATCTCGAATCTCTCTACAACGAAGACTGATTTAAATTCCACCGCTTTTAATATTCCGACAGCAAAAAGAAACTACTAATAGCTGACAACCGACTATTACATACTGAATATTTCCTGACTTGCGCTGGATATCGAACGGGTTTTACGAAGCTGAGTGTTTCCCGGAAAGGTTTACTTTAATTAATATTATGGCAGCACTTTGCTCGCTCGATGACTGGATTACCCTGGTTTAACATTATTTATGTCTTACGTCAGGCTCGTAGATAATAAGGCTTAATAGAAGTAAACATAGTTAAACAGACATTTTTAAGCGTTGACTTTGACGATTTACAACTCATTTCCCATCATCTTCCTTCATTCGGGTACTTCCCGCCGTGAATGTTTTTTCCATCTAATTTTCATCATCATCATCATCATATCAGCCATAGGACGTCCACTGTTAGACATAGGCCTCCCTCATAGACCTACCAGTGGCCTCGGTTGGAAGCGGCTTGCATCCACCGTGAACCGCGACTTTAACCAGGTCATCCGTCCATCTCATTGGCGAACGTCCTACACTGCGCTTGCGATCCGCGATCTATATAATTTTAACGAAGCAAACTTGAACGTATTTTTAATTACAACTAGTTGTTGCCCGTGACTCCATTTGCGAAGATTTATTATATATCCCGAGGGATTAAACAATTTACCTGGTTAAGGACTGGTGTGTTGTGAACTATTTGTGACCCAATTTTGTTGACCCTTCAACCGTTTTTGCATGATTGAGTAACCAACATCAAAATTCTCACATACTTACGTAGGAGTAAGATCTGAGATTATTAACTGTAACTATATTGATTAAGATTATAAAGTAACACGCTTCTCAATACGTGATTCCGATAAAATGATATTACATGACGTGTATAGGTACAGAAATCGAATCCTGTAACATTAATCAAAATAGTAAGTTGTCTGTGTCTTCTTTTTTGTACAATAACATAGTTTTAAGCAAAACTTGCTACACCTTACTGGATTAGGAGAGACTCTCGCAGTGAAATCGCAGAAAAAATCGATAAATTTTTTAAGTGCCTTCTTTCATCTCGATTTTAGATTGTGGAACCTTCGTTTTAAGGGGTATTTGCTCAGATGGATTGGCCATTCACTCCATAGTGCTTGAGGCGCTTTGAGGAGCCCTTGGCCTCTGGGCCCTAGCTCTCGACATCTTGTTAACCCCAATCGCCTTAAGAACAATGGCCGATAAAAATACTGTGTTTTACATACCTAATTTGCAATGGAAATTGGGTGGAAAAATGAGAAACGGATAAATTAACATGATCACTAATTAGGCGCTAAAAGGATAAGAAGGTATAATTAAATATATTGTTGTCTCTGCGTGATGACTGCGAGTTTTTTCTTTTATTTGTTAATTAACCCCCGATGCAAAAAGAGGGTGTTATAAGATTGACCGCTACGTGTGTCTGTGTATCTGTGTGTTTGTGTGTTGTCTGTAGCGTCGTAGCTCTTAAACGGTGGACCGATTTGAATGCGGTTTTTTTGTTTGAAAGCAGGTTTTCTAGCGATAGTTCTTAGACATGTTTAATCAAAATCGGTTCAGTTTTTGAGACATTGAACTTTGAAGTGACAAAGTCGGGGGTTTCCAACTTTTTTTTGACATTTTCATCATCATTTTATCGTCTGTGTCATCACTCATCTCATCATCAACATTCGACAGGTCAAATGTAGTTAATGTCTCCTAGACACTAGTGGCCAGCAGGGCTACTACGAAACTCGAAACTTCGAGTTCGTGTCGTGCGGTCCCTCTGAAATCTATACTTTTTAATACGAGAGCGAGAGGGACGGTTCCTGTTTAAAAGATAATCAAGAATTTAGATAATTTATTACGAGCAGTAAAAGTGTAAAGGTTCTTAGTTTATACCTTTTTTTTAAAGTGTTTATTTAACCAAAGTGTTTTTAATCCATACCTACCAATATCATAAATCCGAAAGTGTGTGTGTTTGTATGTTTGTCCGTTGTTTCGACGCGATTTTTGCAATAAAGTTTATGTGCCAGAGAGTGACATAGGCTACTTTTATCCCGGAAAAATGCACAGTTCCCGAGGGAACAGCGCGCGATAACCGAATTCCACGCGGGCGAAGCCGCGGGCAAAAGCTAGTAAAAACAAATAAATAAACAGGGCAAGCTAAAAAAAAGCTAGAACTAGAAAACTCAACCAAACCAATTTACGGAATAAGTTTGACTTTAAATGCCTGACTGAAGATCGTGTCTTCAAGTGTGCTGAAAACGCTGAGAATTTTCCCAACAAACGTGTAAGGCAGCCCCATCATATGTCCTGTAAAAAACTGGCACTCGGCCAATCCGCATCGATTTCGTACTTACGTAACACTGGCGTAACTCTGTTTACGTTTTTAGAGTTCCGTACCTCATAAGGAAAAAAGACCCTTTAGAGGGTCGCTTCGTTTTTTGTGCACTTTTTTTCTCAAGAACGCAATAAAGTATCAAGTTCAAATTAAAAATTACTAATTGTACACTCAGGACGTTAATGTCACTCGGGCCTTGTCGGTTTTTAGTTGTCCTGAAGATTTAAATAATAAAAAAAAAGAAAAAATTGATATTTTGTAACGAGTTCCGAACGACATTAGCAAACTGTATGTGAAGGTTTAGGTAATTAAGCTGCCAGCTACATCAGAGTTTTTATACATTTAATTCTTATCTATCTATTTTGTAATAATAATAATTTTTCAATTTTTAAGACACCAATTAACGTTGTTTTGTTTACATTTAGTTAATCAAGTATAGTTTACTTTTTGATAGTGCAAGTAATTCTTACAATAACATAACAGTGGGAATCAAAACCTACAAGATACTCCCGTGAATATAGAGTTGTGTAATTTAATTTAAATCAAAGCTTCAAATATAAAAAAGTAAACATGAAAGGGGCGTAATCAGAATAAAAAGATTTTTCATAGAAATGACACGTCATTTTTGCTTACTTTTAAATTCGTACAGAGCCCTCGAGACTTCGAGTCTGACTCACTTGGTCGGTTTTCTGAATGGTAAATACTGTATCTTCAGTTAAGTAATATGTGCGGACCTTCTGTATCTTATATCGTATACAGTAAGTTATTGAACAGTGGATCGTAAATGCAATATGAGGTTTTGTGATACCACCATGAAACATACATTACTTACTATTCTTTACCCGAGGTTACGCTCGTGTTAGACGCCATAATAATATAAAATATAATGTTTTAATATGGAATAGAATTTTGTAA
>NC_133493.1:8631248-8656817 GCF_025370935.1 Choristoneura fumiferana
TATGTGTAACTCTCTCTCCCTACGCACGCGCGGATATCATCATCATCATCAGCCGGAAGACGTCCACAGCTGGACAAAGACCCACTTAGAACGCAACAATGAATGACAACTCGCCACTTGCATCACCGTTGCAACTCTCACGATGTCGTCAGTCCACCTAGTAGGAGGCCTGCCAACGCTTCGTCTTCCGGTTCGGGGTCGCCACTTGAGAGAGCTTTTTCTCCCCAACGTTATCTGTCCTTCGAGCGATGTGGCCAGCTCTTTGCCACTTTAACTTCGCGTGGACAGCACGAAGGCACAATTATAAAAACGAGAAATTATTCCCTTTAGCCAATAATTGCCAATGGTTGAATTTAGAGTAACCCGAGGGGGAAACGGAATTTAGAAAGTTGCTAAAACAAAGATAAATCTGAATCGACTGGAAGATTAATGTTGGAACTTTATGATGGACTTGGCGATGCCGCTGTCGTGTCAATTTCACCAATAGTGTGTTAAGGTATAAACCACCGGGGCGATCCCTTGTAACCATGTAAGCCTTGAAATCGCAGTTGTTTTATCATTATTAGATGCTTAGCACATTGACAGGCAAATCTATTAAAAGACACTACTAACTACTCATTTGAAAACAAGTATCAATTTTATTGTCGAAAGATAACATTCAGAGAATCGGGATATTCTTTTGCAGCATTTCTTTGAGATTATCTTTTGCAGGAGTAATAGAATATCAATATTGAATTGAAATTGTTAAAATTACAGTACCTCAGTTCAACAGGGCTACTACGAAACTCGAAATTCGTAGTTCGTGTCGTGCGATCCCTCTGACACTTATACTATTTAATACAGAGCGAGAGGGACGGTACCATATACGAATTTTCGAATTTCGAGTTTCGTAGCCCTGCTAGGCCAGTCAAAACACATTCGATTTAAAAAGATAATTGAACTAAATTTCTTTATTTTTATTTATGTAATATATAATTTTAAGTTAAACTATTTATCACACGATTTTTTGATCGTGTTGCTAACAAATTGGTTTAGATTGATGATTTCTGAAAAAATTGCGTTAAAATATCAAACGAAGATTATGTCGTATCTTTTCAAACTTAATGTATTTAGTTTGATAATAACCGCCGTCGCGTTATCTACTTCGTCGATAAAAATAAATTTAAGTATGATCCGTCTATCTGGCGTTCGTGGCGAATGTTTGTTACAAGTAAACGTCTCGGTGAAGACCGTGCTTTTAATTTTTACGGGAAACTCAAGAGCCTGCTCAGATTTCCATCAACGAAAAAAAGACGTTCATTTGGGGAGAGAAAAGTTTTTATTTGTTTTTCCGGATCTTGCTTTTCATTGGCGTTCCCTTAAACAGTAATGCAAAATGCCTTGGTATGGTAAAAGCTGAAATATTCATTAAAAAAAATCGGCCAAGTGCGAGTCGGACTCGCGCACAAAGGGTTCCGTACAACATCTATACAACATTAGACATTAGCAAGAAAAAGACATTTTTTTTTTAAAGTGAATAAACGACTAAATATTTTAAGATTATTTCAAGCGTTTACCTGTTGCCGTTATTAATATCGAGCAAAAAACGGCAAAAAATCATTTTTGTTCGCTCCCATACGGGAGCCCCTCCCCCTTAAATATTTATTTTATTATATTTTTAGTATTTGTTGTTATAGCGGCCACAGTTATACATAATCTGTGAAAATTTAAACTATCTAGTTATACAGCCTGGTGACAGACGGGCGGACGGACGGACAGCGAAGTCTTAGTAATGGGGTTTCCGTTTTTACCCTTTGGGTATGAACGGAACCCTAAAAAAGCAATACATTTAAATCCCATATTCCGTATCGGACTCTAATCGTAAGTAAATATAAAGCCATTCACACTTGTGTCTAGTTACTGCTGCTTTTTGCACAAAGATATAATATTGTCTTCGTGCAAAAAGCTTTACATATATAGTATCTCTAAACGTAGCGCTGTAACACGCCATAGTCCCCAAGTGGCTTGACCTAAGGTCTCTCAAGCAGAGGATCGTGGGTTCAAACCTGAGTTCGAATCTCTGAGTTTTCAAAATACATGTGGGAAATGACATTCGAAATTTATCATGCGCTAAGGTGAAGGACAACATCACAACCTGCACAAAACTGCGTGTTCGATACAGCGCCATCTATAGTTCATCTGCTGAACTAGATAGCTTGCTAATTAATCAAAATGATCGATACCCGTTGACATTCATGAAACTCAGCAGTTACAAAATAAAACACAAAATGTGGTGGCGCTAGTATCGCGCATCAATATAAATAAGGTAAGTTTGTTTTTCACTGTCATTGCAATCGGCTTCGGAGTAAAAAGTCCAAAAAATCAACCGGTCTCTCATTTCGGGCACCCAACTTTACACTGCGAAGAAATTCAATGCCGTAAAATTCCCAACGCACTGGGCCCGCAAGGGAACCATGGCCCATGCCCTTTCGTATATAGCAGCAGTAGGACGTACAGTGTAGGCCGTTCAGTACGATTTCGCATTCAACAACCAACCGTTCTTAGCGACGTAAGTATAGGCATATGTTTGGTTTTAATATGAGCCACCGCGAAAGTACATCAGTTTGTTTCGGCGTCCGGTTAGTACGACGTAATATCACCGCTCCCTGGCCGTCGTTATAACTGGATTCTACTATATACAGGCTGGGATGTTGATGATAAGACTTAGCCCGAGCGCAGTGTAACGTAGACTTGCATGTGTGGTCATGTAGCAAGATATTATGGCCATAGGGTTTGCACTGGAGCATGCATTTCATTCCTATCGCTTGGTGCCCCTGAGGTGAGATTTGCAGACAGCAGGGTAAGCAGCGTTAGTGCTGGTGGCGTACTGAGAGAGAGAGAGAGAGAGAGAGAAACATTGTTTTACACATTCGATACTTACACAAAAAATACATTAGACGGAAATAATAAAAAAATAACATCGAATAGTGTAAAGTGGGCCCCACTCAGCATAAGTTACGGCAAGCCGGCAACGCTGTTTTTTAATTGGGACTAATTGGGACCCATTTGAAAACTAAAACATATAAATGCATACAAACGCTATGACGACACGAACGCCAGCGGAAGTTTTTATTTAGTTTCACCTGTCCCGTTGCCTGTTTGTCTGTAATCAAATCTTGCAAGTTATATTCGACCAACTTCCAGTAGTTGGATTGACTTCAAATTTGGTATACTTATGTAAATAAATTGCGTGATTGGCACTATTTTGACAATAATCTGGTTGTGACATCCTGGTACCGGTGGACGCCACAGGACGGAATTCTTCAACGGTTAATGGCATCGACTTAAAATTTAGTACGCAAATGTAGTTTGGATGACAATACAAGGACAGACAACAAAAGTGCAGTCAGCAAAAAAAACCTGCATTTTTTTTAAACTTATTTTGAATCATGTTTTTTTTTTTCAAAATATGATACTGACTTGACAATACACCGTAAAAAACGTATAACCGTAATGAAGGATTTTTCTTGATTCATATTAAGTAAGATACAGACCCAATACATACCAATGCCACAATGTAAGAAAATGTAAGAGTTCTTAGACTTTGCCAATGCCATTATCATGAATGGCTATGAACTGTCTTGAAGATGGCACGTACCTACCTAGTAGAAAAACTAAAAATAAGAACTGTTAAATATTTCGAAATATTTTCTAAACTAGCTTTGTTATATCTAAATATAGCAAACGGCTAGTTCTAAAAGACAGCAATCGTTTTGCAATAAACAGCAAGGCCTCAAAGTTGCTGTTCATAACTCATTCTACGCGGCGCTCGCACGAGCACCCTTGAGGCTAGGTGAGTATACCCCAATCCAAAGAATCTCAGCGATTATAATGTAAATGCGAAAGTTTGTAAGTCTGTTTGTTTGTTACCCCATCACTTTTAAACCGCTAAACTGATTTAGACGAAATTTGGTGCGGAGAATAGTTAAAGTAATAGTACAGTAGGATAGCAATAACGAATGCTACCCAGACGGATTAGCGGGTAACAAGCTTGTTGTGAATAAAAAAGTAATTTATTTTAATTCAAACTAAAACTAAAAGGGGAGAAATGAAAAGCTTCTTTCAAAAATCTGAAACACCTAAAACATGCAGACTCATTTTTTGAGGTCAGTATCATTAATAACTAATTATTTCTTTTATCTACACCCATATATTACTATTCCTCTATTATGCGTTCGAAAACCATAGAGATAATGACCAGCATTACGACATTGGATTCTATTATGAATGAACACGGCTGTATCGTAATTGTCATTACGATACAGATATTATCTGTATCGCAATGAGATTTCATACATCATTACAGGCTACAGCACCGGGGCGCGCCGCGCCGCGCGCACGAGCAGCAGCAGGTCGTCGCGCGCGCAGCGGGCGCAGCTCGTGGGGCAGACATACCTACCTAGTTCTCGTTAATGCAGGTCATTCTCAATGGTTCTTGAACACATGATAGAGGATTTAATATATGGATGTAGATAAAATATTGTATGCAACTGTACGTAATTAGGCCTTAAAACATTCCTGTGAGCAAAACCACACTCGTGTTTTAAGGACCCTATTACGATACAGTTGCATAAATAACTATTAAACTGACACCAACCTCAAAGAAATACTATCATAATTTACTAAGATTTATAATGATAACTTTTCCGTATATTTCCTGTATAGTTTCACTATATCTATCAATCCCTCCGTCCAAACGTCCTTCCTTAAAGACTGTTAGTCCTAAAAAACTGTACGTAAGTATCTAACTCTGCATGAGTTCATTATGTTGGCATGGCCTATGTATGGGGCAGGCCTATGTTCAACAGTGGACGTCCTACGGCTGAGATGATTTTGTTTACTACGCCAACAAAGTGGTAATTTTTTACAATACTTGCCCTAAACGTAAAAAGTAGGGATGTTTTTTGTCTCGTCTAAACCCGTACTGCGGGTATTTTCGGATAGGTCTTTAAGAACATTAAGTTTACGGCGATTATTTTTTTGATTTAGGCATCCATCCGCAGTGTTCTTTGCCTTGGAGCATCATCTCGCGATCTCTCCTGCACATAACTGGGTCAGAGAGATGTGTATAAATTAAAAAAAGAAGCAGCCAACATTTTATTTTCAATAACACTGCGAACCTGAAAATCTAAGTAAAATGTTTTTTGTGGAAAATCTGCACTAAAAATATTTAGAAAGATAAAAATAGCATAGAGTGCAGCCTAAGGTATCGGCAAGATTTGGAAGAATAATATTTTTTCTTTTACAAAAATATAAAATTTTACTCGCAAATAATAATAATAATAATAATTTATTTCCCTTAAAAATGACACACGTATACATAAAAAGAGATGTCTGGCGGACCCCAAACTAGGCTGAGCCTGTATCTTAAGGTCCTGGAGTGCATTCAAGATTCAATCGTATACATAGTGAATTTGCATTATTATCTAGATACATTAAAATCAAAATTAAGTTATTACATTATATTATTATTATAGATTATACGAAAAGACAAATAGTAGACAAATAGAACAATGAAAAAATTAGTATGTATTGAATGTGTGTGTGTGTGTGTGTGTGTGTGTGTGTGCGTGTGTGTGTGTGCGTGTGTGTGTGCGTGTGTGTGCGTGTGTGTGTATGTGTGTGTTTGTGAAACTGTGTATGGATGGGAACAGGAATTAGCAGGAAAGGAGAGCCTCCGTTTCATTATATGTTAAGGTATAATGTGATGAAATACATTGTATGTCGGACGGGCGGTATTAGAATTACGAACATCGCCTCATTAGAACTTCAGGCTTCTAAAAGACTCTCTTTCGTAATTCCTTATTTACCGCCCTTAAGACAAAATGTACTATAAATCAGTTAGACACAAACTAAGCAAATTTTTGTTTTCGTACTGTGTAACCAGAATGTTAATGCCGCTCGGGACTCATTGGTTTTCTTCGATTTCCTAAATATTCAAACGCAAAAGAAAAAGAAAACCGAATCACTTCACTTTCATTCATTTCATTTGACATAATTTCACTTGCGGTAACAACGTTTGCCATAAAATACATAAAATAAATAAATAAATAAATGTCCTAACCACTCAAATGTGCCGCCCGGAGCAGACGGATATTGAATGACTCTAAACTCGATTTAAGGCGTGAGTTATCCGTTACAATATTATTTAACAAAATAATTTATTTTTTACCTACCTTAAGGATATTGACATTAATATTGACATTCAGTGACTTTGCAAATATTAAACATGTGGCTATTGAGTTAGTTATTAATATATAAAATTTAACAAAGTAGAGGCCTATTAAGTAGTCATTAAGTTAATTAAGTAGGTACATAAAAGTTAACTCAAAAGTCACATAGCATGTCGTTTCCGTGTCTCAAGTTATTGAAGGTCAAAAGTAATGAAAATATTTATTTTGCAAACATCTTTCTTCCTATAAGCACACCGTAAAACAGTAGGTACAGTTACATACTAAAAGCGTGACTTAGTGCAATACATAACTTCTTTCACATCAACAGCAAAACAAGCTCAGCAAAGAAGCCACTGAAGAAATGCTAGACATTATTCTCTACATTTTAGATTCTGCCGAAGAAAATATCGCTACAAAAAATGACAACGCGGCAGCTAACCTGATTTAGCGGCATAGCAGCGACAAAATCGAAGCATGAATAAAGCATAAGCACGACATAAAAAGATTCAATGTAGTAGCTACGTTTTTACAACGAACGCTGGGAACGAAAATTCACTCTGTTTTTTGGAGGCACTACACGGAGGTGTAATACGAGAATGTAGTTTCCATCTTATATTTTTTTAGAGTCATCATCATCAACCCAGCCTATATACGTCCCAATGCTGGGCACAGGCCTCCTCTCAGAGCAAGAGGGCTTGCGCCATAGTTCCCACGCGGGTCCAGTGCGGATTGGCAACTTCACACGCACCATTAAATTGCTTCTAAGGTTTGTGCAGGTTTCCTCACGATGTTTCCTTCACCGCAAAGCTCGTGGCAAATTTCAAATGTAATTCCGCACATGAATTTCGAAAAACTCAGAGGTGCAAGCCGGGGTTTGAACTCACGACCCTCTGCTTGAGAGGCGACAGGTCAAACCACTAGGCCACCACGGCTTCGGCAGATTTTTTAGATTGAAATCACACAATTGAAATAAAACTGAACAAAGAATCAGTGATCGTAAGTAAGTTTCAAAACTTTACACAGTACTAGCCTGTTGCCCGCGACTTCGTCCGGATCTCCGATCGATCCGATCTCCGTCAGAATTCGTTTATCGCTATCCTGCGGGAACTATGAAATTTTCTGGATTACAAACTATCCTCTATGCCCTTTCCTGGAACTCAAACTATCTGATGAGGAATTTCATCGAAATCGGTTCAGTGGTTAAGACGTGATGAAGGTAACAAACAAGCAAACAGACTTACAAACTTCCGCAGTTATAGTATTAGTGGGATATATAACTAGAGACGCGACCCGGCTCCACGTATGTGTAGTTTTAAGAAAAGGGACGTAAAAAATGTGAAATTACCGCCTTTTTTAAGATGCACCCGTCCGAAGCCGGGGCAGGCCGCTAGAGTTAACAAGCGAAACATTTTGAAACACTAACTTGTAGTTCGATCTTTACGATCTAGGAAAACATCTTGAGGAGACATGGGTTGTGTACTGATGTGCCAAAGGAAACTTTCTAAAATTGCGGAATTTTTCATATAGGAAAATTTCGCAAACTTCTCATAATTTTGTATGGGGATTGAAACTTTCTGTTTAAATTAAATTTTCTATAGTTGTTGTGAAAATTTCCTGAAATTTTCGGGAACTTTTCGGACACTTACCGCAACTTGCACTGCACATCCGGTGCTGTGTGTAAAAGTCCCTAGCACGAGCCTTCTCACTCTGAAAGATTTATGCGCTTTTATGCGCAATATTAGTACTTATAGTGTATTGAATGAATGAAGAACGATTGACGAAAAAAGTGTATGAGGCGAGTGTGAATGAAAGTGTTGGAAGGGGTAGACCTAGGCGGACGTTTCGAGACCAAATCAGGGACGTCTTGAAAAAAGGCCAGGTCAAGAGTACCCTAAACCGAAGAGCATGTATGAAGGGAATAATGAAAGTGGACGAAGCGAAACAAGTATGTAAGGATCGTAGCAAGTAGAAAGAAGTGGTCTCTGCCTACCCCTACGGGAAAGAGGCGTGATTATATGTATGTATGTATAGTGTATTGTCCGAAGCAGAGATGATGATGATGATTTACATATTACAGAGAAACACGAACAGAGAATTGTATAATTACTGTGGCAGCTGCAAAAAAAAACATTTCACAAGAAAAGTTTCTGGGGCCGTGTAGTGTCAACGTCATAAAAAAGTGATAACTTTTGTATCTTGTTGCTTTCAGATTATTTATGACGTTAAATGTACAATAATCTGCTTCTGACTTGTCGGATTTTAGTCTCAATTATTTTTTTGCGTCTTCCATAATCATAAACCGAGCCTTGTTTAGTAAAACTTTATTTCCAATTTTATTGCCTTCATTACCGTTGCATTCATTAAAAGATTGCTAAACATTGTATGCGTGATTAGGTAGAGGTTTGAAAGAAAATTAATGTTGTATACTCAGTTGGAAATGAGAATGCTTGTCATCACATTGTTTTTTCTTGGTAATTACAACATTTTGATGTTACACAATCATAATCCCCATGAGCCGTTTTGTCACCTAACTAGTTTTAAATATTATTTATTGATTAGTCTGTAAGGTATTAGTCTAAAAGGTAAAGTATGTTAGTCTGTAAGGTATTTAATGTATGGGCCAAGTTATAATAGGCTTTATTATTATATAATATTTGTTTAATATTTGAATTTTTTTGTACTTATCTAATACATTTTACCCCAAAAGGAGATCAGCGCTAATTCCAAGACACGCATTTTTCTGGTTAAGAACCATTTCGTGACATAAACTTCACGACGTTTTCCTTCAACAAAACTCCTGAAAATTTTCAAGTGTATTTTGGCATACAGTGTGTTTTTCATCAAGAGGCTTTAAATGCAAAGTTTGAATCTACTTGCATAACTGAGCTACTTTTTTGACACATTTTCAAATAAGAGTCACTTGAAATTCAGATAATTTATTGATCCAAAAAGTTTAATCATTAAATAAGTATGTCGGACATGGCGGTGTTTCGCTTTCGCTATCTCATGGTACGGGGAATTTTCTTGTTGCGGACCTTTATCAATCTGCTGTCAATTTTACACTATATTACATACATTAAAAATACTGCCGTTTCGCACATTTTTTTTCTCAAATGTTTCATTTGGCAAATGTTTCTTTACCCATGTATCAAATTTCTCCGAAACCAAATTTTTTTCTCAGAACATTTTCTTATGGCTTTATAGAACACAGTAGGTTAGGTTAGGTTTGTTTTATGAAAGTTCCGAAAATAATACGGTTTTGGAGAAATTTGATACTTGGGAAATGAGAGATTTGCGAAAACTATTTTGCCCAAACGGCAGAGAACCTTAAAATTTTGCTTTTTTTTAAATAAAAAGCTACCTTGATGGGGAATGCCTATGTCCAACAGTGGACGTCCTGCGACTGATATGATGATGATGCTGATGATTAAGCACCTTGTCACCTTTTTATAACAAAAAACTAATAATAATGCTTCGAAATTTATTTCAGTACTCCTAAATCAAATAAACGCTAAGACGGCGCAGATTAACTTTGATCACAAGTTTATGAAAGAGTACAATATATTATACCCATATCAAATGAGGGAATTTGTGGACCTGTATGATATACCAGAATGCCAGTGCCCCAGAGTTTATTGGCCTATATGTGCAAATGACAATATCACGTATGTCAACCATTGCATACTGAATTGCAATCAGGCCAAGAATGGTGGTATGAGAAGGTACGGACCTTGCGTGCACTATAGAAGAAGTATGATGTCGTTCGTTGAAGTTGTCTTGCCGAAGACTTGGGAGAATGCGCCAAATAATGATACAGTTGAAAAGGTGAAACCGGAGGATTTTATTAAAGTTAATTTGGCAGTGTGCGATAATTGCACAGGGACAGAAGACAGTTGGCCAACTACGAATACCTATACCGACTAGTCATGCCACGCATAGTTGTTAGGCTGGATACCGGATATCCGGCGGGACAATTGGCCGAAAATTCGGAAAACCGGCTGCCGGATATTAAGTCAAGTTTTATGTACAATAGAATTACACTAATTCCGTATAATATTATGTATAAAATGGTTCTTAATGAGTATATATTTTGTACATTACAATAATATGTTGTAGGTACATACATTTATAGACATTCATATTAAATAAAAGTTAATCCGGATAACTCACGTCTTAAATCGAGTTTAGCTCGAAATGTTTCGAGCTAATTCGTAGCCCTTCCTCTACGCCGACGAACGAAACCACCGGACGAAACTCATACCGGACACTGAAGTACCAGAGTACCGGACTAATACATAGATTTGTGCAAGGTCCGCCCGGATTGCTACCACCATCTTGCTCGCTAATCCTGCCGTGAAGCAGCAGTGCTTGCACTGTTGTGTTTCGGTGTGTAGCGTATGACAGCCGGTGAAATTACTGGCATTTGAGGTATCCCATCTTAGGCATCTAGGTTGGCAACGCATCTGCAGTCTGCAATAGCTGGTGTTGCAGATGATTATGGCCGGTGGTGATCCCTTACATCAGGAGACCCATGCTCGTTTGCCATGCAGTCGAATAAAAAAAAAGACATAGTGGCGTAGCGTAGTTGGGGCGGGGGGGGCGGTCCGCCCCGGGCGGCACATACCATAAAAATTTCCTACTACGCACTGGGCCCGCTTGGGAACTACGGCCCAAGTGTTCTCATTCTGAGAGGAGGATTGTGCCCAGCAGTGGGACGTGTATAGGCTGGGATGATGATGAGAATTCCATAACAAAAAAAAATGTGGCACCTACGATTCGGACCGATTACAATGACTTCCCTAAATAAGAGGGCGGCAAAATTTTCTTCACGCTACGCCACTGCATTATATATTTATCATATTTTAACATAATCCGTACAACTTTACCCTTCAAACGTACTCTGTCCTTATTTAAGTGATTTGATTACTTATAAACAATTTTCAATATAAACTACTGAACTAACTCGTTATAACTTCGAACGCAAACCTCCATGCTATTAACAAGCTTAATACGCATCAACTCAAGGTCAAAGTTCGTCTGAACACCCCTGATTCTATTATACAAGATTAATCAGGGTGTCAACACACGAGCTCAAATAGTGACTTAGAGCTACACTAATGTAATACCATAGAGAAGAAGCTACATACAATAGTGCTTCCATAGGATAAGGAGAACCACAGACGTAATAAAAAAAAAAATACAATACCACCTTAATTGTAATTTTCTCTCCGTGTACCTGTTTTCTGTATCGCTTTGTATTTTGTGGTGTACAATAAAGAGTCATTGTACAATTGCTTTCCTAAAAATGTCACTTAACTCGAAGGGCTTGAATTTAAATGAGACTGGGCAGGGTATGTTTGCCAGATGCACCCACAAAGATGAGCGCACACAGCGACATCATAGTAAAAGAGAACAAGTAGGCTCACTACAAATTAAAGTACCATCGCGCGTCTTAAATGTGTGCGCGCCGGTTGGCGCCGGTACGCACAAACCCGGCGCACGCACACACCGATAATTTAAGGAGGATTAAGTTTTTTTTAGTCAAGGCTGAGCTGCCGTCGGCGCCGTACTTTTCGATTTTAGCTCGCTCGTCTTGCGCTCGCTTCGCGAAATGATCACCTTTTACGTTTGCGTACTCGTAATTACCTACGTATTTTTTGTATTAGGTTTAGATGTAAATTAGTGGTAAATAAGTATACAGTAATAGTTTTGTGCAAGGAGAATTTAGTATAATAATAATGATAGTATAGCGGCATAGAATCTGTCTGGTTTCTCTAGACACAGACATTACACCATTTTAAGTTTATTTTTTTTACTAAAATTATTATTTAATAGACATCGACAACCCTAAGCGTCCGCGCCGGGTTGGCACTTAAGTCTCCTAAAGGACCACCTACCTACTGGACCTACTTGTTCTCTTTTACTATGGCGACATGGTCGCTGTTGCATGACAGACACCGACGGCAAGTCAGGCTGAGGCGGAGATGGCGAAATGACCTGGACGCGGAACGGAGCGAGTGGCCCAATATAGCTGTGGAAAGGGAGAGTAGAGGTCAAGAGGAGAGGCCTTTGTCCGGCAATGGGACGTAGATGTAGGCTAAATATAGTAAGTGATATGGTTGTATACAGAGTGAAATTTTAAACGTGATTCAAAATTAGTGTTTCTAGTTCAGTTAAACGCTATAATAATGCTGCAATATAATGCATTACCTCATTGCTGAAATTATTCAGATAAAATTTGCGGTTTCAATGTATCAAGCTCGTGATTTAATTACAATAAACCGTGGAAACCGCAAATTTCATCGAACTTATTTTGACAAATGAGTTAATGCATTATATTGTCCAGCATTAACTGAGCTAGAAATATTATCGAGTCGAGTCTACTAAGTAGAGTTCATAAAGATTCCATAGAGATCCATAGTCCTATAAAAATAGAATTAACCTTTTATAAATCATTGGACTTACAAATAAAAATGACAAAAAATTATAAACTTTTTCTAAGTGGTAGTTTATAGGTAACACGATTTTGTACCTACTTGCCAGATTGACCTAAATTTTACAGTCGATTTTAAACTAACTTCCCGATGAACAAAAGACTCGAAACTTTGAACATTTTTCATTCATATCCGACATAAAGTTTCAAGTTTTAGATAAAGTCATTACTTTTTAAGGTTCCGTAGTCGAAAGTTCAATCACCTCGTATATTTAACTGATATTTACCTGCGACTTCGCACAGATAAACCATTACATCTAGCTGTTGAATCTTGGTTCGGTTGTCAATAATTTTGTGTGTAAATAATACTTAGTATTATAGGCACTGTACTGGTTAAAACTACCTTTTGAAGTGTGGTGCAGACTATTGCGGCTTTACGGACTCCGGAATACGGCTTATTTGAGGTAGGTTACGAGTATTCATATTTTTTTTATTTAACGAGACTATTAACTAACAAGTTTTTACCATCACATTATACAACTTTACTTCATGAACTTTTAAATGCTGCCTTTAGAAGCCAGATTAATGGAATTCTAATGCTTAGAGGCCTTAGGGCTCGAAGGGGAGTGCCAAAGTTCGCATACTCTTCGCTAGTCATACCGTAGTTTTTGTCCGAATCATCGTTTGTCATAATTTTTTTCCCACTGGAACCTTACAGTTTTCTGAAATTTTTAATATGGTCATATTTACCTATAGAAAACTATAGGTTAGGTTTGTTTAATAACAATTCTGAACAATTATTGGATTCAGAGAAGAAAGAGTTATGACAAACGATCATTCTGACAAACATTACATTCGGACTTCAATAAATATGCGAGCCGATAAAGACCTGCTCAAAGAATGCTCTAGTATGATGCTTTGTGTCTGTGTGTTTGTTAATTAACGTCTTTATCATTGCGCCAGTTGTGGTACAGTAACGTTTGAAACTTCGTCAACTAGTGGAGATATTCTGAAGATACATTTTGTCTTGTTTGCAACTTAGTATCGGAATTGTAAATCAATATAATTTATTGCTAAACTAGTGTTCAACCGCGGCTTCGTACGTGCAAATCATAAGATCCAGCAGTTGAATTGAATTCCCATGATTTTACTAAATTCCTGTGAGAATTCCCAAAAATTGCATAATAGTCTTTATTGACGTTGCATAATAAACAATAGTGCCAAATTTCCTGACTCTATTACCCAGCAGATGAGATTTCGAGATTTTATCCCGACCCCGTGCGAATATTGGAATAAAAACTATAAGGGTTCCGTTTTTGCCATTTTGGATACGGAACCCTAAAAATACGAAATTTTGTGAGTGTTTTTTGTACATATTTATTAATCATTCGCGTTAAAGTTAAAGGCTGGACAGATTTAAATAAAATTTGGTATGAAGATAAAATGGGACTGGGCGGGTCACGTCTGCCGCATGCATCCGGATCGCTGGGCCAAAGTAATCACCGATTGGGTTCCATGCGACGGGCACCGGAGTACCGGAGCACCTAGGAGGAGATGGCGGGACGACCTGGACCGATTCCAGTCAGATTGGCAAGATCTGGCCAAGGTAGAGACGAGTGGAATAAGAAAGAGGAGGCTTTTGCCCTGCAGTGGGACACATTATAAGCAATAAAAAAAATGAAGATACTAATAATAATATTTTTTAATCTCCATAAAAAGTTACAAGTATCTTAGATTAAAATATGTAGAAATAAGACAAAATCATAAATAAAGAGGGCCACAGCTGCCAAACTAGGTGTATGTACCTGTATTTCAGCAGTCGAAGATCTTTCATGACGTCAACAAATGTGCAGAAATCTAACAACAAAATAATCCCAATAAAAAAAAAAACAGTTTATTGCAAACAGAGTCCATATAAGCGTTAGTACATTATTCACTTAAAAGCTATGTTAGTAATTATATATATTTTTTAATTTTAAAATCTGCCACCCTGAGGGACACCAGGCACAAGCACATGTGCTCGTACCCAGTGCCTCAAGATGGGACAGTGAGGCTTCTCGCTAATGACCCTCAGGATGGTGTGATGGTCAATAACACTTGTCAATAGGATTACAATACAGAGAACATTATTTAATATACTTAACAGAGATATAAAAATTTAAAAGAAGAATTCGTTTATTCCTATCCCGCGGGGACTATGCTGATTTCCCGCAAAATTATCCTAAGTTAATTTAGTATAAGTACCTAGTAATATTTTTTTATCTAAGCGTCGTCGGTGTCAGGGACTGCTAAAGTTAACAGGAAACTAAAGTACAATTATGTTGTATTTTTTAAAGTATCAACAGTATAAAGCATGGAAGGGATACGTTTGCGCATCTGACAACTAACAAGCCAATGGCGTGACGGTCGCGTCGCGTGCGCGCTCCTACGCCCCCTCCAGCGTCCCCGACTGCTCCGCCGCCAATTTGGCCCGTATTTCGCTCACTGCACAGGTATATCGCCAGGAGCTCTTTTTACGTGCGTTGATTTGTACTTAAGTTCTTCAACTATAATAGTTGCAGTTTTACGATGTAGGATTGGAAGACTAAACAATTTTTTGTACCTAATTAACTTTGATTTGTCACAGTTACCTACTTGTCTTATCAATCATCATTTATATCTTTCCTTTGCTGCCCAAATCAAAAGACAAATTCATTTTGAAGTGTCTGAAATTGAGTAAGAGCCATATTTTGAAGTATGTGTAACTACGTATTCTATAGTATTATTTTAATGAGTAAGTGACTTTATTTTTAAAAATATAGGTAGAGTCATTCACGATGACGCGTGCCGTGGTTCTTATTACAATGTCATTAATGTCTAATTTTGTCAAAATCACGCGTCTTCGTTATAACCGGCGAAGTGGGAGTCGGTCTTGTGCTCCGAGGGTTCTGCACAACACAATCAAGGGCAGACATACAATAATAACTCCAAAATTAAAGTAATTACGGTTTTAAGATCATTAATTACAGTTCACTGCTAACAGACGAAATTACAAAGTTTTAATTTTGTTTCTAAATCTGACTCACGCTTAACCGGCTTAAACGCAATATAATTATATCTTTTATTCTTCCGTGAGTCAGGTTTATGTGTTTAAACATTATAGAGATACAATTAAAACAAAATGAAACGTATCCTAGTACCCCGTCTACTTTTGTATCTTATATTATTTTGATGATGAGTTATTGCAGCGACAATACATGTACATATTAGTGTAAATTTCAACTATCTATTTACTTATTTATTTGTCTATTATTTATTTCCTTAGATACAATTCTATATCGGATAGACAGACAAATGGACCTCGTAGCTAATGTAACAGGAAGAGCTGTAGTAACCTAGTGATTTATGGTCTCTTACGCTAACAATGATGGTGTCTTTCCAAAAATACTACTTTAATAAAAAAATAGCATTTTATATTCTTTATAAATTATAACGCGTTCATGAGTATTTTACAGTCAAATAAATGTAATAGAGGAAAAAAACAAAAAAACAAACAATGTACTTGAATTTTAAATTGATTGCTTTAGATGTTACTCTACGAAGGTTCATATCAATGAAATACGTTTTGCTTCAGCAAATTCTCACTATTATCTCGTTACACAAAATGTCCCCCAAGCACCAACGGGCCATAACTTTAACCCACATACGAAATTCCATAATGAAAATTGTTCCACTGTAACACCATTCTAGAACAACAGAGTAAAATAACCTTAAGCGTCCACTGGAAGGTTGAATATCCAACAGACAATGACATTGTAGCGTTTCTTACACCTGCATAAATGATACCCAATTTTTAACAACGGGCAGTATGGTGGGCTCGTAAAAAGCGACGAAACGGTCATTATGCTCTGGCCTGGCAAAAGGTCAGAAAGGGGCAAAAGGCAAAAAGGTCGGGATTCTTGGCATAGGGAGTAACTGTTACTTATAGTGGGCTCGTTTGCGTTTGTCACACCGTTCCGTAAAATCTGGCAACACGGACACGGTGGTCAGTAGATATCGCCATCCGTTTCTGTTTCTACCTTTTAGAGGCATAAAACCAATTGATCTGGAAACCCTGGTCTCTTAAAAAGATCGTAGGTAGGTAAATTTAATAAACAACAAAATCATGCCGAGAGCTCGCTTGATAACTGTCTTATAAATATCTCATGAATATAATTATTCGTCATACATTTATGAAAAGCTCCCAAAGGAAACTTACTTAATGAAAATTTGTTTTAAATTTGCGTGAAAGATTATAGAAACTTTCTAGAACTTTGCCGAGCCAAGAGCAAAAAAGATACCTACCATAATAATGGCAAGCAAAGAAAGAGCGAGTGAGAGAAACGTGTGCTGAGTGTTTTCAGATGCCATCTTTAACCATAGATGCTTGTCAAAATGTAAATAGTACCTGGTTATTCCACCGAAAACTGGTAGATTACTGACTAAAGAGATCGTCTACATACCGTGTCTTAACCAACCTCAACATTGGCAGAATCATGAAAAACCTGAGGGAGCAAAAGCAAAAGTAACAGGCAACCTGTTGGGAAACGAGCCCACGCTACTGGTGCGGACAAAAAATCATTGCATCTCATCATCATCATCATCATCATCATCCCAGCCTATATAGGTCCCACTGCTGGGCACAGGCCTCCTCTCGGAACAAGAGGGCTTGGGCCATAGTTCCCACGCGGGCCCAGTGCGTATTGGGAACTTCACACGCACCATTGAATTGCTTTGCTGGTTTGTGCAGGTTTCCTGACGATGTTTTTCTTCACCGCAAAGCTCGTGGTAAATTTCAAATGTAATTTCGCACATGAATTTCGAAAAACTCAGAGGTGCGAGCCGTGGTTTGAATCCACAACCCCCTGCTTGAGAGGCGATAGCTCAAACCACTAGGCCACCACGGCTTGATTGTATCTGTGTCAGAATAATCACAGTGCTACCATAAGATATATAAAGACCATGGCCTTAATGCCTTTAACTAACAAGCAACTAATGAAAGAGGTATGAGAAGTAAACCCAAAGTCACTTGAAAACATAATGATACGCTGCGAGCTCAAATTAAGATTGAGAATATAACAAGATCCAAAACGCAAAGTGTATTCGGTGTAACATGCGCCCTCCTTAAAGGGTTAAGTATGCCTTTCCGCCATTTTAGCGAATGTCGTATTTGAATGACAACAAGGCCGGTCTGTAATGGACGGTCCCTCCAAATGGTTCCGGCTTCGATTTCCGACTTAAACTATTTTTTGCTAGCTAATAGACGGTAACATTATAAAGGAGTTGTGGGATTGATTCCTTATCAACATATATAAGCTTTTTAAGTGGCCTCGATTGATGGATATTTTCCTTAGAATGGTAATATGTTAGCCAAAGAATAAATATGGATACAGAGGTGGCATTAACCTTCTTACTGTAATTTTTTACATTAATGTTGCGTTGGACGTTTGTTTAAAACTAAATGGGCCAATCTCGAGTCAGATTGTAACGTCAAATGGATCTCTCATCCATGACGCCATCTATTTAGTTTAATGAATAGAATAGAATAAATTTAAGTATTTGATGTAAAAAAAAGTTTGTACATGAAATCTTAATCTTAGTGGATAGTGGGAGAACCAAAGCATCATAAATTCATAATTATTGAAATTGTTGATAAATTCACTTCAATAGCCAGATCAAATCTTGGCCTAACTTCATCAACGTACGTATACTACTGGCTACATGCCTCCTCGCAAAATAAGAGGGCTTGTGCCGTAGTTACCACGCATGATAAGTTAATTATGGTTCCGGAGCCAAAATGGCAAAATCGAAACCCTTATAGTTTCGCCATGTCTGTCTGTCTAATCTCTCCGTCCGTCCACGGCTTTGCTCAGGGACTATCAATGCTAGAAAGCTGTAATTTTGCACGGATATATATGTAAACTACGCCGACAAAATGGTACAATGAAATTAAAAAAAAAATTTTTTTTAGGTTACCTCCCATAGACGTAAAGTGGGGGTGTTTTTTTTTCTCATCCAACCCTATAGTGTGGGGTATCGTTGGATAGGTCTTTTAAAACCATTAGGGGTTTGCAATTATTATTACGATTTTACGATTCAGTGGTTTTTTTGCGAAATATTCAACTTTAAAGTGCAAATTTTTATTAAAATCGAGCGTCCCCCCCCTCTAAAATCTAAACCAGTGTGTGGAAAAATTTGAAAAAATTCAGGATTGGTAGTAGTATATCAAACTTTCAAGGAAAACTATAACGGCTTAGTTTGCTTGAGAATTATTAGTAGTTTACGACTAAATAGCAGCCTAAGGTATATAAAAAATATACCTAAACTTGGAAGACTCCGTATAAAATACGAAATCCTTAGAAAATATTACTTAATTTTTTCGTAATGGCTACGGAACCCTATTTTGGGCGTGTCCGACACGTTTTTTTTATTATCTTTTTGTGTACGAGATAAGTGTGAATAAATGTTCTCTCTCTCTCTCTCTCTGGCTCTCTGCTTTTTTGATTGACACAAAACCCTTAAAGTTTTATAAATCTTACATACAGTACGGTGCATCACAGTAGTAATTAACCGAACAAAAATAACTGTAGGTAATTTCGCCTGTTAATTATGCTATACAGTCAGCATCACAAGTACCTCAAATGTGTTAATGTGACAGAGTAAAAAAGTAACCAGCTACTTTTGATGCTGACCGTACAACCAGCCTGGCTGAAATTGGGGGAATAATTAAAAAAGTTCCGGGAACGATTATTGTAGCTTCACTGAACAATTAAAAGTAACACACTGGAACGGGGTATAGCTAATTGGTAACGACGAAAAACTTTTTTGAATCCACCAGAATTCGAATTACGGTTACAATTCTACTAATTTACTATACTTGGTTTGGATAGGTATTTAGCTAAATGTAAACAAACTTGGGCTGCCAGATTTTTACATTCAAGGTTTTTATAAATTTTACTTATCTATCCTTTGTAATACAAACTAAGACTAGTGTATTCAACACAGAAATGTAAATGTTTAGATAGTTTAATGGAGGAATTTCAATATTTAAGACACCAATTGACGTTGTTTTGGTTACATTTACTTGGACAATCGACTTTCTCAAAACGTCTCGGGCAAAATGGCGCGTTAAGTATATGAACTTATTGTGCAATGTTCTATATTTTTTTACACTTTAAATTATTTATTTTGTTATTTCTATGTTCACAGCCGTACTCGCCATCTTCAGTTTCCCTCTCGAAAAATTCGAGGATTTCTTCAACCCATATTTTGTGGACGTCGTTTCGTTGAAAGACTGGAAAATAACCAAGAGAAATTGCGAAGAATGTCCCCGAGTGTACATCCCAATATGTGCAGCCGATAACAAGACCTACACGAACGAGTGTTACCTACAATGCTTAAATTTTAGAATCAACGAGACTAATAGAATAAACAAAACGGTTATACCTCAAGTAAGGAAACGCGAATACGGAAAGTGCATAATTTACCCCAAGAACAAGGATGATAAATAAAAAAACAATATTAATCGATAGACGCGGAACTTGGACTACGACAAAGCAAAAAAGGGTTAAAAAAAAGGTGCTAAAAATCTTGATCTATTATTTAAACCAATTAAAGCTAATTATTTGGTGCTAAACAAGTGGAAAAATATTTTTATTAAAAAGTTTAAATTAAAAAAAATTAAATTAAAAAAAAGTCACAAGACTAACGGCAATGTTGTTCCACTGTATCGTGTTAGTGGGCCAATCAACTATTTAAACGACACTTTGGGCGTCTCCTGCGTTACCAATATTGCCTCTAGCGTTACCAAAAAATCGAACTTCCAACAAGATATTTCGCGGTTTAATAAGTTGAACTTACGTAGGATGACATGTATTCATGTTTACTTACAAAAATCTGCAATTGTTTGAAAAATGTCGCGGACAGATTAGTGTCGGTAAAAAGTTGATTGGCCCTATAGTAACAGCCTTAATGTAAGTTAAAATTAAAATACCTACAGGATTTTTTATTACCATGTAGGTATAATGAAACGTACAGCTCAAGTGTAGGAGGTTCGCTTCATATTTCATAATACGACCAGCTAAGGAACGGAATTTGCTCCCATTGTCTGTATATCGGGATAAATACAACGTAGGGCTCTGGTCGCAGTCGGTTAGAAATGCAATAAATGTTTTTGACAGCCTTTTGTTATTCTGTGATACCTCTCCTTTACACCTACGTGGCAAAAAAAACAGACTTAGCATTAAGAATTAAAAAGCGTGAACAAATTGAATTGCTATAGTTATTGCATCTATCTATCTATCTATAGTCTTCGAACGTAGGCCTCCTTTTCACGTTTCCACGTCTGTCTGTCCCTGCCACCTTCATCCAGTTAATGCCGGCTTGCTGCCGGATGTCATCCGTCCATCTCTTAGGAGGTCTTCCTCTTCCTCTACCAGCGGCAGTGATCCATTCTGGCTATGTGTCCTGCCCATCTCCACTTCCGGCGCTCAACGTCCTCCACCACATCTACGACTTTCGTCTTTTGCTTGATCCACTCCTTTTTTTTTCCGATACATCAGAGTTACGCAAAGCATTAGCGTCTCCATTGCAGAAGACTTTTCGGCAAAGTTATTACATAAAACTGGCCAAATGCGACTCAGACTCGCGCACCAAGTGTTAGAAGAGCACTGTTCCTACGCAAAATGTACTATGTACAGTCGCCATTATAGATATACTCGTATGTATCGTAGCGAATTCAATTTCAAATCGTTTATGGTGTAAATAGGTTTTAATGGACTCTTTTACACGTATTTTTTATTATTACCAGCGTTTTCGAAACGACCACCATCAGCGACCGAGGTACTCAAATATTTCGGAGCAGCATTACATTTCAATACATTCGTTCCACTAGATAAAGTTAATGATATTAGAACATGCAATTTGTCATAAACACGAGTAAGAGCAGCGACTTTTCAATAAATTCGATACACATAGCAAGCTAAAAGTCTCAAAAATCACAGTGTCAAAGGTGTCTACGAAGTTGGATTGATCCACAGATTTGAGGGTCTACTCCGAAGTTTGAAAATCGAAGTTCGTATCGTACCGTCCATCTTGCTCTCGTATAAGTGTCAGAGGGACCGCACGACACGAACTTCGAGTTTCGAATTTCGTAGTAGCCCTGCAGAACATTGGAAAGTGGACCTTGAGTCTGTATATAGATAGTGCCACGAGAGTTAAAGTGAATGATTACACACAGCTACTTATCGTATAATAAAAGCAGGATTTTGACATTTATTCATTAATTACATTAATTCTCCTTTTGTGCGATCAACTTATTTTTTAGCTGTGTGTGTAATTCATTCGCTTCAACTCTTGTGGCGCTATCTACAGACGTTATAATTGTGTGTGGTGTAATTAATCACCTTGCACATGCAAATTTTGTTTTGCAGACATTATGCAGTTTTCGAGCTGCTTGAAAACGTCACGTGTATCTTTGAAATACCTCATGAAATACTGATAATCTTTATTGGGCAATCTGTAATTGAATAATTTGTTTAGGACTCGCGCTGTCATCGTTCATTCTCATATTTCGTTTTCTAAATTCTTTACCATACAACAGCAAAACCCACTAGACACTGGAAAAATCGTCCGCCAATGGACGGAGCCATTTTTTAACCCTGAACGTAAAAAGAGGGGTGTTATAAGTTTGACCGCTCTGTGTGTGGTTTTCTAGCGATGTTTCATCAAAATCGGTTGAGCCATTTTTAAAATATTAAACTTTGAAATGACAATGTCGTTGGGTTTCGGACTTTTCTAAGTTGTTTAGATTATTAAAAACTAAAATAGTTCACTTAGTTGAAAGTGAATATGGTAACAAATTTTGAGCAGTCGTTTAATACGGTATTCGATTATTTTTTATTTTGATAGAAAAGCATTTTTAAGCTACCTTTAAATATGACAGAATTATAAAGGTTTTAAATTCAAAATAAGACTGAGAAAGTCTTACTTGCATGACTTGTAGCGCCATACTTGCTGCATAGAGAAAAGCGTTTTAGAAACAGACAGATTTAAAGATTTTTCAAAAAAATACTATAAATCAAATTTTCAACTGGTTTAATTTTTCTGTTCGTTAAACCTTGTCATGTTTAGCGAAATTATTAGGCGTTAATATTTTTATAACTATATACAGGATCAATACATACATACATCAATCCTGAAAATACTAGTTGAACACTATTTTTTTCTTTGAATACTCCTGTATAAAGGAAACACAGATAAACTTCAAGATAACTAAAAATACGACACACCAAGGAAACATCAAAGGGCAACAACAAACGACGTGACTACAAATCTTTTTAAACAATCGTCCCCAAAACGAGTCGAATAAATGGAACATTTTGTTCCTATCAGCTGTTTCTTTTGCATTTTACGGGGACCGGAAAAGGGAGGCACATTCGGATCAGGATTTTTGAATACATTTGCTAGGGTGACTTTGGAGAAAGCTTTGTTTGAGTCTTACTATCACCACTACATATTGACAATTATGTTTTGTTTCTTTTCTTTTGTATAATAAAGAGTTTACATACATACATACTGCACACTAACCGTGATTGTAATATATGGGCAGTTGGAATGCAGACCGTCTATAATGGTCTTTATGTAGGTGTCCGTATGGGACTACTTTATTCTTCGTGCTAGGCTGAGATATGAGACGTGCACGCAAACTGCACACTAACTGTGATTGAAATATACTATGGCCAGTTGGAAATATTGCAGTTGAAATGCAGACCGTCTATAATGGTCTTTAGTGTTGCTGTATAGGACTACTTTATTCTTCGTGCTAGGCGAACGTACCTGGGCTCGGTATTCCGTACCGCGTGCTATACCGCTACACCACTGATGGTCAACGGTACAGACACGAATTTCCCCTATGCACCTCATATCTCAGCTTGTTTGTTTCTTATTTTAGCCACTTAAGAGTGACTACTACTTTATTCTTCGTGCTATGCTGAGATATGAGATGTGCACGCAAACTGCACAAACTTTGATTGAAATTATTGGTACTTGGAAATATTGCAGTTGGAATGCAGACCGTCTATAATGGTCTTTAGGTGTCTGTATGGGACTACTTTATTCTTCGTGCTAGGCTGAGATATGAGATGTGCACGCAAACTGCACCTTAACTGTGATTAAAATATATGGGCAGTTGGAAATATTTCAGTTGGAATGCAGACCGTCTATAATGGTATAGGACTTTATGTTTCGTGCTGCGCAGCATGCTACTCGTATCAGCCGTAGGACGTCCACTGTTGGACATATGCCTCCTTCATAGACCTACAGTTGCTTCAGTTGGAACCGGCCTGCAAGCAGTTAGACTCTGGCTTTAACCAGGTTATCAATTTATCTTGTTGGTGGGTGCTCTACGCTGCGCTTGCTGCTCCACAGTCTCCTTTTGAGAAATTTTTGGCTTCATATGTTCTCCATGCTATATGGCCATCCCATTGCCACTTCAATAAGCTTATACAACGACTCAATAAATCAGATTTATTGAGTCTTGATAAAAACAATTTCTTATTTATAAATATTCAGCCAATGTACGACTTATAGTTGCCTCTAAATGGCAACATTAACATCTGAATTGCGAGCATAAATAGAACAGAATTTCTATTTCTCGAGCGGAACCATGTGCTCTCTCTGAAATAGGAATTATCACGTTGAGAAGTCGGTGACAAAAATGCGAATGCCATTTTAGATTTGAAGTCACAGGTTATACTTTGTAGATTTTATATCCAATACTGCGGATATTAAAATGTATTGTGAAGATTGCGTTTGAGAGTTTCAGGAAATGTTTCGTGGTACACGAATCTATAGTCAGATTTAAATCTAGCTAGAGCCTTACAATTTCTTAGACAGTTCTGATATTAAAAGAATACCTTCGAAAGTTGAATAATTTCGTTGATCATTGTTTTTACTTTATTGAAGCAATTATTATCTAAAAATCAATAATAATTTATAATTATTAAATCTTTGTCACTCTTTAAAATCTATGCTTAAGGACAGGGTTCGGACAAAAAGTGCGGATGACGTAAAAATGACGTAATCTTGCACACAAGATGATGTTTTTATTTAAACTTCCGTGTGACATGTAGTAACAAAGTAGCATTAATGAAGTAAAAAAATAATCGTAAATAAATCAAAGGAATTCAGTGAATATAATAAATTTCATATCGTTTAATAAAGAGGTTGATAAATGATGTGATCATTGTTTATGATTAAAAAAACGCCAGCAAAAATAAAAATAAAAACGCCCGAAAAAAACGCTGCTTGAAAAGAAAATTAAAAAGTAAAAAATAATTATGCGCTACCTAGCTGTTGCCCGCGACTTCATCTGCGAAGAATTCGTCTATCTCTATACCGCGGGGACTATGCTGATTTCCCGCAAAATTAGCCTAAGTTAATTTAGTATAAAGTATCTAGTAATATATTTTTATCTAAGCGTCGTCGGTGTCGGGGGACCGCTAAGATTAACATGAAACTAAATATGATGTATTTTTTAAAGTATTAACCTTAGCGGTCCCCCGACACCGACAACGCTTAGATAAAAAAATATTACTAGATACTTTATACTAAATTAACTTAGGCTAATTTTGCGGGAAATCAACATAGTCCCCGCGGGATAGAGATAAACGAATTCTTCTCAGATGAAGTCGCGGGCAACAGCTAGGTAGCGCATAATTATTTTTTACTTTTTAATTGTCTTTTCAAGCAGCGTTTTTTTCGGGCGTTTTTATTTTTATTTTTGCTGGCGTTTTTTAAGTCGGGGGTTTTTTAAATTTTAAATTTAAGTTTTTATTTCATGTTTTTTAAACTTTGATATATATTTCTTTAGAGTGTACTAGTGTGTTGGATATCCTGGCTGCAGCA
>NC_133493.1:8660706-8708050 GCF_025370935.1 Choristoneura fumiferana
CCTGTCATGCAACAGCGACCATGTCGCCATAGTAAAGAGAACAAGTAGGTCCAGTAGGTAGGTGGGTCCTTTAGGAGACTTAAGTGCCAACCCGGCGCGGACGCTTAGGGTTGTCGATGTCTATTAAATAATAATTTAAGTAAAAAAATAAACTTAAAATGGTGTAATGTCTGTGTCTAGAGAAACCAGACAGATTCTATGCCGCTATACTATCATTATTATTATACTAAATTCTCCTTGCACAAAACTATTACTGTATACTTATTTACCACTAATTTACATCTAAACCAAATACAAAAAATACGTAGGTAAGTACGAGTAGGTACGCGAGTGGGTACGCGAACGTAAAAGGTGATCATTTCGCGAAGCGAGCGCAAGACGAGCGAGCTAAAATCGAAAAGTACGGCGCTGACGGCAGCTCAGCCTTGACTAAAAAAAACTTAATCCTCCTTAAATTATCGGTGTGTGCGTGCGCCGGGTTCGTGCGTACCGGCGCCAACCGGCGCGCACACATTTAAGACGTTTACTTTTGTTTGTAGTGAGCCTATTTGTTCTCTTTTACTATGATGTCGCTGTGTGCGCTCATCTTTGTGGGTGCATCTGGCAAACATACCCTGCCCAGTCTCATTTAAATTCAAGCCCTTCGAGTTAAGTGACATTTTTAGGAAAGCAATTGTACAATGACTCTTTATTGTACACCACAAAATACTAAGCGATACAGAAAACAGGTACACGGAGAGAAAATTACAATTAAGGTGGTATTGTATTTTTATTTTATTACGTCTGTGGTTCTCCTTATCCTATGGAAGCACTATTGTATGTAGCTTCTTCTCTATGGTATTACATTAGTGTAGCTCTAAGTCACTATTTGAGCTCGTGTGTTGACACCCTGATTAATCTTGTATAATAGAATCAGGGGTGTTCAGACGAACTTTGACCTTGAGTTGATGCGTATTAAGCTTGTTAATAGCATGGAGGTTTGCGTTCGAAGTTATAACGAGTTAGTTCAGTAGTTTATATTGAAAATTGTTTATAAGTAATCAAATCACTTAAATAAGGACAGAGTACGTTTGAAGGGTAAAGTTGTACGGATTATGTTAAAATATGATAAATATATAATGCAGTGCGTAGCGTGAAGAAAATTTTGCCGCCCTCTTATTTAGGAAGTCATTGTAATCGGTCCGAATCGTAGGTGCCACATTTTTTTTTGTTATGGAATTCTCATCATCATCCCAGCCTATACACGTCCCACTGCTGGGCACAATCCTCCTCTCAGAATGAGAACACTTGGGCCGTAGTTCCCAAGCGGCCCAGTGCGTAGTAGGAATTTTTATGGTATGTGCCGCCCGGGGCGGACCGCCCCCCCCGCCCCAACTACGCTACGCCACTATGTCTTTTTTTTTATTCGACTGCATGGCAAACGAGCATGGGTCTCCTGATGTAAGGGATCACCACCGGCCATAATCATCTGCAACACCAGCTATTGCAGACTGCAGATGCGTTGCCAACCTAGATGCCTAAGATGGGATACCTCAAATGCCAGTAATTTCACCGGCTGTCATACGCTACACACCGAAACACAACAGTGCAAGCACTGCTGCTTCACGGCAGGATTAGCGAGCAAGATGGTGGTAGCAATCCGGGCGGACCTTGCACAAATCTATGTATTAGTCCGGTACTCTGGTACTTCAGTGTCCGGTATGAGTTTCGTCCGGTGGTTTCGTTCGTCGGCGTAGAGGAAGGGCTACGAATTAGCTCGAAACATTTCGAGCTAAACTCGATTTAAGACGTGAGTTATCCGGATTAACTTTTATTTAATATGAATGTCTATAAATGTATGTACCTACAACATATTATTGTAATGTACAAAATATATACTCATTAAGAACCATTTTATACATAATATTATACGGAATTAGTGTAATTCTATTGTACATAAAACTTGACTTAATATCCGGCAGCCGGTTTTCCGAATTTTCGGCCAATTGTCCCGCCGGATATCCGGTATCCAGCCTAACAACTATGCGTGGCATGACTAGTCGGTATAGTATTCGTAGTTGGCCAACTGTCTTCTGTCCCTGTGCAATTATCGCACACTGCCAAATTAACTTTAATAAAATCCTCCGGTTTCACCTTTTCAACTGTATCATTATTTGGCGCATTCTCCCAAGTCTTCGGCAAGACAACTTCAACGAACGACATCATACTTCTTCTATAGTGCACGCAAGGTCCGTACCTTCTCATACCACCATTCTTGTCCTTATTGCAATTCAGTATGCAATGGTTGACATACGTGATATTGTCATTTGCACATATAGGCCAATAAACTCTGGGGCACTGGCATTCTGGTATATCATACAGGTCCACAAATTCCCTCATTTGATATGGGTATAATATATTGTACTCTTTCATAAACTTGTGATCAAAGTTAATCTGCGCCGTCTTAGCGTTTATTTGATTTAGGAGTACTGAAATAAATTTCGAAGCATTATTAGTTTTTTGTTATAAAAAGGTGACAAGGTGCTTAATCATCAGCATCATCATCATATCAGTCGCAGGACGTCCACTGTTGGACATAGGCATTCCCCATCAAGGTAGCTTTTTATTTAAAAAAAAGCAAAATTTTAAGGTTCTCTGCCGTTTGGGCAAAATAGTTTTCGCAAATCTCTCATTTCCCAAGTATCAAATTTCTCCAAAACCGTATTATTTTCGGAACTTTCATAAAACAAACCTAACCTAACCTACTGTGTTCTATAAAGCCATAAGAAAATGTTCTGAGAAAAAAATTTGGTTTCGGAGAAATTTGATACATGGGAAATGAAACATTTGCCAAATGAAACATGTGAGAAAAAAAAATGTGCGAAACGGCAGTATTTTTAATGTATGTAATATAGTGTAAAATTGACAGCAGATTGATAAAGGTCCGCAACAAGAAAATTCCCCGTAACATGAGATAGCGAAAGCGAAACACCGCCATGTCCGACATACTTATTTAATGATTAAACTTTTTGGATCAATAAATTAGCTGAATTTCAAGTGACTCTTATTTGAAAATGTGTCAAAAAAGTAGCTCAGTTATGCAAGTAGATTCAAACTTTGCATTTAAAGCCTCTTGATGAAAAACACACTGTATGCCAAAATACACTTGAAAATTTTCAGGAGTTTTGTTGAAGGAAAACGTCGTGAAGTTTATGTCACGAAATGGTTCTTAACCAGAAAAATGCGTGTCTTGGAATTAGCGCTGATCTCCTTTTGGGGTAAAATGTATTAGATAAGTACAAAAAATTCAAATATTAAACAAATATTATATAATAATAAAGCCAATTATAACTTGGCCCATACATTAAATACCTTACAGACTAACATACTTTACCTTTTAGACTAATACCTTACAGACTAATCAATAAATAATATTTAAAACTAGTTAGGTGACAAAACGGCTCATGGGGATTATGATTGTGTAACATCAAAATGTTGTAATTACCAAGAAAAAACAATGTGATGACAAGCATTCTCATTTCCAACTGAGTATACAACATTAATTTTCTTTAAAACCTCTACCTAATCACGCATACAATGTTTAGCAATCTTTTAATGAATGCAACGGTAATGAAGGCAATAAAATTGGAAATAAAGTTTTACTAAACAAGGCTCGGTTTATGATTATGGAAGACGCAAAAAAATAATTGAGACTAAAATCCGACAAGTCAGAAGCAAATTATTGTACATTTAACGTCATAAATAATCTGAAAGCAACAAGATACAAAAGTTATCACTTTTTTATGACGTTGACACTACACGGCCCCAGAAACTTTTCTCGTGAAATGTTTTTTTTTTTTGCAGCTGCCACAGTAATTATACAATTCTCTGTTCGTGTTTCTCTGTAATATGTAAATCATCATCATCATCTCTGCTTCGGACAATACACTATACATACATACATATAATCACGCCTCTTTCCCGTAGGGTAGGCAGAGACCACTTCTTTCTACTTGCTACGCTTGTTGCTGTGATCCTTACATACTTGTTTCGCTTCGTCCACTTTCATATTCCTTCATACATGCTCTTCGGTTTAGGGTACTCTTGACCTGGCCTTTTTTCAAGACGTCCCTGATTTGGTCTCGAAACGTCCGCCTAGTCTACCCCTTCCAACACTTTCATTCACACTCGCCTCATACACTTTTTCGTCAATCGTTCTTCATTCATTCAATACACTATAAGTACTAATATTGCGCATAAAAGCGCATAAATCTTTCAGAGTGAGAAGGCTCGTGCTAGGGACTTTTACACACAGCACCGGATGTGCAGTGCAAGTTGCGGTAAGTGTCCGAAAAGTTCCCGAAAATTTCAGGAAATTTTCACAAGAACTATAGAAAATTTAAATTAAACAGAAAGTTTCAATCCCCATACAAAATTATGAGAAGTTTGCGAAATTTTCCTATATGAAAAATTCCGCAATTTTAGAAAGTTTCCTTTGGCACATCAGTACACAACCCATGTCTCCTCAAGATGTTTTCCTAGATCGTAAAGATCGAACTACAAGTTAGTGTTTCAAAATGTTTCGCTTGTTAACCCTTTGACCATTATTTTTTTAAAGCAATGAATCGAGAACTTTAACGATACGCACAGCATGAATGATTTTTTTTATGATTTTTGAGAAAGAGAAATGTATATATTATTGCAGGGTTTCCGAATTATGAGACGGCAATATGTTTGCCGCTATCAGCCAAGGGCATTAAGTGACAAGACCGTCATGTCAGTTTGCCGGGGGAACTACGGGTGGCACGACGTATCTAAAATAAATAAATTAAAATTTTGCGAGATTTTTTACTTCCGTTGTCATTTCTAACTAACACGGCTAATTCAGCAATAAAGGTAAAAGGCAAATTTGAAGTATTGAATTAAGCTATTGCTCCATATATAAATCAATAACAATTGTAGCCTAACCCACCCTTTCCTTTAATAAACACCAGACACTTAACGGATAGTGGCAAATATATTGCCGTCTTCATTTTTTAAAATTATCAAATAACAGATTTTTTTTCTTTAAACTTTATATCGCCAATCTTGTCTCTGAAAGTAGAGAATTGTGACTATCGGATAAATCCAGCAAACAAAATTTTATTTACAAACATTTTTGTTCAATTGTAAGGAATAGTTAAAAATCTAAGTTCAGGCCTAAGAATCATCATTTAACATGGGTTGGAATAACGTTTATCTGCTATTCTTTTTTTCGTAAATTGGTACGAGTATGTTCTCTTATGCGAACCAAAAGTTATATTAACTAACAACACGTTCATTGAGAAAAAATAAAATATCTGAGTCGTATGACGGCAAATATCTTGCCGTTACCCACTAAAGGGTTAACTAGCGGCCTGCCCCGGCTTCGGACGGGTGCATCTTAAAAAAGGCGGTAATTTCACATTTTTTACGTCCCTTTTCTTAAAACTACACATACGTGGAGCCGGGTCGCGTCTCTAGTTATATATCCCACTAATACTATAACTGCGGAAGTTTGTAAGTCTGTTTGCTTGTTTGTTACCTTCATCACGTCTTAACCACTGAACCGATTTCGATGAAATTCCGCATTCAGATAGTTTGAGTTCCAGGGAAGGACATAGAGGATAGTTTGTAATCCAGAAAATTTCATAGTTCCCGCAGGATAGCGATAAACGAATTCTGACGGAGATCGGATCGATCGGAGATCCGGACGAAGTCGCGGGCAACAGGCTAGTACTGTGTAAAGTTTTGAAACTTACTTACGATCACTGATTCTTTGTTCAGTTTTATTTCAATTGTGTGATTTCAATCTAAAAAAATCTGCCGAAGCCGTGGTGGCCTAGTGGTTTGACCTATCGCCTCTCAAGCAGAGGGTCGTGGGTTCAAACCCCGGCTTGCACCTCTGAGTTTTTCGAAATTCATGTGCGGAATTACATTTGAAATTTGCCACGAGCTTTGCGGTGAAGGAAAACATCGTGAGGAAACCTGCACAAACCTTAGAAGCAATTTAATGGTGCGTGTGAAGTTGCCAATCCGCACTGGACCCGCGTGGGAACTATGGCGCAAGCCCTCTTGCTCTGAGAGGAGGCCTGTGCCCAGCATTGGGACGTATATAGGCTGGGTTGATGATGATGACTCTAAAAAAATATAAGATGGAAACTACATTCTCGTATTACACCTCCGTGTAGTGCCTCCAAAAACAGAGTGAATTTTCGTTCCCAGCGTTCGTTGTAAAAACGTAGCTACTACATTGAATCTTTTTATGTCGTGCTTATGCTTTATTCATGCTTCGATTTTGTCGCTGCTATGCCGCTAAATCAGGTTAGCTGCCGCGTTGTCATTTTTTGTAGCGATATTTTCTTCGGCAGAATCTAAAATGTAGAGAATAATGTCTAGCATTTCTTCAGTGGCTTCTTTGCTGAGCTTGTTTTGCTGTTGATGTGAAAGAAGTTATGTATTGCACTAAGTCACGCTTTTAGTATGTATGTAACTGTACCTACTGTTACGGTGTGCTTATAGGAAGAAAGATGTTTGCAAAATAAATATTTTCATTACTTTTGACCTTCAAAAACTTGAGACACGGAAACGACATGCTATGTGACTTTTGAGTTAACTTTTATGTACCTACTTAATTAACTTAATGACTACTTAATAGGCCTCTACTTTGTTAAATTTTATATATTAATAACTAACTCAATAGCCACATGTTTAATATTTGCAAAGTCACTGAATGTCAATATTAATGTCAATATCCTTAAGGTAGGTAAAAAATAAATTATTTTGTTAAATAATATTGTAACGGATAACTCACGCCTTAAATCGAGTTTAGAGTCATTCAATATCCGTCTGCTCCGGGCGGCACATTTGAGTGGTTAGGACATTTATTTATTTATTTATTTATGTATTTTATGGCAAACGTTGTTACCGCAAGTGAAATTATGTCAAATGAAATGAATGAAAGTGAAGTGATTCGGTTTTCTTTTTCTTTTGCGTTTGAATATTTAGGAAATCGAAGAAAATCAATGAGTCCCGAGCGGTTACACAGTACGAAAACAAAAATTTGCTTAGTTTGTGTCTAACTACGGAATTACGAAAGAGAGCCTTTTAGAAGCCCGAAGTTCTAATGAGTCGATGTTCGTAATTCTAATACCGCCCGTGCGACATACAATGTATTTCATCACATTTGCGAGTAAAATTTTATATTTGTAAAAGAAAAAATATTATTCTTCCAAATCTTGCCGTTACCTTAGGCTGCACTCTTGGCAGCACTATTTTTTCTTTCTAAATATTTTTAGTGCAGATTTTCCACAAAAAACATTTTACTTAGATTTTCAGGTTCGCAGTGTTATTGAAAATAAAATGTTGGCTGCTTCTTTTTTTAATTTATACACATCTCTCTGACCCAGTTATGTGCAGGAGAGATCGCGAGATGATGCTCCAAGGCAAAGAACACTGCGGATGGATGCCTAAATCAAAAAAAATAATCGCCGTAAACTTAATGTTCTTAAAGACCTATCCGAAAATACCCGCAGTACGGGTTTAGACGAGACAAAAACATCCCTACTTTTTACGTTTAGGGCAAGTATTGTAAAAAATTACCACTTTGTTGGCGTAGTAAACAAAATCATCTCAGCCGTAGGACGTCCACTGTTGAACATAGGCCTGCCCCATACATAGGCCATGCCAACATAATGAACTCATGCAGAGTTAGATACTTACGTACAGTTTTTTAGGACTAACAGTCTTTAAGGAAGGACGTTTGGACGGACGGACTGATAGATATAGTGAAACTATACAGGAAATATACGGAAAAGTTATCATTATAAAATCTTAGTAAATTATGATAGTATTGTAGCTGTAGCTGTACTGTAGCCTGTAATGATGTATGAAATCTCATTGCGATACAGATAATATCTGTATCGTAATGACAATTACGATACAGCCGTGTTCATTCATAATAGAATCCAATGTCGTAATGCTGGTCATTATTTCTATGGTTTTCGAACGCATAATAGAGGAATATTAATATATGGGTGTAGTTAAAAGAAATAATTAGTTATTAATGATGCTGACCTCAAAAAATGAGTCTGCATGTTTTAGGTGTTTCAGATTTTTGAAAGAAGCTTTTTATTTCTCCCTTTTTAGTTTTAGTTTGAATGAAAATAAATTACTTTTTTATTCATAACAAGCTTGTTACCCGCTAATCCGTCTGGGTAGCATTCGTTATTGCTATCCTATTGTACTATTACTTTAACTATTCTCCGTACCAAATTTCGTCTAAATCAGTTTAGCGGTTTAAAAGTGATGGGGTAACAAACAAACAGACTTACAAACTTTCGCATTTACATTATAATCGCTGAGATTCTATGGATTGGGGTATACTCACCTAGCCTCAAGGGTGCTCGTACGAGCGCCGCGTAGAATGAGTTATGAACAGCAACTTTGAGGCCTTGCTGTTTATTGCAAAACGATTGCTGTCTTTTAGAACTAGCCGTTTTCTATATTTAGATATAACAAAGCTAGTTTAGAAGATATTTCGAAATATTTAACAGTTCTTATTCATAGTTTTTAGCTCGTCTTTATAATGAAATACCCTCGCATATTAAAAATGTAAGCTCATTTCACGCATTTAAACTACAGTTAGCAAAACATATCATCGCTGATACAAATGCGTGAAGTGTGTACGTTACCTACCTACTTATCTGTTTGTGAGATTTACTACGTAAGTACTACTTATGTTCAATGAACGCGGCGACGAACATCCATTAAAATTGTTTTAAGTTAAATGATGTTATCACGTAAGTGACAATCATGTCTTTGTTGATAATAAATTTCTTTAAACCTAAAGTTTTTCTACTATGTGCCATCTTCAAGACAGTTCATAGCCATTCATGATAATGGCATTGGTATGTATTGGGTCTGTATCTTACTTAATATGAACCAAAAAAAATCCTTCATTGCGGTTATACGTTTTTTACGGTGTATTGTCAAGTCAGTGTCATATTTTGAAAAAAAAAACATGATTCAAAATAAGTAAAAAAAAAAATTGCAGGTTTTTTTGCTGACTGTACTTTTTGTTGTCTGTCCTTGTATTGTCATCCAATCTAAATTTGCGTACTAAATTTCAAGTCGATGCCATTAAACCGTTGAAGAATTCCGTACTGTGGAGACGATCCTGGCCGGAGTACCAGGATGTCACAACCAGATTAAAATAGTGCCAATCACGCAATTTATTTACATAAGTATACCAAATTTCAAGTCAATCCAACTACTGGAAGTTGGTCGAATTTAACTTGCAAGATTTGATTACAGACAAACAGGCAACGGGATAGGTGAAACTAAATAAAAACTTCCGCTGGCGTTCGTGTCGTCATAGCGTTTGTATGCATTTATATGTTTTAGTTTTCAAATGGGTCCCAATTAGTCCCAATTAAAAACAGCGTTGCGGCTTGCCGTAACATTATGCTGAGTGGGCCCCACTTTACACTATTCGATGTTATTTTTTTATTATTTCCGTCTAATGTATTTTTTGTGTAAGTATCGAATGTGTAAACAAATGTTTCTCTCTCTCTCTCTCTCTCAGTACGCCACCAGCACTAACGCTGCTTACCCTGCTGTCTGCAAATCTCACCTCAGGGGCACCAAGCGATAGGAATGAAATGCATGCTCCACTCAGTGCAAACCCTATGGCCATAATATCTTGCTACATGACCACATTGCAACTCTACGTTACACTGCGCTTGGGTTAAGTCTTATCACCATCATCCCAGCCTATATACAGTAGATTCCAGTTATAACGACGGCCAAGGGAGCGGTGATATTACGTCGTACTAACCGGACGCCGAAACAAACGGATGTACTTTCGCGGTGGCTCATATTAAAACCAAACATATGCCTATACTTACGTCGCTAAGAACGGTTGGTTGTTGAATGCGAAATCGTACTGAACGGCCTACACTGTACGTCCTACTGCTGCTATATACGAAAGGGCATGGGCCATGGTTCCCCTTGCGGGCCCAGTGCGTTGGGAATTTTACGGCATTGAATTTCTTCGCAGTGTAAAGTTGGGTGCCCGAAATGAGAGACCGGTTGATTTTTTGGACTTTTTACTCCGAAGCCGATTGCAATGGAACAGTGACAAACAAACTTAAAAACCTTATTTATATTGATGCGCGATACTAGCGCCACCACATTTTGTGTTTTATTTTGTAACTGCTGAGGTTCATGAATGTCAACGGGCATCGATCATTTTGATTAATTAGCAAGCTATCTAGTTCAGCAGATGAACTATAGATGGCGCTGTATCGAACACGCAGTTTTGTGCAGGTTGTGATGTTGTCCTTCACCTTAGCGCATGATAAATTTCGAATGTCATTTCCCACATGTATTTTGAAAACTCAGAGATTCGAACTCAAGTTTGAACCCACGATCCTCTGCTTGAGAGACCTTAGGTCAAGCCACTTGGGCACTATGGCGTGTTACAGCGCTACGTTTAGAGATACTCTATATGTAAAGCTTTTTGCACGAAGACAATATTATATCTTTGTGCAAGCAGCAGTAACTAGACACAAGTGTGAATGGCTTTATATTTACTTACGATTAGAGTCCGATCCGTATCGTAATATGGGATTTAATTGTATTGCTTTTTTAGGGTTCCGTCCATACCCAAAGGGTAAAAACGGAAACCCTATTACTAAGACTTCGCTGTCCGTCCGTCCGTCCGTCTGTCACCAGGCTGTATAACTAGACAGTTGAAATTTTCACAGATTATGTGGCTGCTATAACAACAAATAATACTAAAAATATAGTAAAATAAATATTTAAGGGGGGGCTCCCGTATGGGAGGGAACAAACATGATTTTTTGCCGTTTTTGCTCGATATTAATAACGGCAACAGGTAGACGCTTGAAATAATCATAGAATATTTAGTCGTTTATTCACTTTAAAAAAAAAAAGTTTTTTTCTTGCTAATGTCTAATGTTGTATAGATGTTGTACGGAACCCTTTGTGCGCGAGTCCGACTCGCACTTGGCCGATTTTTTTTAATGAATATTTCAGCTTTTACCATACCAAGGCATTTTGCATTACTGTTTAAGGGAACGCCAATGAAAAGCAAGATCCGGAAAAACAAATAAAAACTTTTCTCCTCCCCAAATGAACGTCTTTTTTCGTTGAATGGAAATCTGAGCAGGCTCTTGAGTTTCCCGTAAAAATTAAAAGCACGGTCTTCACCGAAAACGTTTACTTGTAACAAACATTCGCCAACGAACGCCAGATAGACGGATCATTACTTAAAATTTATTTTTATCGACGAGAGTAGATAAAGCGACGGCGGTTATTATCATACTAAATACATTAAGTTTGAAAAGATACGACATAATATTCGTTTGATATTTTAACGCATATTTTTTCAGAAATCATCAATCTAAACCAATTTGTAGACAACACGATGAAAAAATCGTGTGCTAAATAGTTTTACTTAAAATTATATTACATTAAATAAAAATAAAGAAATTAGTTCAATTATCTTTTTAAATCGAATGTGTTTTGACTGGCCTAGCAGGGCTACTACGAAACTCGAAATTCGAAATTCGTATGGTACCTACCGTCCCTCTCGCTCTTGTATTAAATAGTATAAGTGTCAGAGGGATCGCACGACACGAACTACGAATTTCGAGTTTCGTAGTAGCCCTGTTGAACTGAGGTACTGTAATTTTAACAATTTCAATTCAATATTGATATTCTATTACTCCTGCAAAAGATAATCTCAAAAGAAATGCTGCAAAAGAATATCCCTATTCTCTGAATGTTATCTTTCGACAATAAAATTGATACTTGTTTTCAAATAAGTAGTTAGTAGTGTCTTTAAATAGATTTGCCTGTCAATGTGCTAAGCATCTAATAATGATAAAACAACTGCGATTTCAAGGCTTACATGGTTACAAGGGATTCGCCCCGGTGGGTTTATACCTTAACACACTATTGGTGAAAATTGACACGACAGCGGCATCGCCAAGTCCATCATAAAGTTCCAACATTAATCTTCCAAGTCGATTCAGATTTATCTTTGTTTTAGCAACTTTCTAAAATTCCGTTTCCCCCTCGGGTTACTCTAAATTCAACCATTGGCAATTATTGGCTAAAGGGAATAATTCCTCGTTTTTAATTGTGCCTTGGTGCTGTCCACACGAAGTTAAAGTGGCAAAGAGCTGGCCACATTGCTCGAAGGACAGATAACCGTTGGGGGAGAAAAGCTCTCAAGTGGCGACCGCGAACCGGGAGACGAAGCGTTGGCAGGCCTCCTACTAGGTGGACTGACGACATCGTGAGAGTTGCGGGCAACCGGTGATGCAAGTGGCGAGTTGTCATTCATTGTTGCGTTCTAAGTGGGAGGTCTTTGTCCAGCTGTGGACGTCTTCCGGCTGATGATGATGATGATATCCGCGCGTGCGTAGTTAGAGAGAGTTACACATATTCGATACAGAGAAAAAACGGTGTACTAATGTTTTGGCAAAAGATATTTAGCAAATTATTAGCTCCCAAACTATTTATCCCATATTTTTATTTAGGCGAAATGTTATTTCCCAACTCAACGTTTCGCACTGATATCATTTCCCAACTAATCATTTGATAAATTATTATTATGCAAATTATTACTGGGATTTTTTTAAGATGTCATTTATGTTTTGGTCAAATGTATTGATTGGCATACCTTAACTTAGCAACATATTGAATGGCATACAACCTACTTTCCTAGTGGCAGTTATCCTAGCTGCTATAAAAAAAACCTAACATCGAAGGCTAAGGCGGGAGCGAAGCGGAGCGTAGCTGAACCTAAACTATCCAAGTCGCTTCTGTTCCGAACCGTCTTGATCGCTCGCACAAATTTTGAAGTAAAAATTTGCAATATAAAAATTGGCCAAATGTTATTTGACAATTTGTTATTCGCCTAAGCCAATCATTTGCCACATAAAAGTGTGATGAAGTAAAATTTTGCAATATAAAAATGTTGCGAAATAAGAAAAATGCGGAGTAAAGTTATGCAAACGAATGATTTGCCAAATGAAACTTTGGCGAAAGATTGGTTGCTAAGTGAAATTAGGCGAAACATAATTCTTTCGCCGAAAAGGCAGTACACCAAAAAAAACATTAGTAAGAAATAATAAATAAATAAATAAAACAACGAGTAGTGCGCGTTTTGCAGCAGCAACTATGGCGTGCAGGTACTCCGAGATAGAGAGCTACTAATTTATCTACTAGTTATCCAGTTCATTACAGATGTTTCAGTGTTCAGTCAGAAAAATTTAAGCACACGTTAAACATACGTTTATGCCTGTCCATTGTCAGTTTCATAGAAAATTGCTATGCTAGGGTTATTTGAGACGTATTTAAGTTTGTTACAATACAACATCATCATCATCATCATCATCCCAGCCTATATACGTCCCACTGCTGGGCACAGGCCTCCTCTCAGAACAAGAGGGCTTGGGCCATAGTTCCCACGCAGGCCCAGTGCGGATTGGGAACTTCACACGCACCATTGAATTGCTTCGCAGGTTTGTGCAGGTTTCCTCACGATGTTTTCCTTCACCGCATAACTCGTGGTAAATTTCAAATGTAATTCCGCACATGAATTTCGAAAAACTCAGAGGTGCGAGCCGGGGTTTGAACCCACGACCCTCTGCTTGAGAGGCGATAGGTCAAACCATTAAGCCACCACGGCGATATACAACATCATCTAGTAGGGAAATAATAATTAGTAGTATTGGCTAAAGAACTACCTCGAAGAATACGTAAAGCGGACACTGGTTTTCTGCATTCGTACACTACTGGTTACTTTGTTTATAAGTCCAGCTTCCAAAAGATCAAAGTCAATCGAGCGCCATAAAACTCACAATGTAATGCAACTTAGACTAGTTTTCTTGCACATGTAAACTGAGCTTTATCGGCACTCATCAATTATGCTACTGTGTTAAAAATGAAGTTGTGTTAAATACTTGTGATGTATAGATATCATTTAATAATATTGTAAATCTGTTTAAAAAAAATACCTCGTTGAGTTTCTTGCCGGATTCTTCTCAACAGAGGTTTTTCCTACATTGAATAAAGATATTTTGACTTTGACTTTAACTTTGAGGGGGTTCACCTACTTTTTAGTGCATCGTGTTGCTATGGTAACGTTTCCTGAGTTATATATTAAAAATATGATTTTATGGGGTACAAATCTAGTAAATGTTACGAGTGTGAGGGGTTGTGATAGTTTTAAGGCAATTCCTACATGGCTCATCTCCTAAGCAAGCTAGGAAATTGTATCACGAACGAAATCGGAACCTTTTCATAACCAATTTCGCGCTGATTTTTTTAACAGATGTATGGGATGTCAACATGACAATAGTAGCACAGAGGTTCCACCTGGTACGTCTGTCACCTGGTATTCAGTTTCCTTGACTGTACCTATCACTGGTGTCTCCTAAGTTATAGGACAGGACAAAAAACACTTAAAAATTTAATGACCCAGAGGTAGTTAGGAAGATAAAAATCGTTGTTCTATTTGAAATAAACTTTAAAACGGAGTTGAAAGCAAAAGCACCCTCCACAAGATAAGGTGTAGAATTTGGACGGTTCGGAATAAATTAGAGCGAAGTTTCAATTCTACGTGAACAAAGCCTGTATGCGTTCATGCTACAGTAAATTTTGGTTCAACTTCGTCAAATTACTTTGACTATTAATTACTGCGTCTTTGTGGACCTAAATATACGTTTCATTCGTTGACAGAGCCAGGATTTTAAAAACCAAATTGTTCAGTGGTAGTGACAATACTTGTAACATGGCAAACCTCCGCGGTGCGCAACTGGCCGCTTACAGAAGAAAAAAAATCTAAATTCTAAATTATTGATACTCTTTTGTTTTTTCCTGATTGGCTCTACTATTTGGCAAGGCGTAAGCCGAAATTTGATTTTCTTTACAAGAAAATATTAATTATTTACTCGGTGATAGCTATTTCACTGACTACTACTTGTAATATAAGGGCTGCCACTATTGCAGGTATTGTAAATATTATTATATCTACTTCTAACATTTATTTCTTGTGTACATTTTGTAAAACCTAATCCAAGTCTCGTTTAGCTCTCTTTCGCTGGTCCGACACTAAAACGAGGCTTGGATGGGTGCTGCAAGCAAGCAGTAAAGCAGGGTGTTTTATTCCAGCCCTTCCTTTTTCCTGCTGAATCCAAATCATCATCTCCACTTTCTCTCCGTTCTGCTGCCTCGGAGCAGATCGCCGTCGCGAGTGGACGCTTCGAGGCTACCTCAACACCCTGCCCTGTTTCCCTACCTATCCTACAAGTCTCAGGCCAGTGTTTTTTTAATTTATCTACAAGAGCAGTGCTGACTGAAATAATTGTATATATTTTTCTTTTGTATTATATTTTATTTTGTAACCACACGCCTTTTCCTTTACCTCCGACCGGCTAGCCGGTTACATACTCACTAGGGACATGGTCAATGTTTCGACTCTCGTGAGGGGCTCTATATTTCTGTTTTCTTTTATTTATTTTTAATTGTGATAGGGAGGCAAACGAGCAAGTGGGTCATCCGATGGGAAATGAACACCACTGCCCATGAGTATCAACTACTCAAGGAGTCATTAGTCCGTTGCCGGCCTTTTAAGAAAGTATAAGCCCTTTTCTTGAAAGCCCCGATGTCATAGTTGTCAGGAAACACTGCTGACGGAAGGATTCCACAATTTCACTGTACGTGGCAGAAAATTATCATCATCATCATATCAGCCATAGTACGTGCATTGTTCCACATAAGCCTCCCCCAGAGATCTCAGCGGTTTGAACCAGCTAGGTTATCCGTCTGACGATCCACAATCTCTATTCGAGAACTTTTCGGCTCCAACGGCTATCTGTTCTCTGTGCTACATGGCCTGCCCATGGCCACTTCAATGGGCTCATTCGACTTCTATTTCTGGTTTACTTCAGTGTAATTAATTAACTACTTATTTCCTGTCCTTATTATTTTTTACTTTAAAACCATAAAGCTCATCACATTTATGACATTATCCCTCCATAACAATAAAATTCGCAATAAAACCTTACATCAAAACAACAATTCCGAGTGTACCACCCAATTCCTTTTCGCCGAAAATGTGGGTCGTAAATTTTTGGCGAAGCAAATAAGTGATAATAGTAATAAAAAATTTACGCACCGTAGCCTCGCGTCGATTAGTGCCGATAAAAAATTCATGACGTCTTTTATATGTCAACAGAAAGTATTGATTATTCGGTTAAAACATTGACTTTGGAAAAATGTTCTTTACTTTACACTTTAGTAAATAAAATGAAACATACATTACATTTGAAATTTACCACGAGCTTTGCGGTGAAGGAAAACATCGTGAGGAAACCTGCACAAACCTGCGAAGCAATTCAATGGTGTGTGTGAAGTTCCCAATCCGCACTGGGCCCGCGTGGGCCTCTTGTTCTGAGAGGAGGCCTGTGCCCAGCAGTGGGACGTATATAGGCTGGGATGATGATTATGATGATGAAATAAAATGCGCGCTTATCGACTTAAACAAGATATCAAAAAACATTAAATACTAAAAGGAAGAAAATAAGTCTAGTGGTCTAGAACTCTGTTAAGTAGCTAATTTAAAGTTCAACAGTCGGGACCCATTACTAAGAATTTTTGAGCGCCACGATTTAAATGGAACAAATGAAACAAAATGGAATGAAACAGATCGTTGTTACAGTGGTCTAACTGTCGCAATTTGTGATATGAAAAAGTAATTGTAAGGATTTATACCTAGTGCCATTCACGAAGACGCGTGATTTTTTCAAAATTAGACATTAATAACATTGTAAAAAAACCACGGCACGCGTCATCGTGAATGACTCTGCCTATAGTAAGAGTTCTGCATTTTTTTGTTGATCTGGCATTTTCTGCGAGACACTTTGCCAATGTCACGTCAGATTGCGTGATTTTGACTATATCATTTGAGGAGTGATAAAAATAACCCAGGGAAGGGACACTGTGGCAATTAGTTTTAATTTTTTACAATTCAATACCTAGGTATTTCATACTGTGTTTAGATAGGTTTGAACAAACACTTTTGCATAGATTTAGGTATGATCGAAAATGCATCTAGCATGGATGAAGCAGGAAATGAAAGAAAAGGAAGGTTCCATCCTGCTTTAGTGTTTGATTAAAACACTCATCCAAGCCTCGTTTTAATGTCTAGGCCAGAGGAAAAAACTAAATAAGACCCATTCAAATCGTGACCAGCTCAATAATTCTTAGTACCTAATGGGTCCCGACAGTTGAACTTTAAGTTAGCTACTTAACAAAGTTTAGACCACTAAGACTTGTTTTCTTCTTTTTTTTAGTATTTTTTAAAGAAGTTGGGTTTTACATTTTTTTAATTTTTAGCACTTTTTTTGTAACCTTTAAACAAACAACCAAGGATTCATTTTGTCATGTTGTCAAAACTATGGAGTGCCAAAACACCAGTTGGCTACAAGATTCGAAGCGGGACCTATTTCCCGGCACTTTTGTTAGCAACTTCCAATTTCCCTTGACATTTTTATAGATTCGCTGTGAAATGATAAAATGCTATACAAAAAGGAATATTGAAGTTCGCTAACTCCAAGATGGGGAACTTTTATATCTACTTATTTCGTTCGAAAATATCTGCTTTCTCCAGTAAGAAAGGTGTCATATTTTTGCGTTATTTAACAAGAGTATTGACTGTTTCTAAGTACAGTCAACGCCAGTTATGAAGTTAATCCCCAAATATTTCACAACTATAAAGTTTCTGAATATGGACAATGTGAATCATTGGAAAAAAATGCTATAAGTTGGTACTTACCATTCTGTCGCACGCAACACACATTGTCAATATGCAAAAACTTCGTGTAGTTGAGCACAGTATCAGGATTTACTTAATCGCCATCATCGACATTACGAGTATATATAAGACTGCATGTTTCTTACATCAAAACGGCGCACAAATTTGTTCACAGCGCGGATTTGTGAACCTTTCACTATAGTTTGTTGACGTCCGTGAAAGAAGTTGTGTGTTTTATCAATGTAATATTGATGATTGATGCGCCGAGCGTTTTGTTCCAAAGAGCCAGTCTAGTGCCGTAAGGTACATAGATGTCAATGATCGCCATTTACTTCACTTAATAACTACATTGCAATAATTGTTCTTTTGACGCCCATATTCTCAATACATCTTTTCCTTTAAAATTCAAAACGTCAGATTTCTTTATTGGTTCAAAATTGGTTCTCATCTCTCTCATTCTAAGTGGAGACCTGTGCCCACCAATGGGACGTTTTATAGGCCCTGAGGGGCTACTACGAAACTCGCAAATCGAAGTTCTTATCGCACAGTCTTTTTCACTCGCGTATTAAATGACATAAGTGTCAGCGGGCGGCAACATACGAAGTTCGAGTTTTGCGCTTCGTGGTACATAGGGTCTGGTAGGTATTTTATTGATATTGATTAGTAGAAAGCCACTTGTAGGCATACTATCCATCCACAATACATAATAACAACTCTGCATACAACATATTGTGTGTCACTATCTTCAGTGGACACAATTAATTCCAGAGTCCTGACATTTGTCTCTGTCACTCAAGACATATACCTAGAGCCAAGAAATTACTTTACTACCCTTACGGTCAATTTCATTTGCGCATTGTGTATACATATAACTGAAAGAGCTAATGATACACATTTTTTTCATGTTTTTATAAACATGGCCGACCTGCGTATTTAAAGAGGGCCAGTCTGAAAATCAGCGCTGGGTATTACAAACAATCTAGCTAAAGCTGAAACTGGGACCCATTGCCTACATTATTGAGTTATTGTACTGTTAATATTGATGATTGATTCGCCGCGCTTTTTGTTCTAAACATCCATTCTAGTGCCTTAAGGCACATAGATGTCGATGTAATGTTTAATATATATTAAAACAGGTAATTGTGTTATTGGCGCAACGATAATGAAGCGTAATAAAGAGCAGATGGCTCCTGAGCCATTGGTATTATATATTTTAAAACTGATCATTATGTTTGCCGACAGGCCGAGTTGGAAATCCAAGGGGAGGTCTTGGTCCAGCCGTAGGATATTACTGGTTAAATTATTAAGAAAATGTTATTGGCGCACCGAATGAAGCGTAAAAAAGCACCAAATTGGACTCTAGTCTCATGTGACGTTGAAAAAAAAATTATAACCTTATGCTTTTCATAATAGAGCAATATAACCTAAACTAACCAACAAAAAGTTGGAAAACTCCCGACTTTGTCACTTCAAAGTTCAATATCCCAAAAACGGCTACCCCGATTTTGATTAAAAATGTCTAAGAACCATGGCTAGAAAACCTGCTTTCAAATAAAAAAAAACGCATTCAAATCGGTCCACCTGTTCAAGAGCTACGGTGCCACAGACAGACACACAGACACAAATAGCGGTCAAGGTTTTTTTTCGGTTGTTTTGAGATTATTTTCTCTTTTCAATAGTTACTTGTAGATAGCACGATATTATTACATATCAAAAAGAACACGGAAATGTAAACATAAATGTTAAACCTACAGAAAAGAACTCGTGTTCCCGTTGGGAAATCTTAGCCGTTTGCAAACTTAAATTACTGGAGAAATATTGAAAATTCATAACTTTTCAAAGCAGCTTTTGTTGTGAAAACAAGTAATATTTATTTTATTCCTTTTCAATATTTCATTTACATGGTCTCTTTTTACTCGAAGTTACGTCGTAATAACCAGAGTTAGGACAATTTTTTTAATAAAAAACAACTGATTGTAAATCAAGTACAGCCATAGGCCATAATGATTGAAATTTAAATTGTCTTCAAAAGTAACATATCCGCACTTAGTTTCAAATTACTTCCATTGACTATGTTGCGGTATTTTGATTGATTTGATTTTGCAGGTGGTAGGACCTTGTGCAAAGTCCGCCCGGATTGCTACCACCATCTTGCTCGCTAATCCTGCCGAGAAGCAGCAGTGCTTGCACCGTTGTGTTTCGGCGTGGAGAGTAAGACAGCCGGTGAAATTACTGGCACTTGAGGTATCCCATCTTAGACCTCTAGGTTGGCAACGCATCTGCAATACCTCTGGTGTTGCAGATGTTTATGGGCAGTGGTGATCTCTTACCATCAGGAGACCCACTTGCTCGTTTGCCATCCAGTCGAATAAAAAAAAATCTCCTGAGGAGTCGATCCTACCTGGACTATTCTTACTTAAGTGTTACTGGTTTTTTATTGTAACGATGGAAAAGGAATAAAATCACGTACCAATTATTAGCTAACTAGACTGTTGCCCGCGTCTCCATCTGCGTAGAATTCGTTTATCGCTATCCCGCGGGCACTATGCAATTTTCCTGGCTAAAATCTATTTTATGTCTTTCCCCAGGACTCAAACTATCTGCATACCAAATTTTATCTAAATGGGTTCAGTGGTTTAGACGTGATAAGGTAGCAAATAAAGAAACAGAATTACAAACTTTCGCATTATAATAGTAGTGGGAAATATCCCACTAATTAATAATAATTTTAACTTCTCATGCTCGTAAAGTTCGTGTTTACGCTGGATCTAGGCGACATAAAATGACTTTTTATGTTCTAGTTAAGTTAAATCTGCGTCTAAGACCAATGCAATCAGGTGTAAACAGCCACAAACGAAGAAGTTTCTACATATTTTTTTATAATTTTTTATTTATATAAAACTAAAAATCAATCAAATCAAATCAATCAAAATAGATCAATATAAAATATAATAGTAATGCGTGAACAATAAAAGGTACATAGTAAGTGAACAATTGTTTCCACTGTTGCTATTTCATTTCTTCGCCATTAAAGTGAAAAGCAGAGTTTCCCCTCGACGTGTCATCCACGCTATATGTGGCTATTTGAACGTCTCGGCTGAAATGGCTCGTCTTATGCTCTTGTTGTACAATCTACTATTTATACAAAACAAATCAACTATTAAAAAAATAGACAGTAAAAAATCATAAAAGCACAAGAATATATAGGCTATAAAAAGGTTTTCGGTCGCCTACACGTAAAAGTACGTACACGTATCATGCTTAACTTTTCCTTTCCCGATTTAGTAGCAAAATGAATGTTAATTGCTCCATGATTCGAGATTAAAGGTGTGAAATAAGTTAGGAACTTGAGCAAATTCATAAAACTTAACACTCTGTACTTAAAGACTTCATCCCCGGCATCTAAAGATTTACACCGTTTTGTTTTCAAGTATTTACTAAAGTTTTACGGCACGATTATGAATTTTGATATCTGTGTTCAAGCCTTGAACAATAAGGCCTTCGTTTTAATTCATATAGAATTAAAGATTTATATTGTGAGGTTCGAGTCAAGTTTGTTTAGTTTGATTCAATTATTTATTTATTTAAAGGAGAACCAACAGCTTATAAAACAATATGATTATGAAAATAGTGACACATAGCCAATTACAGGATCTCACAGATAGTCTCAAAATACGAGTTTAACCTTAACTTAAACGAGATGACGCTTGCTATATCACACCCTACTCAAAAAACATAACTCTTCAAAAGACATTCTCACTCCAATTTTGGAATCAGGTAGGCACTACTTATAAAATAGAACAAAACGAAATATAAGATAAAGTGATCGAATGACATGCTCACATGCTAATCAATACATCTCATCACTAAACTTCGCCTCACAGATGAGACATTACAGTTAAATATATCAATGTCCATCTCTTTTATCAGGTTATTTAAACTGACACTAGCGCGTCTGAGAAAGCTGTTTCGCCTGTACCTAGTCGGTGTGAATTCAAGATAAATAGGAGGATTGAATCTTTTTATCCGAGCTGGTGTGTTGAACGATAATTTTTGTAGAAGGGTCCAGAACAGTCAGTGTATTGCCATTGATGATGTTGAGTATGCAAGTAATATCCGCTATCTCGCGGCGCCGTTGCAGGGGTACAAGGTGTGCTTCAAGGTGATTTGATTCAATTTACCGGCTTTCCTAAGAAGTTTATTCTTTAGTATTTGTTTATAATGACTATTGGTATTTAAATTATCAGACAAGCCAGTTGGAAGAAACTGATGGTGCCTGTATCTAAATAGCTGTTTGTTGGTCGAGCATCCTTTTTATACGACTGCGAAGAAGGAGGGTTATGTGTATGTATGTATGTCTATTCCTATGTCCGCTTGTAACTACTCAACGGCTGAATCGATTTTGATAAATGATACGTCATTGGATTCGTCTTGATGAGGCGAGTTACAATGGGTACGTGAAATTCTTAAAAAATCAAAATGGTTGATTTTTGGCGCCAAATGGTGAGTCTTCAATTTTTTTTTATTAAAACATGTCGATTAGGGTATCAAAATGAAGGGGTTTAAAAAGAGGTTACAAAAATAAATACAGTTCACGTGTTTTTCATTCGTGTCGACAAACAACCGATAAACATGAATAAATATGCCATAAAATATATTTTATTAAACACACGGGTATCAATTTCTGAGAGAAAGCTGCGATTTAAAAACACCCAGATATTCATTATTGTTGCTTTCCATAGATATTGGATGGATGCAAAAGGATTGCTGTTTGTTTGGAACCACCATTATAATAAGTATTTGAAACAGACTCATTATTTATACGTTATGTCCTAATAGTTCAAAAAGAAAAATATTAAATTGATTTCCAAGATTCGATTATATTCTTTAAATACCTATATAAATATTTATTTTTTGGCACAAACGGACCAGAAAATCTTAAGATGAATTTAAACTATAGCTAACGGGTATTTTAACTATAATTTATTAAATACGACATAGGTTCTCTATGAAAATGCTGGAGTGATATCAATTTTACTATTTTGCTAGTTGAATTAAGATTCCGGGGTTTTACAAAATTATATGGGAATCCCCAAAAATACGTCGATATTAGAAAATCTACATCTCTAAGCGAACAGGATTTTACAGCAGTAGGTACATGACGATCCCAAATACCGAAACAAAAAGCAAAATTAGAAGATGAATGAATAATAAACACGCACATACTCAAAATTTTGCCACTTAAAATATAAAAGAAAAAATATCTCATGTGACTACGGGCCTCTTGCTCTCTCTCTCCAACTGGACCTGTCGGAAAAGGACTTTAATATTTCTATGCCGAATATATTTTACTTTTTTCTACCGCAATGGTAATCCAGTTTTGAACGTATACCCCATACTCTCATTTACATGGTAACGTCGTATGAAAATTGGCCCACTGGGTGTCACGCATACATGAATTTATATGGGAAAATATTGACAAGCTCTGCTGACGCGAATAACAATGAGGTTTCATTTGGAATTAGTCTTTTTAGGGTTCCGGAGCTAAAATGGCAAAAACGGAACCCTCTGTCTGTCTGTCCGTCCGCGGCTTTGCTCAGGGACTATCAGTGCTAGAAAGCTGTAACTTTGCACGAATATGTATGTAAGCTATGCCGACAAAATGGTAGAATAAAAATTAAAAATAAACTTTTTTAGTGTACCTCCTATAGACGGTAAGTGGGGGTGATTTTTTTTTCTTATCCAACCTTGTAGTGTGGGGTATCATTGGATAGGTCTTTTAAAGTCTTCTTAGGTCTTTAGGTTTTTCAATTGTTTGTTTGTGATTTGTTTGCAAAATATTCAACTTTAAATTGCAAATTTTCATTAAAATCGAGCGTCCCTCTAAAATCTAAACCGGTAGGTGGAAAAATTAGAAAAAGTTCAGAATGGTAGATCAAACTTTCTAGGAAAACTATAACGGCTAAGTTGGCTTGAGAATTATTAGAAGTTTAAGAGTAAATAGCAGCCTAAGGTATAAAATATACCTATACTTGGAAGATTCCGTACGAAATCCTTAGAAAAATATTAGTTATTTTTTTCGTAATGGCTACGGAACCCTATTTTAGGCGTGTCCGACACGCTCTTGACCGGTTTTATTTTTAGTGAATCACTAGCTTAATCGAATCGAATTTCTAGAATTTCTTTAAATTCCTCAAAGAATTCTCATAAAATTACTAAACTAACATTATAGTCTTAGATGAATGATTGGTCTCGCGCGCTCGCTCGACTAGATACCGCGCTAACTAAAAACAAAACGTTCGTGAATGCGGCAACTCAATATTGTAGTGTGCGTAAGAACGGTGTAAGACAATTTGCAAGGATGCTAGTGTGCGTGACGAATTGTGTTGCCAGCTGCTCCTCTGTTACCCGAATTATTGGGAAAATAAATTATTCTGTGGTCTATTAAGTTACTAGTTACAAAATGTATCTTGGGAAATACTTAGAAATTAAGAAGTAATTAAGAGTGAATGTATTAATATGTTTGTGTATTGTTAGGCGTAGGTTTTATTCTTTAAAAAAATGGTAGGTATGATGTAGGTATATCAATGATCAGGCCTCACTTTTAATTAAAAAATATATATATTTAAGGACATTCAATATTTACAAATTATTACTGAAAATTCATGGACTGAGTCACCACTAAGAAGTTTTGCGTACTTAACACGTTGCACCTATAGTTAAACCTAATATAATGTACAGGTTAATTAAGACTAAAATAAAATATTTTTTACAAAATATACATACATAGGTACTTGCATACATACATACTTACATACATACGCTTGAAAAACATAACCCTCCCTTCGGCAGTCGGGTAAAAAGTTAACATTTCAGGAAAATGGGTAGAAATACGAAAAAAATTTTTTCGTTTCCCGTACTAATACCTAAGTAAATCAGCTGATCGGGCTTTTGACTGGGATGACGAAAAACATTTTTAATTTTAAGACACTTAACCCTTAATTAATAGCGTCGGGTAACAATTTATACACCTTCAGTGTATAATATCACAAAGATAACATTAAATAATATAGAACTAGGTTATGTATATATAATAATTACGTTAGAACTTAAATAAAATAAGTTATTGAAATTTGTCATCATTTAATGATGATAAACAATAAAATTCAATTTATTAAATCTCAACCACGGAATTTGATTCTTGTGTACGCGGCAACACAGAATGGCGTTTAGGGTTCATGTTTTTATTTTGTAATTTCGAAATTATACGATATTTACTGATGGTATGTGATCCCAGTGTCCTTCTTATTTCTTGTAGTTTTATTTTTAAACAGTTTCACTGCGAAAACTGGCATTTTACTTCGGTTATGACCAAAATTTAACAAAATTCGGACATGCACATTACACACAGTTTGTAACGCGACTGACTCGCCTCGGGCGCAGGTACGCCGATTTCGGCGTACTATTTGTTGCCGCATTTGACAAGTACGCCGGCGGTATCTAGTCGAGCGAGCGCGCGAGACCAATCATTCATCTAAGATTATAGTCTTACTCCAGTCAATATAGACATTACTGTACATAAATTCCGACACAGCTGAATTTTGGCGGAGATTTTGGTGTACACCATTGTTTGAACTACGACATTTGAATATTGAAATAATTAGCAAAACTGAATTGGGCAAGATATAGGTTTCACTTACTGTTTGTTCTGGCTCTATTCCTCAGTCCCAGGGGTGTCCCTAAAATATGTATTTTAAGACAATCACAGCACTTTCACAGTTTTTTATGAATAATTTAAAAGAGAGCGCGCCGGCCGGCATACATTTCGAGCTGTCAAATTTGCGAGACTCACTGGTGGCGCCGCCGCGCGGGAGAAAGCGGAAAGTTCATTCAGCCAGTATGTTTATGAAATGTGCAGGAGGTTTTAATGCACATATTACTAATTAAATCTGCCCAATGTAACGTACAACCATATAATTAAGGATAAATCTACATTGACGGCATAACAACACAATGCAACAACTAGCAATAAACTTAGCATAATCCCCCATTAACTTAGTATAAGATTTCGTATTTTCGAAAAGAGCAAAAAAAAACAAATTTTAGATTTTATCAATCAATTCAAATTTTATTACAAATTTCAATTTTATTTTAACATATATTTCTTGAAGCTGTAAACTACTGAAAGATTAAAATAAAAAAGTACCTAAACATTACCTAACCAGCAAAAAGTTGGAAAATCCCTGACTTTGTCACTTCAAAGTTCAATATCTCAAAAACAGCTGAACCGATTTTGATGAAACATGTCTAAGAACCATCGCTAAAAACTCTGATTTTAAATAAAAACTGCATTCAAATCGGTGCACTCGTTTAAGAGCTACGGTGCCACAGACAGACACACAGACAGACAGACCGACAGACAGTTACACATAGCGGTCAAACTTATAACACCCCACTTTTTGCGTCGGGAGTTAAAAACAATTGACAAATTATGTCCCATCAAGTCCAGTAATATAATTATTATATGTAAAGTTATGTTGCACTTCCGGATACTTCTCCACTCAGCTTAAAGATTTCAACCCTAGAGGATTCCACATAAAGATCTGTGTGAATAATTCAGAGGTCCAAGCAGAGGACATCTAAGACGCTTAAGGGCAAGTGGAACTGTTAATGTGGGGTTAACTGATAGTTAGTTGTGGTCACACTAAGTGTGAGTTGCGGCAAGTTAATCTAACTATAAACGATTTCAAATCAGTCATCAATTCAAAGTTTGACGGTTACAGTTGTAGTAATTTGAGGTAACTCACATCATGGTTAGAGTTACGGTTTAACTATACTACCAAAGTTTCGTTACTATCAATGTACAGAAAAAAACTTGTTTAGATACATAATGTTAGTAGTTTTAAGGGTTCCTTGCCAAAAGGTCCAAACGGAGTCCTAAATGCTGTCACTCATGTGTCCGTTCATCTGTCCGTCTGTATGTTCATCTGTCACACCGGTATTACGGCCAAACGGTTAGAGCTCATGTTTTCAAATTTTCACATTATGGGGTATCGTCCTTTAGACCTAAGTTTGTAGTAAAAACTGTATTTTATTTCAAAAATATTGTAAAACAAAGGAAAGAGAAGCCATCAGTGTTTTTTTTTTACAAATTTTTGTATTCAAAATTTTGAACTTCTCTTTGGCCTATGAACTTGAAATTTTGTAATAATAATGTTTTTTACTAAGGACAAATATTGATACGGCCGTTTAAAATATTATATTTTGACGTATCCAAAAGTAATAATTTCACATAAGTGCAAGACAGATCATACACCTCATACATAATTTTTTAACAACTATGCCAGTAGTTGCTGCATTTTGACTTTTGATTACTTACTTTAAAAAATATTACGTGTTTATCAAAAGATAGTATTGATTATAATTATGGTATGGTTCTTGTATATTACATTGAAATAGACCATTGTAATCTATACATCATTATTAAATATAACAACTTAATCAGATTTATTCTTACTTCTGATTTAAATCCACGTTGCGAATCGTGTATTTTTAGTTTTATATTAAACAGTTTCAAACTTACCATATTATTCAAACCATAATTCGTTCCATATCAAATGACAACAAAGCGCTTAGTAGCTTTTTTACCACGGTAACATTACAAAAGATTGATTCCTTTTATACACGGCAGCGAAATAATGTCTATAGAGGGAAGATTGATCGTGGCGGCCTATTTAGATTAGTTACAATCAATGCAGAGCTTTGACTGATCCTATCATTCAGTTTCCTAGAAAAATGAACCATCGATCATTTACCGTCATTAAGCGCTTCGAAAGTTTAATCGAAGGTTTTTTTGCAAATTTTTATCGGCCTTGGAAAGTCTGAGAAGGGTGAGTAATGATTAATTTACGCAATATTAAGATATGCGCCGTAAATTTTGAGTCATCTGGAATGTAAAAAAATATTTTTTAACGCAATTTTATTTTTATGTTGTAGGTGTTTGTTGTAGGATGCTTAATATTTTATTTAGGGTTTGTTACACAGTTTTTGCGCTAGAATATATTGTTAAATTAATAAAGTAAAGGATTAAACCAATTAAAAATAAATTACGAAGTTTTCATAATTGTATTTAAATAATTATACATTTGAACGCATACATGTGTAATAAAAGTAGTTTAAATATGCATACGCGCTAGACGCGGATTGGAGTACTTTTTCTTCTTCTTTATTTTTAATTATTAAGATGGCTGTAAAAATAAAATCATTTAAATAATTAGATTTGCCTTTAATTTTCTTTTCTTGTGATCAAAGAAAATCTTAATTACTTTTCAGAACTATTGCGAAAATATTGGTTAAATTAATAAAACTCAGCTGACTTTTTGTGCCACTTGGCCCCGTCTAAAGTGGTCACTTTTTGTAGCTGCAGTAAAAGAGAGAACGACAGTTTACCGTTAATGCATGCCCCGACATGGCAGCGCGTGATTGTTCATTAATTAATTTACTAACTATTCGTGGTGCCACCGGTCTTTTTTAAATAAAGTTTCACTTTTAACTAGCTGTTGCCCGCGACTTCGTCTGCGAAGTATCTTTATCGCTTTCCCGTGGGAACTATGGAATTTTTCCAGGATAATAAGTACCTATTATTTTGATTCAGGTTTAACAAATTAGTTAAATATGTGATTATTGTATAAAGTAGCGGCCCGCCCCGGCTTCGCACATTAATTGTAGGTAAGTAAGGTAGGTAGGAAGCATCTCCTTTCTCACTCTCGTTTTGTATGAAATTTTTTACGTTCGATTTTTTATACTGTTCCGTACAATTTTTTCCATACAATATTTTTAAACATTTTTTAGTCATAACCTTGTCTTGACATTAACAAGCACGATAAAAAGAAAAAAATAACAATTATGTTAAAGTTTAAACGTTAAATATGAGAAGGAGTCCTACTAATATTCATCATCTTAAATTATTATCATTATTATTATTTCACTGCTGGGCATAGACCTCTCAGAATGTGGGGGCTTGGGCCATAGTTCCCACGCGGGCCCAGTGCGGATAGGGAACTTCACACACACCGAATTGCTTCGCAGGTTTGTAGGTACAGGTTTTATCGTAGAACTCGTAATTTTCAATAATAATTTTTGTTTTTTACTTTATAATTATGTACACTCGAACCAACTGAATCATGACACATTATGGAACTCATTTCGTACAAGGGAATTTATTGTGACACTTAACTGTCACAAAGCTCTACGGTGGGTCAGGAATCAAATTGTTCCACTGTACTTTGTAAATGTAAGAAAATACCAAAACTTGCGAATACAAAATTCTCGCTGACACGACCTCTTACCGGGCCAAATTCTCCGTAAGACTGCTGAATTATTAAGTACCCCATGTAGTGCACGTGTGCTGCCGACCTTATTTATTCATGGTTTTTAGAGATCCGCAGTGAAAATTGGTGAAACGTTTCGCTGTGTCCGGCTTAATCTATTAAGGGGCTGTTTCACCATCCATTGATTAGCGTTAACCGACGGTTAAATGTGATGCCGTCTCCGTCTATTCGAACAAAACAAATAGAGACAGCATCACACCTAACCGCCAGTTAACACTAATCAATGGATGGTGAAACAGCCCCTTAGTCTCTGCGCTTGAGCTAAGAGACAATCACCACAGTATAACAAGTTTTCCTACAGTAATCCGACGGAGACGTCTAGACAGAGCAATCGTGCGGGGCGTGAGGGGTGAGACGCGGGTGGGAGGAGCCCCAGCTGCATACTTCGCCGTTCTTAGTAGCTTGGGACAAGTCTTTTAGGGCTACTGCATTTTTTCAGCATTTGAATTTATAATAAAAATGTATTATGGTGCATACGACATGTACTGTGAGTGCGTGCAAATCTTCATCTCACATAAATAAGGAACTAAGATTTTATCTATTTATGTAATTATTTATATTAAATTCAATAACAGGAACTTTAAGCCCGTTAAGCCTAGAAACCGAAAGTATTTGTCGTTTACTAATCTATGAAAGTATATTTTGTAGAAAAAAAGAGTTTTTTATTTCAAAAATAGTATGATTTTAATACTTATTACCCCTAGTAAGTATGCCACCCCTAATTCATTTTGTTTTATATAATTTCGCAATACAAAAATGTACCGATTCGTAAAAGACACCTTCCGAATTTTAAATTTGTGACAACCCTTCCTTACTTGTGTAAATACCTATACAGGCTGCGGTATCGCCCAGCTTCAAAGGCGTCGGCCTACTGTAGGGAAAACTTGTTATACTGTGCCCTCACACTAGAACTAGCCTTTACCCACAGTTTCGCGCGTAAACTGTTGAATTGAGGATCCCGAATGCTACTACATTCCCATGGAAATTTGAGAAGATATATACATTGGGTCTTCATTTTGTTATAAACAAACTAGCATGATTTCATAATTATATGAATACAATTCAGGTTTCGTTCCGCGTACCTTGATTTCAATGCGGCTCGATATTTCGGCACAATTGCACGCGCCATGATCACGAGACGACTGGAGAATTGCTGGTATGCTGGTATTATAATTACTGTCAGTCAGAAAAATAAATCGGACGTAACCGATCTACCCTCTTCCTAACAAGTTGCCCGCTACTACTGGAACTCGAACTCACTTAAAAGTCACGGCAAAATACACTCACAGTATCACTCACTTTTTAGGGTTCCGGAGCCAAAATGGCAAAAACGGAACCCTTATAGTTTCGCCATGTCTGTCTGTCTGTCTGTCCGTCCGTCCGCGGCTTTGTTCAGGGACTATCAATGCTAGAAAGCTGTAATTTTGCACGAATATGTATGGTAACTATGCCGACAAAATGGTACAATAAGAAAGTAAAAAAAAATTTTTTTAGGGTAGCATAGACATAAAGTGGGGCTGATTTTTTTTCCCCATCCAACCCTATAGTATGGGGTATCGTTGGATAGGTCTTTTACAACCATTAGGGGTTTGCTAAGACGAATTCGAATCAGTGATTTGTTTGCGAAATATTCAACTTTAAAGTGCAATTTTTTAATTAAAATCGAGCGTCCCCCCTCTAAAATCTAAACCGGTGGCTGGAAAAATTTGAAAAAATTCAGGATGGTAGTAAGTATATCAAACTTTCAAGGAAAACTATAACGGTTAAGTTTGCTTGAGAATTATTAGTAGTAAATAGCTGCCTAAGGTATAAAATATACCTAAACTTGGAATATTCCGTACAAAATACGAAATCCTTAGGAAACTATTACTTAATTGTTTCGTAATGGCTACGAAACCCTATTTCGGGCGTGTCTGACACGCTCTTGGCCGGTTTTTCCCCTATTTGTCTCGTGATCATGCTGCATGCAACTGTGCCGATAATGTCGAGCTGCTCTTAAAAACAACTCCCGCGCAACTACCGCAACAATCAACTCGCGGAACAAAACCCGATCTAATTCGTAAAATAGTATTAAATTATACGCGATAGTTTAAAATATTGTGTGGTATGATTTCATTGTGAGGATTTTGGGATTTTTCATTAATTCGTTCGTGGATAATTCAGATTAAAAAGTAGCCTATGTGTTATTCCAGATGTTCAGCTATCTACAAATATACCTAAGTACATACCAAATACATCCGGCGGTTTTAGCGTCAAGGAATAACAAAGCCACGGACGCACGCACAAACAAACTTTCGGAACTCTGTACTGTGTATGAGAAGTCTGTTCTAAAATGTGTAGGTACTTTTATACCATAATCACATCGATAAAATGGTATAAATAAATAAATATTTCTCCTTTCCCCTATAGCGTCGTCCTTATGCCAAAGGGTGTCGTCAGATAGGCCTGTTTAAAATTGAAGATTTTTTTACTCGGCATCAGATAATCGTTTGCGATATTTAAGATACAAGTGGAAAAACTAACAATCCACATGTGTATATCGCGCAACGTTTTACAAAGCATTGTATGAGGAAATAAATCATAATCTCATAAAGAGAAACATACACAAAATCAAAGTGAATACACAGTATGACAGAAATAAATGATAGCAAGAAACGAGTAACTTGTCCTTCGAGTGCGCGCATATTGGCTCTGTGCACGACATCAGCGCCACCTAGCGTCCACAACTTTTTTAGCTCTGATGCTCTGACGTTTTGAAATTTGCTGGCATCATAACACAAACATCTATTACTAAAATAAGTTAGTTAAAGTCTATACAAATTGCTTTGTTAATGACAGATTCATATGAGTATGACCGATGTGAGATGACAGAGCCAGAACTATTTCATACTTTTGGCCACCATGAGCGCTGCGATAGATTTCATCACCCCCACCTAGTACTTCGCACCCTCCCAATAGCATGACGTCGCATGCGAACACACGAAAACTATTAAGAATGAAATGTATTAAAAAAACCTTAGACAAAGTTTAAAAGAGTTAGGTATCTACGTTTTAAAACAATATTTTAAATATAAATATTCCAACTACACAATTCTGATAAAATATTAAAGGTTATTAAACACTTTCCAGAACAATACCCGATGCATAGCGTGGTCCGAAATAGATTGTGCTATCCAAATGGTTATTTTTGAATTTTATCAAACTAGCGGACCCGGCTGACGTTGTCCTGCCCGGAAAAGTAGCACTAGATTAAATACACACACCGACAGCAGCGCTATCTACCGGGTCTAATTCATCAGGATCCTATTGAAATGTACACACAAAATTTCATCAGCCGTTTAGGAGGAACTAGGCGACAAACATACATACAGAAGATTATTTACATGTATGTTATGAAAAAAAAAGTTTTTATCTATCCCATGTCTAAAGACTAGACTCTATATTGATTAAAAGACTAAATTCTAAGATTGTGAATGTATTTCTAAAGGAGGCGAAGTCACGGCTTAAATCTTTTCTAATATATAAATTCTCGTGTAACCAAACTCCTCTGGAAGTTCCAAACCGGCTTGACTGTTTTTTTTTTTTATTCGGCTGGATGGAAAACAAGCAACTGGGTCTCCTGATGGTAAGAGATCACTACCGCCCATAAACAACTGCAACACCAGGGGTATTGTAGACGCGTTGCCAACCTAGAGGCCTAAGATGGGATACCTCACGTGCCAGTAATTTCACCGGCTGTCTTACTCTCCACGCCGAAACATTAGATTAGCGAGCAAGATTTTATTAAATTATTAGGTAGTGTATATTCGGTAAGTCTGAGAACTGTCTGAGAATAGAACGCAAACTATTTTTCATACTTCCACACGGATGGAATCGCGGGCAACAGCTAGCTTATTATATAATAATATCATGACGGGCAACAGTAAGTATACAGTAAAATTGCCATTTGAAAACAAAATATAACTTGAAAAGCTAAACTACGCTACCGCGGACTCGGAATGACTCGCATTTTAAATTTGTTTCAGAGAAAGGCTTCATAAATATTTCAATTGAATTCGCTTTGCTGTAAAAATAGTCTTCAGTGGAAAGGTATTTTGTTTAATCATAAAAATTTAACTCAACAAGCGTCGTAAAACTACGCTGGAAATTGCAGCGGCTCCTAATTTAATTAATACTAAGTGGAATAATTAAATTCCTTAGAACTTTTTGTTTTCGCTAAAGTTGTAAGATTTTGCGTTAGCATTTCTCTATTTAGGATAATGTTGATGTTAAAAGTTAACAAAGATAAAAATGATTTCTTTTTCAGTACCTAAGAGTTATTGTTATTACGCATGCACGCATCTGCGTACAAACAGACATGCACTTTTCAAGAACATGCGGAGATACCAGCTTTATGATTGTTTGAAATGGAACCTCAATGCGAGAGTGTGTCTTGTACTAGACCAGTTATTATTCTCCATCACCGCTTAAAAATAAATATTAAACAATGCATAATAAGTCAAATCCGTATTTTCCCCGCTCACCGTTTCCCCTAAAAACTGGATCGTTCATAAGCTAATTTCCCCCATGGCTCTAATTAAGCGTAGTGGCTCACAATGGGGTGTTAATTGCTACCGGGTTAAACCATTTCTGGCCGCTATAAGCAGGCCGACTCGGCGCATCCTGTCATGGTAGTTTGGGTATCAAGTTATGAAATTGTAGCGAGAGTCACTTGTTTTACCTAACCATCAGCCGTAAGACTTCCATTGCTGAAAAAAGACGAACGCAACAATGAACGAGAACTCGTCACTTACTTTCACCAGTTGCCCACAACTCTCAAGATGTCGTCAACCCATTCAGTGGAAGGTCTGCCAACGTTTCGTCTTCTGGTTTGTGGTCGCTATTCAAGGACTTTTCTCTCCCAACTATTATCTGTTCTTCGAACGATGTGGCGCCCATTGCCACTTCAACTTTCGTATTCTTCGAGATATATTGATGACTTTAGTTCTTCGGCAAATTTCCGTATTCCAAAGAAACTCCAAGTATAGCTCTCCAAAGCTCATTGCGTGACTCTGAGCCTCTTCAAGAGGGTAAGAGCCAAGGAAAAAGTCTCAGAGTCATAGGTCATCACATCATGGGCAATACTCGTATATACAAATTGAAAACTCTAGTTGGCATGCACTGCAGAATATTGGACGAGAAGACATCACGATATTGTTAAGTATACCTACCTATTAAGCTTTGAATTGCTTCTCTTTTCTATTTATTGTACAAAAGAAAAGAAACAAAACATATTGACAAACTTTGAGACTCACGTTTTCACATCATCATCATCATCATCATATTGACCGTATGACGTCTACTATTAGACATACGCCTCCCCTGTCGACTTCGAGTTGCTTCGGTTGGAAGCGGCTTGCATCCACCGTGAACCTCTGGCTTTAACCAGGTCATCCGTCCATCTCGTTGGTAGACAATGGTCAACCTACGCTGCGCTTGCCGATCCTCGGTCTCCATTCGAGAACTTTTTGGCTCCAACGGCCATCTGTCCTCCGTGCTGTATGGCCTACTTACTGCCACTTTAACCAACAAGAAATCTTAATAAGTAACTAAACAATGGCCACTTCAAAACACCGTTCCAAAACTAAAACAGGTCATGCTCTTAAAAAATAAAAAGCTAGGGCTGTCGAACGTCCATAAATTACATTGAACGTCAAACCAAGTTCCTCAAACTCGACGTCCATTAGGCGTAATTGGACCAACCCTTTATCGTGATTCGAAAAATGAGTCCGACGACAAAGCTCTAACTTGATCGCGTTCTGGAAGAAATTGGCACCAAGTTTGTTGTTTTGTGAGTGCGAAAGACGTTTTTTCTGACTTCTGTGTTGAAACTACCTCGACCTTACAGTTATCTTGAGTTTTGAGCACTGTTATTATAAACTAAAAACAATTAAAATGCTCACCGCGACCTTATGTAAGCTACTTAAGCTACAAGTGTGTCGTCCCATCCGACGAATAAAGTCACTTCTGCGAAATTGGTACTTTTCACTAGAGGCATTTGAATTTTCGCTTAGTTTAATTTGATTATAACTTTGTAAGTAAAAGAAATACGTCAATGCAATTAAGTATAGTTCTTACTAGAGGTGTGAGGATTACTTTTTAGTAGCAATCTATTTTAATTGTCAAGGCTTTCAAGGAATTCTGGGTCTTAAAGTAATATGTAACTGTTTTCGTGGGAACGCACAGCCAAAAATTCGGTGTTATGAGAATATAGAACTATCTTTGTCGGAGTTTGACTTTGTGAACCGAGGTCTATAGGCATATGAAACTTTATTCCTCGGATATTTTGATATTTTTTTCAATAACATGTGACCAAAGGGCTTTTACTACGCTAGCGTTTATCGCGGGACATAAAGTTGTCGTCCTTTTTGCACACGCCTAGTTAGAGAGGGACATTTTTTCGTGTCGGCGATAAACAGCTGGATAGTGAATAAGGTACAGTACAGGTAAGGAAAAATATCTGAACACGCTTCTACGCCGTTAGCAATAGAGTCATGTTCAGATATTTTTTATCAAATTTTTGCTCACATGTTTATGAACTCGACTGTACGTGATTATTCGCAATGACGAAATAAATAATAATTAATGCTTATTACAACAACATTGCCCATTAGGTACTCACACATATGACACTTGTTCCTTGTTCAATTGTTATGATCGCACATGGAAATTGTATAAAAAGTTTTAAAAGTAAATGTATTTCATCATCATCGTGATCATCACATCCGCAGGATGTCCACTCTTGGACATAGGCCTCCCCCATAGCCCTCTAGTTGCATCCACCGCGAACCCGCCGCTTTAACTAGGCATCCTTCCATCTCGTTGGAACTTTTCAGCCCAACAGCCATACGTTCTCCATCCTATATGGGCTGCCTATTGCTACAACTTCAACGAGCTAATTTGTTTGGCCATGTCGATAATGTTGACCCTTGTTCTTCTACATATCTCCTCATACATACCATACTACATATCAGCTCGCTGAGCAACTCTGAGCCTATTTATAAGGGCTATAGTGAAGCACCACGTCTCCGATCCATATGTATTGTCATCACTGGCAACACGCATCGGTTTTAAAAGATTTTCGTCTTAAGGCTCTGAGGAATTTTGAATGAAAAGACATTGCTGAGTTCTCCAAACGGTGCCCATCTGAGTTGGATTCGATGATTGGTCAATCTTCTCGAAGTTGAACTTACCTAATTTGACGGTTTTTCCTATGTATACATATGCGTCAACAACTTCAAGAACCGAATTCTCAACCAAAATAGGAGTAGATACCTCTTCTTGACACTCAATTGAGGCTTTCGAGTAGCGTACTGAGTTCTACTATCGACTTTGCCATAACCACGATATCGTCGGCAAACCGAAGATGAGTGATGTATTCGCCGATGAGATGCCTAGTCCTTTCCATTCCAGAAGCTTGAAGGCGTCTTCCAATGCGGCAGTAAACAGTTTCAGAAATATGACATCTACGTATCTTACGCCTGTTTTCAAAGGAATCGCCTTCGACTCGGACCAACATAGTGGCGTTGTTATACAAACACTTTAACACTTCGACATACCAATAGTCAACGGTATCGCTGGAGAAACTCAAGCACCGCTCACGTTTCGACCGAATTAGGCTTTCTCGTAATCCACAAACATAGTGGCAAGTTATACTCTTCGGTATTCTGTATGACTTGCCGCAGCGTATGTACTTATGTGATCTACGGTACTATAAGCCTTTTTGGAACCCGGCTTGTTCAGGTGGCTGGAAGTCATCGAGCCTGCGTTCGAGACGATACTTGCGACATAATTAGAGTTAGAGTAACCGTTTCGATAACAGAAATTTCATTTATAGGCGTCAGTGCCTTTGTAGGCGATGGTCCAATATAGGCGATGTGCCTACAGAAAGTGACGGGTTGAACGGCGACACTACTTTCTTTACCTAGATTTTACATCGCATCACGCTCTAGATCAATAGCTCGCCTTTTTTCTCCTCTCTGTGTATTTGTATTTTTATTTTTATGTGCAATAAAGAGTTTACATACATACAAACATGATTCCGTACTGTGTGATGTTTCTACATTTGCAGAAGATGTGACTGGGGCATTAGTTTATTGTATTATCCTTGTAAAACGTACACCGACCAGATCGGCGGCATATTGAAGAGAGGCTATGTATAGCCTCTAACCCCCCCTATAGGTTACCTACCTATAGGGGACCTATAGGGGACCTATAGGTTAGAAGTACCCGAAAGCGTCGAGCATGTATGAGGAGAGTGATGAATGTGGATGAAGCGAGAGAAGTATGTCAGAATAGAAGCGTATGGCGCTCTATTGTCTCTGCCTACCATACAGGGAATAAAGCGTCACGTATATGTATGTATGTATGTTATTTTATTCCATAAAAATAAATAGAAAAGAAAATTTGAGACGTAAACGGTGTTAACTTAAATGAGTTCCGTAGAAGAAGGTGACATATGCACAAGTGAACTCGAAAACGCGTGCCTGTTCCGGCGTAAATGGTTACAAGTGCACTTACAACTCTGAAATTCTATCTAGTTTCCATCGATTAATGGTACATAACTATATACATCGTGCTTATTAAAACTTTTTCTGATCGTAAAACCTATATAAAACTTTATTGCTAAGATCATAATACGTTACGAATATTTTTTTTCCGGTTTATATTGATTTACTATAAATAAAGTTCTAAAAGGTAATATGCTACCTTTTACTCCGGAATCTAACGGCAGAAGCACTTAAACCGTAAAAACATAAAAACCACACTCACTATTATTTTGCAAATAGAAGAAAATAGCTAATTACGTCTCTCTGAACCATGATGGCTATCCTCTGTTGGACCATTTGTAATTAAATCATTAATTTCACTTGTACTCGTTGATTCGTTGGTCTAGTGCCAAGTTTATAAGTCATCTCGAGCGACGATTCGTTTAATTAGGAGTTAAATTCATGCCCACAAAATTAACATAAAATTATAAAAGAAACCCACACCACAGAAAACGTGCCAAAATAACATAAAGTAATAAAGCGTGTCATCTCCCGCGAAGACCGGTGACAACTGACGATAGAACCCCGCACGCGCCACTCCGCGGGCGAGGCGACCGGCGTGTAAAGTTCTATCGAGATGTATAACTTTCTACGTCGAGCTCATATCACATGGAACTTTTTTAGGGTTTAAATCTCAAAAAGTACTTGGATTTGAGAAATAATTTATATACAGAAATGAAGCTGGAGAATAGCTTAATAAAACAAAACAATAAAATCAATTTAGTCATTTATTATCATACAACCTTTTTCGTCGCATGGACGGTGTGTTCATACTCCTCCACTTCCACACTGTAAGAAAGCACTCAATCACACAAACTCTTATCACCACCGACGCGTTTCGAACTCGGCCAGAGTTCATCCTCAGAGCAATTCATCTGCTCACCGTGATACCAACGTAAGACCAACATCTAATATCATTAATATGGACTACTACCAAAGTAACGTCTGATTCAATAAATCATGATTTTAAAGAAGCTCGATATTTCGGCACAGTTGCATGCGCCATGAGTGGTATTCTTAATTAAGGTAACATTTGCTCAAATAAAATCTAAGATAGTTTTTCAAAACGAAGAAATTGCTCAAGTGCACCAGATGGGATTCAAGTTCCTTGTGACTACGGAACTCTCAGCCTCGTAAGACCCAACGTCTTATTTTTAGGACTATAAATTGTACTCGTTCCGGCCCAAGTGAATAAGTACATTAATCAAATATCTGTTGAAGTATTCATTTATTTTGTATCTGTGATTGACGTAATTAGCATTAGCAAATGTCAAATCTCCCTACCTCTTCCGGTGCAAAATGGCTCTTGACTTGAGACTGTAATCGTGCGATACGTTTATTAAATAAACAATTAAGAGTAAAGAAAGTTTTATTATTAAAGTCCGAAAAGTCCTCATAACATCGTCTCGAGGTTCTAAAATAAGGACATAAAAGTTCTGGATCGCTAGTAAAATATTTTATATTAGGACGCTGAGCCGTTAATAACTTTATTATAAAATGTTCTAAAACGTTACGTTCAGTATTATTAGTTAAGTTTTATTTTTATCTTCACATGTCAGGTAGTTTGCATGTGTGTCGGGCGATGCGCCGTTCAAACTAACGAACGGACACAAGTCAGTCGTCCTTGGCTAACCGCGCGCGGGCACACACGCACTTACGCCCTTTTATAATTTTTAAATATTTGTTCTTTTGGTGTTGGTTCTTTGGAATAAACTGTTCTACGAGCTTATCTACTTCTTTGCATTTAAAATCATCCGCATCGCCTACAGTTACGATATTAAAATGTTGATTTTTTTTCATCAAAATTAAAAAACAAACAAAATCCCGCAGATACATAAATCAAAGATATTCCATGCCATCAAAAATAAATCATTGTCCGCCCCATAAATCCGGTAGATCAACAAGTGGATCGCAACAAACGATAGGCCAAACTGTTGGCGGAACTGCTCTTGCTTCGAAGTTTGGACAAGACTGGCAAAGTTGTCAAATTGGATTGGTCCTTAGCTGGGATTAGATAAAACAGATAATCCACTTGTAGGAAAAGCGAGATTGAAGGTTGGACCGTTGCGTGCTGCGAAAATGGCGAGTGAATGGAGTAAAGCAGTTATTTCAATCTGTAATAATAATATTATTACGTAAAACTGCTGGATAGAGTGAGAGGGCTAAAGCTGTAGTTCCCACACGTGCCCAGTACGGATTGGGAACTTCAAACGCGCCATTGATTAGCTTTAGAGGGGAGTTCAGATAATTTTCACGACGTTTTCCTCCGCCATACTTAAACCTAGTGCTAAATTTAAAATTCAATTTCAAAATTTAATTTTTCAAATTATTTATGCCAATAAAACAATTGAACAACGAAAAGCCGAGATAGCCAAGTGGTTACCTATGGCAGCTTATGTTTTTTTTGACAGGCGAATGCCGACATACAGGTATCACCTCCTCCTTCTCCTCACTGACACCTGAGGCAAGACTGTGTCCGCTTTTGTATTATGATATATTTGTTTTTACGTTGTACCTATTTAATGTGTATCATTTTGTAATTATTTTTCTTTTCTTTTGAGTATTTCTGTTTTCCTCTTTACCGCACGTAATTTAAACTGTTTGCCCATCTTCTTCTTAATAAATTGTCTTCTCTAAATTAGGTTAGCTGGTAGAGATCCCTATCTAAATAGGGACCTAAGTAAAAGCTCGTCTTTGCTCTCCTCTCTGTGTATTATTTCTTGTAATTTTATTTTTATGTACAACACAGAGTTTACATACATACATACCTCTTCACCTGACGTCATCATCACCTGTTGTTGAATCCACCACAATATTTTTCAAGGTCGTCATGACATGAAGGTTCACTGCTTATCCTGAACCGACGAGCACGTCCACTCTGGCAAGACTGTAGCAGCTTAGAATTATTTTTTACTAGCGGACCCGGCAGACGTTGTCCTGCCCAAAAAACAGTACATTATGATGTATGCACATACCAACAACAGCGCCATCTAGCGGGTCCAATTGCGTTTTCAAACCATCAATCAACGTTGTTTTGCCATATCGATTATTTTAAGTAAATATTTAACTAACCTATTGTAAGGGTTTGGGGATGTGGTCTATAACTGACAGTTAAGAAACCCATGAACATTTTGTATGGGAAAATGTATTTTCTTTTTTCGCCAATTTGTCAATGTTTTTAATCGTTATTCTGCTATTCGGGACAGAGATAAATACAACATCAAAAACCATGAAAACCAGCCGATTCGAGGTATAAGTGTTCGAACAAACCCGACTTTGCTTTATATATTAAGATTATGAGAGGGAGGGAAACAGCAAGCGGGTCATATGATGGAAAATTATTAACACCGCCCGTGAATACCAACAACTCAAGGAGAGTCCACTGGTCTGTTCTCAGCATTAATGACTACTGATGGAGCTTTGCAGCACACAAGGTTAAAAGTTCATGATAACCTACTTCATTGTACTATTACTTAAAAGAGGGGTGAAATGGGCCCGTAGTTTATTAAACCGGTTAATAACATCAAACGGCAAAAAATTGAAGCACCTGACTCAGTCATCGTATGAACCGTCAAATTGCTACGTCAATACGTAATTATGGGTTATTATGGTAATCCCGATGCTTATCGGTTGATATTGCTTCGACTATACTAAAGCCGGTGCCAGACTTAGGCATCCACGTAATCGTACCTACTCGTACCAATTTTGTTCTGTTCGGGGCAACAGAATCCAGGTTCATCGTCACACACACGCCGGTCGGCTAGAGTGTTCTAATCGGCAATGGTGTAGATTGCTTGCTGATCGTTTGCAAAGACCGTTTTTCGATTTCAGTAGAGACAAGTGTCCCTCCCTCTACAAGCGAAGCTGTTGGCTTAAATCTCTAAAATAAATTATATTCGTGCCGAACCTAATAGGTATTGCGCGTGGTCCGACACGCACTTGGTCGGTTGTAAGAATAAGTTGATCTTTATTCTTTCTTCTGTACACAGAAAATAGTATAAAGTAAATGGTGTATGAGTAATAAACCCTTATTCATAAAACTTAACAAGCTTAATGTTAACTAACAAATGCTTTGTCCCTTCCAACAAATACAAATGTCGAAGTAACAGATAAGGACAAACGAATTTTAGCGGCATTTTAACTAAAATAGGTTTAATTGTCGTTTATAAATAAGGGGGAAAGAGTTTACGTACCTGTTGAATTAATATTTGTCTATAATACGCGTAAGACGACTACGAGTAAGACAACAAGGCCTGCGAATAAATAGCATGACAAGTGATTTCATATTTTTGAAATTCTAATATGTAGTAAAGTAATATAATTGTTTGTGTATGTGTGGCACCAGTTTTAAGTACAATGTTATGATGTTTATGGTGTTGCGTAACAAGACGGCTTAACGGCCCGGCCTCGACTGCGTGCGATCGTCAATCTGTTCTCTTTGCTGAGGCTTATTCAACCACTTTTTCAAAAAGTGCACTTTCCGCAAAATGTACGTATTCTCAATCAATTGACCATAAATTCTTTTGCACATTAAGTGTATTTTCGCTTTGTTCCCTGTACATACCTTACGTAACCAACCAGCACTGAAAGGGATCAAAATATTTCCTACTTCAAAGAGATTTTGGCAATGTAATTGGTCCATTTTACTGTTACTTAGGTTTCGGAAACTTAGGTACGACAGAACGAAGCAAGGAGGAATGCTTGGTGTAATGAAATTGCGATCAAAACGTGCGAGCCGAGCGATTGAAGCGAGTGAGGCACGTAAGCGGCCGGTGAAAGCGTCAGGACGTAATTAATATAGGAAATAATTTAGCCTCTACCAGTGCTAGTTATAGAATATTGTATTGTATATAATACATCATAGATTACAAAAATGTCAGTTACAAGTATCTGTATTGAAGTCGTCAAAGCTAATATTGTATTGTTAGTGTATATTATTACTTACTATTTTTATTTTATGTTTGACTTATCTTAATTACGATTTTACCAATTTATTATTTACTATTTTCAATAGCTTATTAATCTATGTATAAGGAGCACTATCTGTCATCGTATGATAATTAGCTTTATCCTAGTTAATTTATTTATTCATTAATTTATATGTGGCTGTTTATCCCATTGCCTATATTTATTTTAGACGTGTATAATAATATGTATGGTTAGATGTGTTTTTGTTGCATTTTAATTTTTCTGATCTACTGTTAATGCACCACATGCTGTGAACTAGTCCTTCCTTCTTTCTGTAAAAAGGTTGCCTGGGAGAGATCGCTCTTAAGCGATAAGGCCGCCTATTGCTTACCTTGGAATTTTCTCTGTGTACCTGTTTTCTGTATCGCTTACTATTTCTGGTGTACAATAAAGAGTAATTGTATTGTATTGTATTGTAATTGTTATGATTTAAATTAATGTTTTAATGTATTTTGTTTAATGAATTTTTAATTTTATTACTGTTTAATTATTATTTTTAATGGCATTTATTGATTAAGTTAAATATTATATTATGTAAAGTATTGACAAATTGTGTGGCTAGAATTTCAATATTATATTATTATGACTTGTCTATCGCATTGGGCATATTTTCCTGTAATGATAGATTAAGCTTAGTGAAATTATAAATAAATAATGATGGATAGGTATGTACGAAGAACAAGAGGTATGTTCTCGAAAAATTGGTATTTTTTTTTCATCATGCACCTACACTTTTACGTACCAATACAATACAAGACTCCGCGCCGTCACCGGTCGCACTTGGTCGTGTCGTGTAGCAGCCGTTAAGCTAAACTCTATTATCAAGAACTGTAGATTCATAGTTGTAGGTTTTTAAGCAGAGTAAATGAAATACAGAAAGCACTTTACTTGTTTAATTAGTAATAATAAGTTGGATCACAAAAATAAGGCATGCGGTGAAGCCGCGCGAGCGAAAAGCAGAGAGAGAGGCGCCACTGAGCGTGCGGCGAGGAAAAAAAACTAAAATTGCGTTCCATTTCTAACACCCTCCCCAGAACGCAAACCCATATTAGTTACACAATAAACATGCTTATCAGCTGTAGTGCCTTTAGTTAAAATATCAGAAATATTTTCAGTGCCCCTTACATAGCAAAACTTTAAATTATTGTTATTGACATGGTCTTTCAGAAAATGAAACCTATGTCGATGTGTTTCGACCTAGGCAGATAGCAGTCATTCGCGGTTAGCTTAATAGCACTCTGGTTGTCGCTGTAGACTAGGAGTGTGTCGGCGCCCTGGCCGAGCTCGTCCTGCAGCTGCCGCAGCCATAGCGCCTCCTGCGCCGCACTGCCCATGGCCATGTACTCGGCCTCGGCGGTCGACAAGGCCACGGTCTGCTGTTTGCGGGAACACCAGGAGATTGCACCTCCCTGTAACATAAAAATATATCCCGTGCACGACTTCCGGTCGCGCACGTCGCTGGCCCAGTCTGCGTCACAGTACCCAGTGATCTCGCATTTACCACTCTTGGTGTATGTTAATTTATATTCTTTGGTACCCTGGAGGTACCAATACCCTTTTGACAGCAGCCCAATGTTCGGACTTAGGTTCTTTGTTATATCTACTCAGAGCATTGACAACATATGATATGTCGGTCTGGTACCTTGTGCCACATATAAAGGCTTCCAATCGCTTGCTGATATGGGCAGTCAAATATGTCTTCTTCTGTATTGTCACAAAATTTAAGTCCAACTTCTACTGGTGTCTTGACAGTCTTGCAATCTGACATGTTGAATCTTGACAATATTTCCTTTATATATTTTTCTTGATCTAGCATAATCATATTCTGGGATCTAGTTATATTTAAACCGACACATTGACTTGCCTCTCCAAGATCCTTCATGTTTAGTTGTAATTTAAAATTTTCTTTGAGTTCATTTATATCCACTTGCTGTGATGTAAATAAAATGACATCATCAACCCAACCGCAATGAAAATCCCCTTCTCAATATTATAATAAATGCAAGGGTCGGTTTTTGATTGCTGTATTCCCATTTCCTTAAAAACATTACTTAGCTTCATGTTCCACAGTCGGCTTGCTTGTTTGAGGCCGTAAATAGACTTCTGTAGGTGGCATACCTTTGAGCCCTCTTCATACATCTCAGGCTGGAGCATGTATATGTCTGTGTCTATTATGCCTTGTAAAAAGGCTGAAACGGCATCCATTTGTTCAATGCGAAAGTTATGCTGGGCGGCTAAAGCAAATAAGTAGCGTATTGAAGTGTACCTTACGACTGGTGAATAGACCTCCTGATAATCTATTCCCTTCTTTTGTGCATAACCCTTGATGACAAGTCTGGCCTTGTACCGAACAATTTTGCCTTGTTGATCTGTCTTTGCTTTAAAAACCCATTTATTAGGTAGTGCCTTTTTCCCCGAGGGAAGATCCACAAGTTCCCATGTGTCATTCTTCATCAGGGAATCAAACTCTTCATCCATTGCCCTTTTCCACTCTTTGGCGTCTGAGGATGACAGTGCTTCCTCTACTGTCTGTGGATCAGAAGAGCTGGTATACAGACAAAACAGGCTCTTTTTGGCTTTACCGTCTCTATCACGAGGTCTCAGTTTTGTGCGGTAGGTACTACTATCTTGAGGTGAGATTGTTCTACTGAGGTAGTAACTATCATCAGGATCATCAGTTTCATATTCACTAGAGGTTTCACTGCCGGCTCCTTCCTGCGTCTGAGGCTGAGGAGTGATGACGGACTCTTCCATGTGTTTTTCACCTTTTTTCTATGCTGCTGCTGTCTTCTGACTTCTCTGATACCTCAGACTGAGTCTCTGCAGATGTGTTCACTGGAGTAACATATTCACATTGAGGTATTTTTTCAAAAAATACAACATCTCTACTTTTGATGACCTGATGTGTTTTAGGGTGCATTACACGGTATCCCTTAGTATTGTCGCAGTATCCTACAAAGATCATCTTCTCAGACTTTTTGTCCCACTTCTGTCTGCGTTCTTTAGGGATATGCACCATAACTTCGGAACCAAATATTCTCATATGAGACAGTAATGGTTTGCGACCTGTCCACATCTCGTATGGCGTCATTTCTTCCAGAGACTTTGTCGGCGACCTATTAACTATATATGCGGCTGTGGCGATAGCTTCAGCCCATATGGGTTTTGGTAGATCAGCATTGTACATCATGCACCTGGCCTTCTCTACCAGGGTGCGGTTCATTCTCTCAGCGACTCCCGACTGCTGGGGTGAATATGGATTTGAGGTCTGATGTGTTATTCCACAATTAGCTAAGAATCGCTCAAAATTAGTGTTGCAATACTCCATCCCATTGTCAGTTCTTATTGTTTTAATTTTGCAATCGAGTTGATTTTCCACTTTCGTTTTAAAATCTTTAAATATATCCAAAATACTTAGCTTGTCTTTTGTGAAATACACATGTACCATCCTGGTATAATCATCAATGAATGAAATAAAGTATCTCATACCTCCATATGATGTACTTTCCATCGGTCCACACAAGTCGGAGTGAATCAGCTCTAGTGGTCTTGTAGCTCTGGATCCAACATTTTTGAACGGCAGTCTGGCCTGCTTCCCTTCTTGACAGGCTGAGCATTGCATCACCTTCTGACCATCTTGCTCCAGTGTGACACCCTTGACACAGTTAGGTAGTTTCTGCAGATCTGAAATATTTAGATGTGCCATCCGAAGGTGCCACAGATTTAAGTCACTGGATTTCACTTTACAAGAGGCTATGTGAGCAATTTCTTCCTTGGGGTGCATGTCCAGAGCATATAACTTGTTTGATAATGTAGCTGAACATATATTTTGCCCATTAACATCACTGACATTGCACCCTTTCTGATTGAATGTGACTCTGTATCCACTTTTTGTGATAGTGCTGACTGATATTAAGTTTGCGGCCAGTCCGGGCACATAGAGCACATTTCTTAACTGAATTACTCCTCCTTGTGAAATCTTGACATTAATTTCTCCAGCGCCCATTACAGGCAAAGGCTCTCTGTTCGCCACTGTGATAGTTTTAACTGATGGCTCACGGACATTGTACATCAATTCCTTGTTACTGCACATATGCATAGATGCACCTGAGTCAATGTACCATAACTTTTTACTTTCTTCACTGGTTGCTGAAAAAGCTGCAGCAAAACTTGAATTTTCTGTTTTGTGATCCTCCTTTTTATGCATTTTCTTAGTTGTGTTTCGACAGTATTTTGCTAGATGGCCATAGCCATTGCAGCTAAACAACGGGGGGCCCTTTGCTTTGACAGGTGGCCTCGACTTGATTTTTCTTGAATTTGAGAACAATGCAGTGTTTTTATCTGGTGTTTAATTTCTTGCAGTAATTTTGTCTTGATCAGATCTGCGCTGATTGTAGCTCCGGAGTTCTCAAGCCCCATGATCATTGGCTTGTAAAGGTCGGGGAGTCCAGCCAACATCAATGTCCCCAGCCACTCGTCATCCACTTGGAAGTTTATGTTTCGAAGCTTGTGAGCGGCGTTCATAATCCGACTGACATAATCTTCAA
>NC_133493.1:8708150-8834795 GCF_025370935.1 Choristoneura fumiferana
CTTGTGTAAATACCTATAAGAGCTGCGGTATCGCCCAGCTTCAAAGGCGTCGGCCTACTGTAGGGAAAACTTGTTATACTGTGCCCTCACACTAGAACTAGCCTTTACCCAGTTTCGCGCGTAAACTGTTGATGAGGATCCCGAATGCTACTACATTTCCATGGATAGAGAAGATATATACATTGCGGTCTTCATTTTGTTATAACAAACTACATGATTTCATAATTATATGAATAAAATTCAGGTTTCGTTCCGCGTACCTTGATTTCAATGCAGCTCAATATTTCGGCCACAATTGCACGAGTCAATGATCACGAGACGACTGGAGAATTACGGGTATGCTGGTATTATAATTACTGTCAGTCAGAAAAATAAATCGGACGTAATTGATCTACCCTCTCCTAAAAGTTGCCCTACTACTGGAACTCGAACTCACTTAAAAGTCACGGCAAAATACACTCACAGTATCACTCACTTTTAGTGTTGGAGCCAAAATGGCAAAAACGGAACCCTTATAGTTTCGCCATGTCTGTCTGTCTGTCTGTCTGCCCGTCCGTCCGCGCTTTGTTCAGGGACTATCAATGCTAGAAAGCTGTAATTTGCATGAATATATATGGTAACTATGCCGACAAAATAGTACACTAAAGAAATAAAAAAATTTTTTTAGGGTAGCATAGACATAAAGTGGGGCTGATTTTTTTTCCCCATCCAACCCTATAGTATGGGGTATCGTTGGATAGGTCTTTTACAACCATTAGGGGTTTGCTAAGACGAATTCGAATCAGTGATTTGTTTGCGAAATATTCAACTTTAAAGTGCAATTTTTTAATTAAAATCGAGCGTCCCCCCTCTAAAATCTAAACCGGTGGCTGGAAAAATTTGAAAAAATTCAGGATGGTAGTAAGTATATCAAACTTTCAAGGAAAACTATAACGGTTAAGTTTGCTTGAGAATTATTAGTAGTAAATAGCTGCCTAAGGTATAAAATATACCTAAACTTGGAATATTCCGTACAAAATACGAAATCCTTAGGAAACTATTACTTAATTGTTTCGTAATGGCTACGAAACCCTATTTCGGGCGTGTCTGACACGCTCTTGGCCGGTTTTTCCCCTATTTGTCTCGTGATCATGCTGCATGCAACTGTGCCGATAATGTCGAGCTGCTCTTAAATCAAGGTACGCGGAACAAAACCCGAATCTAATTCGTAAAATTAGTAACGACCGCGATAGTCTAAAATATTGTGTTGCTATGATTTCATTCTTAGGATTTTGGTATTTTGTAGGTGGATATATTCAGATAAAAAGTAGCCTATGTGTTATTCCAGATGTTCAGCTATCTACAAATATACCTAAGTACATACCAAATACATCCGGCGGTTTTAGCGTCAAGGAATAACAAACACACGGACGCACGCACAAACAAACTTTCGGAACTCTGTACTGTGTATGAGAAGTCTGTTCTAAAATGTGTAGGTACTTTTATACCATAATCACATCGATAAAATGGTATAATAAATAAATATTTCTCCTTTCCCCATAGCGTCGTCCTTATGCCAAAGGGTGTCGTCAGATAGGCCTGTTTAAAATTGAAGATTTTTTTACTCGGCATCAGATAATCGTTTGCGATATTTAATTTAATAAAAATTAACAATCCACAATGTGTAAATCGCGCAACGTTTTACAATGCATTGTACGAGGAAATAAATCATAATCTCATAAAGAGAAACATACACAAAATCAAAGTGAATACACAGTATGACAGAAATAAATGATAGCAAGAAACGAGTAACTAATGTCCTTCGAGTGCGCGCATATTGGCTCTGTGCACGACATCAGCGCCACCTAGCGTCCACAACTTTTTTAGCTCTGATGCTCTGACGTTTTGAAATTTGCTGGCATCATAACACAAACATCTATTACTAAAATAAGTTAGTTAAAGTCTATACAAATTGCTTTGTTAATGACAGATTCATATGAGTATGACCGATGTGAGATGACAGAGCCAGAACTATTTCATACTTTTGGCCACCATGAGCGCTGCGATAGATTTCATCACCCCCACCTAGTACTTCGCACCCTCCCAATAGCATGACGTCGCATGCGAACACACGAAAACTATTAAGAATGAAATGTATTAAAAAAACCTTAGACAAAGTTTAAAAGAGTTAGGTATCTACGTTTTAAAACAATATTTTAAACATAAATATTCCAACTACACAATTTTGATAAAATATTAAAGGTTATTAAACACTTTCCAGAACAGTACCCGATGCATCGCGTGGTCCGAAATAGATTGTGCTATCCGAATGGTTATTTTCGAATTTTATCAAACTAGCGGACCCGGCAGACGTTGCCCTGCCCGGAAAAGTAGCACTAGATTAAATACACACACCGACAGCAGCGCTATCTACCGGGTCTAATTCATCAGGATCCTATTGAAATGTACACACAAAATTTCATCTGCATCGGTTCAGTAGTTTAGGAGGAACTAGGCGACAAACATACATACAGAAGAATTATTTACATGTATGTTATGAAAAAAAAAAGTTTTTATCTATCCCATGTCTAAAGACTAGACTCTATATTGATTAAAAGACTAAACTTTAAGATTGTGAATGTTACTCGTGAATATATTTCTAAAGGAGGCGAAGTCACGGCTTAAATCTTTTCTAATATATACAATTCTCGTGTAACCAAACTCCTCTGGAAGTTCCAAACCGGCTTGACTGTTTTTTTTTTTTATTCGGCTGGATGGAAAACAAGCAACTGGGTCTCCTGATGGTAAGAGATCACTACCGCCCATAAACAACTGCAACACCAGGGGTATTGTAGACGCGTTGCCAACCTAGAGGCCTAAGATGGGATACCTCACGTGCCAGTAATTTCACCGGCTGTCTTACTCTCCACGCCGAAACATTAGATTAGCGAGCAAGATTTTATTAAATTATTAGGTAGTGTATATTCGGTAAGTCTGAGAACTGTCTGAGAATAGAACGCAAACTATTTTTCATACTTCCACACGGATGGAATCGCGGGCAACAGCTAGCTTATTATATAATAATATCATGACGGGCAACAGTAAGTATACAGTAAAATTGCCATTTGAAAACAAAATATAACTTGAAAAGCTAAACTACGCTACCGCGGACTCGGAATGACTCGCATTTTAAAATTCTTTCAGAGAAACGCTTCATAAATATTTCAATTGAATTCGCTTTGCTGTAAAAATAGTCTTCAGTGGAAAGGTATTTTGTTTAATCATAAAAATTTAACTCAACAAGCGTCGTAAAACTACGCTGGAAATTGCAGCGGCTCCTAATTTAATTAATACTAAGTGGAATAATTAAATTCCTTAGAACTTTTTGTTTTCGCTAAAGTTGTAAGATTTTGCGTTAGCATTTCTCTATTTAGGATAATGTTGATGTTAAAAGTAAAAAAGATAAAAATGATTTCTTTTTCAGTACCTAAGAGTAAGTTTGTAATTACGCATGCACGCATCTGCGTAAGAACATGCGGAGATACCAGCTTTATGATTGTTTGAAATGGAACCTCAATGCGAGAGTGTGTCTTGTACTAGACCAGTTATTATTCTCCATCACCGCTTGAGAATAAATATTAAACAATGCATAATAAGTCAAATCCGTATTTTCCTCGCTCACCGTTTCCCCTAAAAACTGGATCGTTCATAAGCTAATTTCCCCCATGGCTCTAATTAAGCGTAGTGGCTCACAATGGGGTGTTAATTGCTACCGGGTTAAACCATTTCTGGCCGCTATAAGCAGGCCGACTCGGCGCATCCTGTCATGGTAGTTTGGGTATCAAGTTATGAAATTGTAGCGAGAGTCAATTGTTTTACTTAACCATCAGCCGTAAGACTTCCATTGCTGAAAAAAGACGAACGCAACAATGAACGAGAACTCGTCACTTACTTTCACCAGTTGCCCACAACTCTCAAGATGTCGTCAATCCATTCAGTGGAAGGTCTGCCAACGTTTCGTCTTCTGGTTCGTGGTCGCTATTCGAGGACTTTTCCCAACTATTATCTGTTCTTCGAACGATGTGCCGCCCATTGCCACTTCAACTTTCATATCCTTTGAGATATATTGATGACTTTAGTTCTTCGGCAAATTTCCGTATTCCAAAGAAACTCCAAGTATAGCTCTCCAAAGCTCATTGCGTGACTCTGAGCCTCTTCAAGAGGGTAAGAGCCAAGGAAAAAGTCTCAGAGTCATAGGTCATCACATCATGGGCAATACTCGTATATACAAATTGAAAACTCTAGTTGGCATGCACTGCAGAATATTGGACGAGAAGACATCACGATATTGTTAAGTATACCTACCTATTAAGCTTTGAATTGCTTCTCTTTTCTATTTATTGTACAAAAGAAAAGAAACAAAACATATTGACAAACTTTGAGACTCACGTTTTCACATCATCATCATCATCATCATATTGACCGTATGACGTCTACTATTAGACATACGCCTCCCCTGTCGACTTCGAGTTGCTTCGGTTGGAAGCGGCTTGCATCCACCGTGAACCTCTGGCTTTAACCAGGTCATCCGTCCATCTCGTTGGTAGACAATGGTCAACCTACGCTGCGCTTGCCGATCCTCGGTCTCCATTCGAGAACTTTTCGGCTCCAACGGCCATCTGTCCTCCGTGCTGTATGGCCTACTTACTGCCACTTTAACCAACAAGAAATCTTAATAAGTAACTAAACAATGGCCACTTCAAAACACCGTTCCAAAACTAAAACAGGTCATGCTCTTAAAAAATAAAAAGCTAGGGCTGTCGAACGTCCATAAATTACATTGAACGTCAAACCAAGTTCCTCAAACTCGACGTCCATTAGGCGTAATTGGACCAACCCTTTATCGTGATTCGAAAAATGAGTCCGACGACAAAGCTCTAACTTGATCGCGTTCTGGAAGAAATTGGCACCAAGTTTGTTGTTTTGTGAGTGCGAAAGACGTTTTTTCTGACTTCTGTGTTGAATTTACCTCGACCTCACAGTTATCTTGAGTTTTGAGCACTGTTATTTAAATAAACTAAAAACAATTAAAATGCTCACCGCGACCTTATGTAAGCTACTTAAGCTACAAGTGTGTGTTCATACTCCTCCACTTCCACACTGTAAGAAACACTCAATCACACAAACTCTTATCACCACCGACGCGTTTCGAACTCGGCCAGAGTTCATCCTCAGAGCAATTCAACTGTTCACCGTGATACCAACGTAAGACCAACATCTAATATCATTAATATGGACCTACCCAAAGTAACGTCTGATTCAATAAATCATGATTTTAGAGAAGCTCGATATTTCGGCACAGTTGCATGCGCCATGAGTGGAATTCTTAATTAAGGTAACATTTGCTCAAATAAAATCTAAGATAGTTTTTCAAAACGAAGAAATTGCTCAAGTGCACCAGATGGGATTCAAGTTCCTTGTGACTACGGAACTCTCAGCCTCGTAAGACCCAACGTCTTATTTTTAGGACTATAAATTGTACTCGTTCCGGCCCAAGTGAATAAGTACATTAATCAAATATCTGTTGAAGTATTCATTTATTTTGTATCTGTGATTGACGTATTAGCACTAGCAAATGTCAAATCTCCCTTCCCCTTCCCGTGCAAAATGGCTCTTGACTTGAGACTGTAATTTGTGCGATACGTTTATTAAACAAAATGATTAAGAGTATAGAAAGCTTTATTATCAGTCCGAGAAGTCCTCATAACATCGCCTCATAAAAGTTCTGAGTCGCTAATAAAAAACTTTAAATTACGACGCCGAGTCGTTAATTACTTTATTACAAAATGTTCTAAAACATTACGTTATTATCGTTACGATATTAAAATGTTGATTTTTTTCATCAAAATTAAAAAACAAACAAAATCCCGCAGATACATAAATCAAAGATATTCCACTCCATCAAAAATAAATCATTGTCCGCCCCATAAATCCGGTAGATCAACAAGTGGATCGCAACAAACGATAGGGCAAACTGTTGGCAGAACTGCTCTTGCTTCGAAGTTTGGACAAGACTGGCAAAGTTGTCAAATTGGATTGGTCCTTAGCTGGGATTAGATAAAACAGATGATCCACTTGTAGGAAAAGCGAGATTGAAGGTCGGACCGTTGCGTGCTGCGAAAATGGCGACTGAATGGAGTAAAGCAGTTACTTCAATCTGTAATAATAATATTATTAACCTAACACTGCTGGATACAGGATTTCTCTCAGAATGAGAGGGCTTAAGCTGTAGTTCGCGTACGGGCCCAGTACGGATTTAGAGGGGTGTTCAGATATTTTACAACATCAAATCCATGAAAACCAGCCGTTCTCGAGGTATAAGTGTTCGAACAAATCCGACTGCTTTATATAATTATTAAGATTACGAGAGGGAGGAAAACGAGCAAGAGGGTCATATGATGGAAAATTATTAACACCGCCCGTGAATACCAACAACTCAAGGAGAGTCCACTGGTCTGTTGTGAGCCTTAATGACTACTGACGGAGCTTTGCAGCACACAAGGTTAAAAGTTCATGATAACCTACTTCATTGTACTATTACCTATAAGAGGGGTGAAATGGGTCCGTAGTTTATTAAACCGGTTAATAACATCAAACGGTAAAAATTTGAAGCACCCGACTCAGTCATCGTATGAACCGTCAAATTGCTACGTCAATACGTAATTACGGGTTATTAAGGTAATCCCGATGCTTATCGGTTGATATTACTTCGACTATACTAAAGCCGGTGCCAGACTTAGGCATCCACGTAATCGTACCTACTCGTACCAATTTTGTTCTGTTCTACGCAACAGAATCCAGGTTCATCGTCACACACACGCCGGTCGGCTAAGTGTTCTAATCGGCAATGGTGTAGATTGCTTGCTGATCGTTAGCAAAGACCGTTTTTCGATTAAAATTTCTAATTTTCAGTAAAGACAAGACTCGCAGTAGAGACAAGCGAAGCTCTCTAAAAAAAAAAAATTCGTGCGGAACCTAGGTATTGCGCGTGGTCCGACACGCACTTGGTCGGTTGTAAGAATAAGTTGATCTTTATTCTTTTTTCTGTACAGTACACAGAAATAAGTATGAAGTAAATGGTGTAATAAAGAGTTTACACACACACACAAATATATTATACATACTTTACGTTCCTGTTGAATTACAATTTGTCTGTAATGACAATACTAAGACAATAAGGCCTGCGAATAGAGTAGCATGACAAGTAAAAAAAAAATTAAATTAAAAATTTAAACTGTTAATTATAAATCAGAATTACATTACGGAATCTTATAATTACTCAGTTAATTATCTTTATTATTTAAGATTTTATAACTAAGGAGTGCGAAGGACGGGCAAGCCCTCATCTATAATTAAATATAATGTTCACATATTATTATGTTTCCATGTTACATGCTACTTAAATCTATCTATCTTTAATCTATATTGCTAATTTAAGTGATTTAATATTTTTGAAAATAATAGTAGTAAGTAATATAATTGTTTGTGTATGTGTGGCACCAGTTTTAAGTATAATGTTATGATGTTTATGGTGTTGCGTAACAGACGGCTTAACGGCCCGGCCTCGACTGCGTGCGATCGGCAATCTCTGTTCTGAAAATACAAACTGAAATATAGATGCACAGAAAAACCAGAAAAATAAGACCAACACTGGGAATCGAACCCAGGTCCTCGGTATTCCGTACCGCGTGCTATACCGCTACACCACTGTTGGTCAACGGTACAGACACGAATTTCCCCTATGCACCACATATCTCAGCTTGTTTGTCTCTTATTTAGCCACTTAAGCAGTGACGCTAGCGACATCTATGCCGTAGCCCTCATCGAGAAACTTTCGGCATTCCATTGGAACTAACCGCTCACCCGGACAAGAGATGTCGTTATTAAGCAATCAAATTAAGATTGGTTTTTTGGAATCTTTTTGTATTTTTTATTTCAACTCCAAATTTTTACTTTTACGGTCATCCCGTAAAACCTAAATTGAAAATACAAACTGAAATATAGATGCACAGAAAAACCAGAAAAATAAGACCAACACTGCGAATCGAACCCAGGTCCTCGGTATTCCGTACCGCGTGCACGACATTTAACGAACGAATTTAACGAACGCACGAAATTTACGAGTTTGTTAAGAAACAAACAAGCTGAGATATGTGGTGCATAGGGGTTGCCCACAAATCTTGTGATTTAGTCCACCCAGTGGGAGGCCTGCCAACGTATTGCAACCAAAAGGCACAGTTAGCAAAAAAAATGTATTTTATTCTACAATAACGTGTTTTGTTATCAAGAATAAATGCATCTTTTTTGCTTTCTTTACCACTTTTCCAAGCAGTAAATATTTAATGAGCTGGAAACTGAAAGTTGTAAATATACAGTGGTTTGAGGTTAGATTAACGCCCTGTTTCACTATCCACTAAGTAAATTTATTTGACGGATAAATGTGATGCCGTTTCTGTTTGTTTTGTTCGAATAGACGGAGACGGCATCACATCTATCCGTCAAATGAACTTAATCAATGAAACAGCCCCTAAATCTCACAAATAATGAGGTAGAATCTCAAGATTTCTAGCCGTTACTTGTGACAGAAACTGTTACGGCTAACAACACGCCGCAAATTGTTCGCGAGCACTGTTGCTCGCATTATCTGTCAGTGTCAGGCACAGGACGTAGGCTCGAAGCCTGCTGTATAATGTTGACGTCATCGAATATACGAAGCGCTAACAAATGAGGTAACCTTTCATTCATTCTTAAAACGAAATAATAAATATATTTAATTCTTTTTAACATCCCTTGTCTGAAAATGGTTTTATTAATGCAACACGACACAATACTTTCGTTCAATTAACTATAGGAATTCAGATAAAACGCAAACGCATATTTTTGATTTGTACATAGACAATTTTAAAGTCTATAGCTTCATTTGTCATAATCAATTTTCCTTAAATGTGGTTATCAATGAACAAATACTGTAGTTTTGATTATAGTTAGGAAATGAAACAGTTGGCAAATGAAACATTTGGCAAACAATAACTCTGCGAAAAGGCCTAACCCGATTTAATTTATTAGGTACGCTCCTCCGTGTTTTGTTTCTGTTAGTGATTCTTGCAGCAAACCGACGGTCTATCCTTTTCGCACTACGTTCTATCGCGTTTCGGCATATTTTAAGCTTGGAGTTTTCATTTTAATATATGTATTTTAAGGTTTATTGTATTGAATAAAAGAAAATTACACTATTATATGTGTTATCAATAGTAGCTATTACATCTCTCTAAATATTATTTGGTTATGCTAAAAGTAAATGAAAAATAGTTGTGTCTTAAGGGCGTTAAATAAGGAATTACGAACGAGAGTCTATTAGAAACCCGAAGTCGAAAACTGAGGGCTTTAATAAGTCGATGTTCGTAATTATAGTACCGCCCGTGCGAAATACAATGTTTTTTATCACATTTAAGCGTAAAATTGTTTATTTGTAAGACAAAAAACATTATTTTTGGAAATTGCCGATACCTTAGGCTGCGCATGCACTTGGGCAGCGGCAGCATCCTCCCCCAACACAACAGCGCGCCCGAGCTGCGAGAGAGTGTGCGTGTAGAGAGAGCAGCCGAGCGTGCGCAGCATGAGCGTGCGCAGCAGTATTAGCAGTATTAGTACGCGCAATTACTTATTTACCGACCTTGGGTTTCATGACAAGAAAAAAGCTCCAGGGTTTTATATATGGGGCATTACGGCCAAGTTAACCTGTATGTTTTGATATTGTTTGCGTGAAGTGTGATGAAAAAAATATTGTAAAACCATGCATAATATGGTACATTTACAGTCATGTCCTGAAATATATATTACACCATATTTTGTACCCATTATCACAATAAATACATGCACTTTTTTTTTTCTTAGTGACTCAGTTCGCAGCGAGCGCTCAACCTAGCACTCTATGTAGTTGTAAACTCAGTGCTCAAGTGACACTACGTCATTGTAACGTGCTTAGCTACAATTAATTGCCAAGACGGATTATTATTATTACACAAGCAATTGTGTTGAAGTTTAAACGTTAATACTCGTTGTAAGTAGGAATCCTGCTAATACAGAGTGTCTTTGACCATGGGGATTCAAATTTATGGTCCGGTTCTATTTGCATAGTTAAGCTACTTTTATTTTGTTACATTTTCAAATGACATTAATTTAGATAATTTATTGATCCTCAAAGTTTAATCGTAAATCAGTGTATCGGATATGGCGGTGTTATTGTTCTCTTGGTACGGTGGCGTTAAAATAATTTTTGACATTTATTTGACATCCTCTTAGATAAACATTAATCACTGTACTGTCAACTTTGTATTACATGGAATTTGTTGAAAGTTATATTTAATGTGTATAAAAAAAATAACAGTACTTAGTCATATTTTTAAAAAGTTGTAGAACATAAAGTAGCTAGGCAGACAGTTCGTGGTAAATTTTGAAATAATTTTTCACATTAATTTTGCTAAATTGATTCCGTAGGATAATGGGGATTAAAAGTAGCCTATGTATGTACAGACGTATATTTTTCTGTACATTATATATCATTAAAATCCGTTAACTCATTTTAGCGTGAAGAAGTAACAAGCAGACGCACGTACACATACGCGTGCACTAAACTACTTCCAAGAATTATAACTATTAGTAGATTTGTGTCCTGAAATAAACAAAAAACTTCCCGATCTATTACGCTATTTCATCATAGTTCATTCACCCTAACTCGAACCTCAAAAAATCTAATCAAAAATGTATTGACGCTCTAGGCCCCATAAACCATACCTGTATATAAAATATTAATAGAAAAAGTCAAGCATATAACGTCAATTTCCGCAGAGGCGTCACGTGGGCATCATTGTACGTGACTAGCTGCAATAAAAACTACCTACCAATCAGAAACAATACTAAAAATAGAGTCAAAACAAGCAAAAATCAACCCTCACCTCCTTGAACACACGCTATAATAAACGCAAGTAAATTTGGTATAAAAACGGAGAAGGAAACAAGGCAAAGGATAAAGATAGTAAAAAACTTACCTGTACGGTTCATATTAGAGTGAGGCGAGTAAATTCCCATGACGTATGCGTAGGGGGAGAAATAATTGGGCCACCGAATCGGAATGAACTGAAAATGAGGTATTGTTGCTTGGTTTTGAATGCTGTGCTTTAAAAGTTAACCGCGATTGAGGTTTTTTTTATTAGATGACAGGGGTAAACGAGCAGGCGGGGTTCTTGACGGAAAGCAATCACCGCTGCCCATGAATAATTTTTAGGGTTCCGGAGCCAAAATGGCAAAAACGGAACCCTTATAGTTTCGCAATGTCTGTCTGTCTGTCCGTCCGCGGCTTTGTTCAGGGACTATCAATGCTAGAAAGCTGTAATTTTGCACGGATATATATGTAAACTATGCTGACAAAATGGTATAATAACAAAATAAAAAAAACTTTTTTAGGGTATCTCCCATAGACATAAAGTGGGGGTGATTTTTTTTCTCATACAACCCTATAGCGTGGGGTATTGTTGGATATGTCTTTTAAAACCATTACAGGTTTGCCAATTCGATTTTTCGATTCATTGATTTTTTTGTGAAATATTCAACTTCAAAGTGGAAATTTTCATTAAAATCGTGCGTCCCCTAATCTAATCCGGTGGGTGGAAAAATTTTAAAAATTCAGGATGTTTAGTATGTATATCAAACTTTCAGAAAAACTATAACGGCTAAGTTTGCTTGAGAATTATTAGTAAGTAGTTTAAGAGTAAATAGCAGCCTAAGGTATAAAATATACCTAAACTTGGAAGATTCCGTATAAAATACGAAATCCTTAGAAAAATATTACTAAATTTTTTCGTAATGGCTACGGAACCCTATTTCGGGCGTGTCCGACACGCTCTTGGCCGGTTTTTTATTTTATTAGATGTCAGGGGAAACAAACAGGCGGGTTTCTTGACGGAAAGCAATCACCGCTGCCCATGAATACAAAAATGGGTATTATAAAACTGACCCGTGATTGACCCCTATCTCACCTGATGAAAGTACAGTATAAAGGTGTATCTCACTGGTTCAGTAACAGCTCTACAGTGTGTTACCGGCCGCCAGGCTTTTTTTAAGGGAGGTTAAGGGGCTGTTTCACCATTCATTGATTAGTGTCAACTGACTGTTAAATCTGATGCCGTCTCTGTTTGTTTTGTTCGAATAGACGGAGACGGCATCACATTGAACCATCAGTTAACACTAATCAATGGATGGTCAAACAGCCCCTAAATTAACTTATTTCTGTAACTTCACCATGACATTAATTTAATAAATTAAATTCAGATATTGTTAACTTACTAACAAAATTAGAACCGCCAGCAATGTACAGCAAGGTAAATTGACTATTAATTAAATTAATGTCATGTCATGTTAAGTTGCAGAAATACGTTACTTTAGCCACCAGTAACACACTGTATAAGATGTTGAGTTAAGGATGCGTTACCGGCCCTTTGAGAAAAGAGTGCTGTTTTATGAAGGTCCCCAAGTTGTAACGGTTTGGAAATACTAGCGCTGCTGATTGCAAAGTTTCATCGCGCGTGGAAAAAAGTTTCGTAAGCAATGAACCGTGGAAGACTGCCAGCAGGCTATTGAATTGAGCTGGTGAGGGTGAGAAGAAAGTATGACAGAGATACAATTAGATCCCACAAATCCCAGTAATAATATTATAAATGCGATTTTTTCTAAGTCTGTTTGTTTGTTTATTGGTTTGTTTGTTACTTCATCACGTCTAAAGCATTAAACCGATTTAGATGAAATTCGGTATTCAGATAGTTTGAGTCCCGGAGAAGGACAAAGGACAGCAGGTGGTGGTCTTGCAGGTGGTAGGACCTTGTGCAAGTTCCGCCCGGATTGCTACCACCATCTTGCTCGCTAATCCTGCCGTGAAGCAGCAGTGCTTGCACTGTTGTGTTTCGGCGTGGAGAGTAAGACAGCCGGTGAAATAACTGGCACTTGAGGTATTCCTTCTTTGGCCTTTAGGTTGGCAACGCATCTGCAATACCCAGGTGTTGCAGTTGTCTATGGGCGGTGGTGATCTCTTACCATCAGGAGACCCACTTGCTCGTTTGCCATCCAGTCGAATAAAAAAAAAGGATAGTTTTTATCCCAAAAAAATGCACAGTTCCCGCGGGATAGCGATAAAAGAATTTTGCGCGGACAGAGTCGCGGGTAACGGCTAGTTGCAAATAATTTATTGAATCAGGCGTTACTTTGCGGAGGTCCAAATCAATAAACTAAAACAATTACTTAGCTCACCCGCGACCTTATGATAGCTACGTTTAAGCACGCAATGTGTGTTCACGTAGTTCCTCAACCTCCACACTGAGGGAACACACACAAATCTTACAAACTATCACCACCACGCTACACTGACGCGTTTTGAACTCAACCAGAGCTCATCTTCAGGGCAACATAACATGACGTATTTTAGCAAAAACGTTCCAAAGCATTGTCATGTTATTATTTAATTTCACTTTTGATGTTACTGGAATAAGTTACTGTCCGCCATGCTACCAGATGTTAGACTAACAAACCCAAAACGGGAGTATTTTAGTACCAATATAGAAAAAGAGTGGCTACTCTATGGTCAAATTTGCATGTATGGTAACAAGCGCTATCTGGTAGCTAGCTGAAGAATTAAATCTGACATTTTCACACACATGTACATGCACGCACACAACAAGCTTAACTACTATAAAGCCCAATTTAGACCTGTAAGAAAATTGCGCAAGTGCATTACATCGCGAGGCCGGTAAGCAAACGAGTTTATGGTGGTCACTTCACTTGGTCACCTGAGCGGAGCAATGTAATACAACTTTAAGAAAACAGCAAAAACCAGATAAATTTAAAAATCATCCGCGAAAGCCAGACAGCCAACATACCTACAGCGGAAAGATGGCGGACAGACAGCATTTTTCAAGTCCACGTTTGACACATTTGTCAATTTAGTGCTATCATTTTGTCACCAGAGACGCAGGTGTGTACGTGAAAAGGTGACGTTTTAAGTGTGCCCCCACATAACAAACCAAAATAAACGTTTTAATTTGTCACTGTAATTTCCCAAGCACCTACTTTATTTTTCTTAAACTACCCACAAGCACAAGCAGTGTAGTGTGGTGGTGGTGATAGATGGCTTTGTGTGATTTGTGTGAGTTCTTACAGTGTGGAGGTGGAGGAACTGCATGAACACGTATTCCTTGTAGCTATCATAAGATCTCGGGTGAGCAAAGTAATTGTATCACTTCATTACATACAATAGATTGCGTCACTAAAATGTCGAAGTAGAGAAGGCCTGGAGTATCGTTTGGCCCTCTACCTACATTGTAGTAATATTGTAGATGTGCTACGCCTTGAAGAGACATGCTACGAAGTTGCGTAGAGGTTTGCTACGAACTTTATGAGTCGGATGTCGTGAGGTCTTATTTGAATCATAAAGTTTAAAAATGGGGGTGAAAACTTTTAACAAATGGATGTGCATCCTATAGAATATACTCTTATGGGTATAAAATAGTTTCGAGAATGAACTGTGAAAATACAAGATTATGTCTCAATATTTATCCTTATTTGGAGATGTGTGATTTGATGATGATCTGTGTCCTACAATAGGATGCACGTAGGCCAAAATGATGATGATTATTAAAACCAGATAGTCTAGGTTTTGTAATAGAGACCCTGACTGTATAAATAGTGCTAGAAATTTTGGGGTTCAAAGGTTTATATTTAATGATTGTATATAAAAACAGGACAAAACAAATAAATAAATTAGATCAGTGTTTTGTAACCTGTGGGTCGTGACCCCCTGTTGAAAATCACTGAATTAGATTGAACGAAAATTATTTGTATCGTTTAACTAAAATGAAATGAAATGAAATATTTATTTGCTGGAATACGTTTGCATAAGGTCTTACAAGTAGATATCATCAGGAACAGTATTCAGTCGATATACAAAATCAACATGCAAATTTAAAATGCAATGTTTATGATTTAAAATTAGTTATGTATTTACATAAGGCACGTGTCTTACCACCAGCAAGTAGCGAGAAACGAAAAAACACTCGTTACTTGCCGGCGCTGGACCAAGTGCCTCAATAAGAAGAGCTTTATAAAATTGTAATGTTCTTCTAATAAAAAAAACGTATATAAAAATTAAAATAAAATTATAAACTACACAGAATAATTAGAGTTAGGGTAAGATTCGTCATTTCAAATTTATCTTCTGAAATTCATATTCAAGTTCGGATGCACTGAATTATTTAAGGTAAAAGTTATAAATCCAAAATGGCGCCACGTCCATCCGTCATATTAGCCGTTTTCAATTATTATTTCAATCCATTACCGGACGAAAGTGAATCTAATATTAAATACCATTTCCCGGAAATGCTTACTTTTGCATATCTTAATCCATCACTTATAAATAAAAAGAAGAGATTAAAAACGCTAAACTGAATTTCAATAAGATGTCTATTTAAGGAACAAACAATAAAAACGGCAAAGAGAGTGCCAGGACACGAAAAACAGAGGGTTCTATACTATTTTGCAAGAAATATTCAATATTAAAGTGGAATGGCCAGGACACTTGGCATGACGGACCGACAACAGAATATGGTTAAAAGCAGTTTCGGAGTGGTGGCCAAGATTGGGTCAAAGAACGGTAGGCAGACCGCCCTTGGTCGGATGACATCTGGCATTTGGCTAGTAAGTTGTGGATGAGACTGGCAATGGACCGGGTAAAGTGGCGTGAAAATAAAGAGGCCTTTACTTAGCAACAAGATGTGGATTGATTCGATTGATTGATTGATTCAATATAAAGTATTGTTCGATTACTATTAAGTGACTCGTAAAGCAATATCAGAAATAGTTTTCATTAAATGTTTTATCTAACATAGACTAAGGCTTATTAGTCACTAAGCCGATTAATTCCGATCCGCATTAGCGATCCCTTCAAATAGCGAACCTACTGTGTTAAAAATAAAGTTGTGTTAAATACTTGTGATGTATACATATCATTTAATAATATTGTAAATCTGTTTTAAAAAAAATATATCTCGTTGAGTTTCTTGCCGGATTCTTCTCAACGGAGGTTTTTCCGAACCGGCGGTAGATTTTTTTTTTGACATTCATAAGTGCTTGTTATGGCCTAAATGAATAAAGATAAGATTGGTTTTTTGGAATCTTTTTGTATTTTTTATTTCAATTCCAATTTTTACTTTTACGGTCATCCCGTAAAACCGAAATTGAAAATACAAACTGAAATATAGATGCACAGAAAAAACAGAAAAATAAGACCATCACTGGGAATCGAACCCAGGTCCTCGGTATTCCGTACCGCGTGCTATACCGCTACACACTGATGGTCAACGGTTACACCACTGATGGTTACCGTTGACCATCAGTGGTGTAGCGGTATAGCACGCGGTACGGAATACCGAGGACCTGGGTTCGATTCCAGTGATGGTCTTATTTTTCTGTTTTTTCTGTGCATCTATATTTCAGTTTGTATAAATTTCAATTTTGAATAAAGATATTTTGTCTTTGACTTTGACTTTGAAGCCATTATTAACAATTTATGGGCATTATATAATATAAAAAAATATTTGAATTTAGCGCTCGAAGCGAAGAGCCTCCGTTTCAGTCTGGGAAAAAATATTTCGATACCACCTATTCTCCCTTACATTACAACATTATTCTTAAGAATTTTCGTCAATGGATTTGATAATAAATAATACAGTTTTTTTCTGGCAGTTCAAGCTTATTTTTTCTCATAAAATAAATCCATGTATTGAAATTAGTTTATATTAGGTAGTATACCGTAAAACCGGGTTACTTTAAAATGCAGGGGCTACTTTGGAAAACAGTTTAAACGCCACGTCCTTATTTTTTAGATCATCTGTGGTAGTGAAATACCTACCTTCATAAATTACCTATCTTTTTACTTCATTTGCTTGGTCGATTGATCGACCTATGAATATTTCTGTTTTTATAACCATTTTAAATCTATCAAAGTAGCACCAAAATTTCCTAAAGTAACGCCAGTTTACGGTAATACGGTATTTGACAACTCCTGATTTTGCCATATCTTAATATTATTATGAAAATATAGATAAACAGATAGTATTTAGCGAAGAGAAAATTTAAATCGGTTGAAAATTGGATTTATAGTGATTTTTAAAAAAAAATTATACCTGTCTCTTTCTCAAACGCTTTTCTCTATGCAGCAAGTATGGCGGTACTGGCGTGTGACGTCACATGCCAGTATGTATTTCTCTGTCTAATCTTGAATTTCAAACCTTTATAACTTTGTTATTTGTAAAGGTAGCTTAAAAATTGTTTTTCTATTCGATAACAGGCATTGTGTAGTTTTAATTTATAAAACATATAAAATAGTCAAAACAGTATTATAATATTTGCTGTCAAGCAACTCACTCTAGCATAGTTTTATGTTCGCTCAAAGACAGAAGGGCCAGGCTGTAAACCAGCGCCGAGTAGAGTTGTGGAGAACGCTAATGTCGAGACTTATTTTATGCGTATGAATGCAAGAAATTGTCTTTGGGGGCTTTGAGTCGTACAGTCTCGAGAGTCTTTAGAGTTCGAGTCTTTAAAGCCACGAAATGATCGTTTTTCACAACACTAGCGCCGAGACCTCGCGGCTCACTGGGTGGACTTATGCTGAGCCGGACCCTTTTGTAACAAGCAACGCCACTTCTTTCCTTTCCTCTTGTATTTTATTGTATTGTTTTTGTGTGGCAATATTTTTTTTTCTTCCATTTTCTTTCATATGCGGTTAAAAAGGAATAGCTCCAGCTCGGAGAGTCTACTATTAATTTTACCCTATACATATAGGTTTAACAAACAGTCGGTAAGTTATCTTCCGTAAGAAATTGCTGCGTATAAAACCCACACTTTACACTAAATTATCCCAAAAACACCCGCAACCCCGGTTGGGCCCAGCGGTTTAATAGAAAGGGTAAATAGATCAATCTATTCTAGTCTGTCCATCAATCTTTGGTTAATCTCGTCTATTTCGCTCAACGCCTGTTAATTACTGTCGGAGATAGGTCTAAAGTGTTTAGATGGAGTATTTGACGCAATTTTGATAGTTAAATTTCGTTAGACCGCTCAGATGCGTTACGATATCTAATACCTGTAAACGAGCAATTCTTATGTATATATCCCTACTATCCCTATCTCTACTATATATAATATTATAAATGCGAAAGTAACTCTGTCTGTCTGTCTGTTACGTTTTCACGTCGAAACCACTGAACCGATTTTAATGAGATTTGGTATATATGTAGGTAGTTTGAACCCCAAGGATCAACATAGGATACCTTTATTCCGTTGGAGGTCGCCACCGCGCGATAACCTAGATCTGCGCAGACGAAGTCGCGGGCATAAGCTAGTATAAATATATTTCGGAGAACAGCGGGGTTTTCGGGGATGAAAAATCGATCTAACTCGGTCTTATCTCTGGGAAAGCGATTGTTACCGAGTTTTAGCTCAAACAAAGCTAGGTCGCCCAGATACTTTTATTCAATGTAGCTCGACTCTTAAATCCCTGTCTGTGAAAATATTACACGAAAATGGGTGAAAAATGATAAGTACTCAATTTAATTGTCAATTTTTCAATGTTATTTTCTATGGATAAATCGCAACTAGATAAGAGTACTACGACGATTTCCGCACTATGATAAGGCGATCTGAAGTCAAGCAGAACACCAAAGTAAGGCAAGTAAGTAATAAGTTATGATCACAATCATTGTTGTAAATTAAACTTGACTTTTTTTTAAGAATAAAAAGTAAATAAATATTATCTATTTACGTTTACAAATTTTTAATCAATGACTTCTTTTAATACAAGGGGATATGGGAAAAACTAGTTCTACAAATGTTTTGTGGAATTGAATAGCTTTTTTCAAGTGTCCGTAACAGCTAAAATCTTGGCTTTAAAAATAAAAATAAAAATATATTATGGTAGTACCTGCTTACATAACGATATAACAAAATAATATAAAACCTACCATTTAACTATGTAGAGTACTTTTAGTTGACCTAGAAAAGTGAAATTTGAAAATTGGTATGAAGGGTAGCTCTTATAGCAAACCCAATAAGAAAAGTCTGTTTGTCAATATCAATAAATTTTGCCTAGGAGCAGGGCTCTGCTAACACTATTCATAAATTGAAAATACAAACTGAAATATAGATGCACAGAAAAACCAGAAAAATAAGACCAGCACTGGGAATCGAACCCAGGTCCTCGGCATTCCGTGCCACGTGCTACACCGCTACACCACTGCTGGCTGCTATTCATAACCTACGAATTTGTGTGGAACCCTCGGTGCCCGAGTCCAACTCGCACTTAGCCGGTTTTTAACCCCCGACGCAAAAAGAGAGGTGTTATAAGTTTGACCGCTATATGTGTCTGCCTGTGGCACCGTAGCTCTTAAACGGGTGGACCGATTTGAATGTGTTTTTTTTATTTGAAATCAGGTTTTCTAGCGATGATTCTTAGACATATTTCATCAAAATCGGTTCAGCCGTTTTTGAGATATTGAACTTTTTGAATAACTTGAGTTACGGATTAAGCAATCTAAACAGATCCTTTATCCTTTAAATAGTTTTTTTTTATACACGGTCTAATGATATTTTGATAGCGTTAATATTCACTTAATAATTATGAAACCTCTGTAATAGCACCCAACCTTCATTAAGTTAACGTTAATTTCTTGTTTCTGTGCAAATACAGAAAACAATTACTACACTTAATTGCAGTCCCACCTTTCGTTGTCCTGGTGAATGGCCCAAACTATCTCATTAACTAAATTAGAGTAGTTAAAACATTTAGATGCGTTAATACTTAAGAAAGCTAAGTCAATTAGTAATGGGAATAACATTATTTTACAATAAAAATAGTATTTTATTTATTTTCTCTACCACCAAATTAGAAGTTTATTATACATCGGTAGTAATAGATTGTGTAGTAAGTTATTACTTACTTAAAACTTACACTTATCTATTTTCTCACTAACGTCATCACATAGGCGTGCATTGGATCAATTCCAGGGTAGGCAATGCCTTGAGCTATCTACCGTGCAAGCTAGCGCTGGCAACCCTGGCATTGACACAATGCATGCCACTGTGACGTCATGAATCCCCAACCAATTTCCCCACCAATATCGACCACGACCAATGTCGCCACCCTAATCACTTCAAGAGTGTAGCAACTTAGAAGAGTCTCATCTAAGTATTCACTACTTCAATAAGGTCGTAGTACCGCACATTTTGCACGAAGCTCGCCCCAATGCTCTGAGATGTAAAATTTTCCGCTTAATTTGTCTGACGTAAGAACAGTCTTCCCATTAAGACGTTCTGGAAACAATTTGGCAGCCAACTCTTGGTTCTTACCAATTTAACCACCGAAATTTACTGTTCGAAAAACGATTTAAGCTCCCTATGGTAATAACCATACGGCCTACATTTGCAATTCATGAATGAAACTAGTTCTGGTTGTAAAACAAGTTAAGTTTGCGGCTCGGAAAGTTATGCAGTTTCTTAAGCAGAAGGTGGTAAGGATTTATTTCGTGGTTCGAAGATGTGGATGTAATTCTGTTTTCTTAAATGCAAAACGAGGGCAACGAGTTCAGTATTCACCGAGTATTTAAATGCTTTTAGTTGGTTCATGTGTGGAAAATCTTTTTGTACTTTTCACTGTTCTGGTAAGCGAGCAGCGTCATCTTGGGATCACTTTGTTTGGCTAGTTTGCTTTTTGTATCAGAAATATTTTAGACATGTTAGCTTTTATTGAAAGAAGAAAGAAAGAAATTATACATGAACCGACGTAGTTGAATGGGTACCTTGCATTTGGTGTCATTAGAATCTAACAATACCATGGTGAACTTATCAGATTTTTGTCTAGACATTAACAAAAAATAGAACCGAGTACTAAAAACCATGAAAATAATTTTCTACGAGTCTGAAGTCGGTGCCTCAACACGAGCCAGTAGGAGAGATTGAAGCCCATACTCGTATAGTTGTAGGTGAGGTAGACGATTATAGGTCCACTCCTGCTGGCTCGTGCTGAGGCACTGACTTCAGACTCGTAGAATAATATTTTCATGGTTTTTTGTAGTCGGTTCTATTTTTTGTTATAATTTTTTTATTCACGCTTTTTAGTATAAATAATCTAAGATTCAATAGTTTAATGCTAACTGCTCGTCACCTTTTACAATAGATTGCTTTTTCCGATCCAAAGGCTTTCATTATTGAGGAGTCCTGGTGCTTCACCATCCATTCCATTTCACCATTATGCATTACGAGGAGCATAAATTGCTTAGCAACTGTGTTAAAGTAATTGAGATTCAACCCGTGTAATACTTGTTATTGAGTAGTAACTCCGATGGTCCACTATGGTCTTCATCATCAGTTCCACTTCACCAAATGATGATTTTCAATAGCAAATGCACGAGTTACCACTAAATATATCAAAATTATCATACTGATGTCCCTACAACATTTTAAGAGTTCCCTCGATTTCGTTAGAATCCAATCATCAGATCCTGATTTGGTGCTTATGGGACCTAATTGAAAGCATTCCTAGACGAACGCAAAAAAAAAATTCAAATTGGTTCATAAATGACGGAGTTCTGAGGTAACAAACATTAAAAAAGATACAACCGAATTGATAACCTCCTCCTTTTTTTGAAGTCGGTTAAATAGCTGCCATTTTTATCTCGTCGAACCCTATAGGTATCGTTGGATAGGTATTTTAAAACCAGTAGGGGTTTGCTATAGCCTAAGTATATGCTATAGTCTTATAAGACGGTTTTTCGATTCAGTGATTTGTTTGCGAAATAATCAACTTTAAAGTTCTAATTTTCATGAAAATCGAGCAACCCCCCCCCTCTTAAATCTAAACCGGAGGGTGGAAAAATTTGAAAAATTTCAGTATGGTAGTAAGTACTTATATCAAAATTTCAAGGAAAACTATAACGGCTAAGTTTGTTTGAGAATTATTAGTAGTTTAAGAGTAAATAGCAACCTAAGGTATAAAATATACCTAAACTTGGAAGATTCCGTATAAAATACGAAATCCTTAGAAAAATATCACTCAATTTTTTCGTAATGGCTACGGAACCCTATTTTGGGCGTGTCCGACACGCTCATGGCCGGTTTTTTTAAGAATAAAGTTTCTCATATAAAATTAAAAGACACAATTCAAGTAAATATGAGCAAGAGCCCTTAAAGCGACGCTACCAAAAAAACGCTAGACTAAATTTAACGGTTAAGATTTTGCTAATACTAAAACTAATTGCATTAATTTGCTAAATTACAAAATTTAGTTAATAGTAAACTTAGTTGCATTAATTACTGACACCTTTCAAACCAGTAAGTTCAACTCTTCCATTAACAAAATTACAAAAGCTGCAGATTTGCGTGTTCTCTGCTACTAACAGAAATGTAGTTTAATATAACTTTACCTATTGTACAGCTTTTGACGATTGCCTTTCGAAATTTCAAACGGGAGGCTATCTCGACGCGCATTCATTTGTTGGCGGCTTCGCTAGAATTATTTCGATGCAATTGACGGCGTGGTATTTGGAGGACATACGGGCTTTATGTTTGTCTACACCCAAGCCAAACAGACCTATCAATCAGAAACTTAACTGATTGATAAAAAGACTAACCTAGAACATGACCTACTCATAAAATGACCTAGAACATGACCTACGTCAGCCAAAGGGACCAAAGCGGCAGGCGAGGGTCGATAGTTACGAGTAAGTCGAGGGTAAAAAGGGTTTTATGAACAAGTTATACACTCTGCTTTTCACTTTGTTTGCTAGATTTAAATCACAACAATGCAAATCAATGTTTATTTTACTACCTACCTTTTATTTTTCATTGCTATTTCCGTGATAATTTACTAGAATTGTAGATTGTACAACCAGAGCATAAAACGAGCCATTACGACTTTGCGATTTTATGAGATTCATTATAGCCACCCGAGCCGGTACGGCGAGGGTGGATAGACACGTCGAGGGGAAAATGGGTTTAATGCTCAAGTTTTACACTCTGCTTTTCACTTGGATTGCGAGGAAATGAAATAGCAACAGTGGAAACAATTTTATTGTTCACTTACTATGTACCTTTTAGTTTTCATAGATTACAATACAATTATATTTTTTTAGTTTTATTGATTGTTATTATTCAGTATATAAATTAAAAAATATGTAGAAACTTTTTCGTTTGTGGCTTTTGACACTTGATTACCTTGGTCTTAGACGAAGATTTTACTTTATGCACTAGAACATAAAAAGTCATTTTATGTCGCCTAGATCCAGCATAAACACGAACTTTACGAGCATGAGAAGTTGTCTATACCTATAAAAATTAGGTAATGTTACTCACTGATCGACTGGAACCACTGCTATTTAGTATTGGGCTTTGTTTTGGTAAGCATTGAATACCAAAATGGCGCACTAAGAAGGGAATTTTTGAAATTTTCATAGGGCAACGTATTTTTCAAAAATCCTTTCACTTAACCAGCACTTTGGATACACCAGCCTGTTGTTCTTGAAACTTATTTTTTCCTTGTTTTTACTTATTATTTATTGTAATCTATTTATTCGTTGTTTGCTTACAAATTAATCTATTTCTATTTGTTAATTTTATTTATGTATGTATGAGTTTAGTGTATTTGTGAATCATTCCGAGTCACAGACGTTTCTGACAGAATATCAGATCTGCAGGCGTCTAATGCCTCAGCATAATGCTGAGTCAGCGGCCGTTTCACTTTTGCGGGAACACACAAAATCGTGTATGTATTTTCATGTTTTTTTTGTTTGCTTTTGTTTTTGTTGTTTATTCTTATTTTTAAATTTTGTTGTATTTGTATGTCTTTGTGAATGTGAATAAATGTCTTCTTTCTTTCGTTTCTTCATTCCTAAAAAAACAGAGAAACAAGACTAGTTTCATATAAGCCACAGAAAAAAGGTTCACTCAAAACACGCTTCCTGCCCAACCAATTCTTCTTCATAACTTGACAGCCATACTTTGTCACGAAAAATGACAGCGCTTAAGTAAGGGAAGTCACTTCCTTTGGTGTTCATGAATAATAGAAAAATGAATTAATATTCATTAAGCACCAACAATCGGCTTACACTGTATACTGAATGCACTTTGTTATACAACGCACTATGAGTATACACTGCACATTACACACACTGTGTACAGTCAACGTCATAAATAAGTGATCACTTTTGTACCTTGTCACTTTAACGTCATGTTTGAAAAGTCATACGAAATTGTGTAACGACTGAAAGCGACAAGGTACAAAAGTGATCACTTATTTATGACATTGACTGTACACTACGATTTGTCGTCGAACCAAATTGGCATTGTACCTGGAATTGTGTAAAGTTAAACTCATATTAAAGAACTTCATCATCATCATCATCATCGGCCCGAAGACGTCCACTGCTGAACAAACGCAACTCTCACGATGTCGTCAGTCCACCTGGTGGGAGGCCTGCCAACGTTTCGTCTTCCGTTTCGTGGTCGCCACTCGAGGACTTTTACGTTACGTCGGTGACTTTAGTTCTTCGACGAATTTCCGTATTCCGGATTCTATCGTGCAAAGAAACTCCAAGCATAGCTCTCTCCATAGCTCGTTGCGTAACTCTGAGTCTCTCTAAGAGGCCAACACTCAAGGACCACGTCTCAGCGCCATAAGTCATCACTGGGAACACACAGTTTCACAGATATCACTAAGTTTCCCGAACGCTGCCCATCCGAGTTGGATTCTTCGGGCGACCTCTTTGTCGAAGTTGGACCTACCCAATTGTACAACTTGAAGAACTTATTAGATGTGATGTCTTATTAGTTATTTAAATTGAGCATATAAACTACTTTATATTGCCCTCTTTTGTATGTTGAGTAGGTAGCCATTTTAGTTAGAATTGGGATTACAATTGTATGCCACCATGCTCGCTAGGGCTGTGTGTATAGAAACAATACAGAGTAACAGTTTGCCGTTGGATGCCGTGACCATCCGCCATTATAAGTTTCCATATACGGTATTACACCGCTTCGTCGCAATTTTCTATCGAGCGATCGAGAATAGGATGTCAGATTATCGTAATAACCATGATGAGTATATTAAAGGATTATAGTTACTTGCTATGAAACCTGTGTATTTGACATTGCTTGATATTTTTCTTCATTTGTTTTTAATCGTGTCGACTCAAAGAAAATGAGTTTATTTAAAATCATTCGAAGTTGGAACCTTTTTTTGAAGATTGAGAAAAGTTTTTTAAACACTAGACTAAGTATTTGACTGAGTAATTATTATCAATATTGTTCATTTACAGAATAATTGCAAATAAGCTCGTTGAAATGGCGATGGGCAGGCATAGCACGGAGAACGGATGGTCGTTAGGGCCGAAAAGTTCTCGAATGGAGATGGCGGATCGGCAAGAGTAGCATAGGACCTTCACCAATGATAGATGCAGACCGCTTCTAACCAAAGTAAACTGCAATGGAGATCTACTGGGGAGGTCTATGTCCTGCAATGGACGGTTAACGGCATGATGATGATGAGAATAAATTAATATCATAAATATCATGGGACAATTGACACCAATTGACCTAGTCCCTAACCAAAGTAACTGCATTGGAGATTTAATGGAGAGGCCTTTGTCCTGCAATGGACGGTTCACGGCTGATTAATATGATGTTGATGAGAATAAATTAATATCATAAATATCATGGGACAATTGACACCAATTGACCTAGTCCCTAACCAAAGTAACTGCAATGGAGATCTACTGGGGAGGTCTATGTCCTGCAATGGACGGTTAACGGCATGATGATGATGAGAATAAATTAATATCATAAATATCATGGGACAATTGACACCAATTGACCTAGTCCCAAATTAAGCAAAGCTTATACTATGGGTGCAGTCAACGGCTAAACATACTTGTATAGATAAATACATAGTTAAACACATATTAAACACTCAAGACCCAAGAACAAATATTGGTATTAGTCATACAAATATCGTCACTGAGCGGGAAACGAACCTGGGACCTCAAGCTTTATAGTCAGGTTCTCTAACCATTTGGCTAACCGATCGCCTATAATAATAATAATTGCACAATTCTAAGTATAGCTACTCTAAATTCTAAATTAGCCTAAAACCAAAACAAACAGGGGTAAGTATGCCAATGTTAAAAAAATTAAAAGCTGCCACATTAATATGCAGCGACAAAGCAAACATTGTGAAAATAAATTTCAAAGTTATGTTGAACATTGTGTTATAACCCAATCAGGTTTGGTAAACAATACATTAATTAATAAGTTTCATTAAAGTGATGAATTGTAACAAAAATATTATTGTTCTCGATAACCCTTTTGCTTTATTATAGAGCTAAAATTGTAAAACTGTTTGATATTTTTTATTAGATACATGAGAAACGATTTGAGAATTTTGTTTTATTACTTAAAATTTTATGTTTCCTGTGTTTTACCTTGCTAACCTACCTATCTATACCTTCCTATCTTTTCTAACAAGTGTATATTAGCTTTACCTGTAACTATGTCTGTAATAGAATCTTTGAACTTGATTTTCATCTACCAGTGTGGTGTTGAAACAAAACTTGGCAAAGACGAGTACGTGTGGTTCTGATAGCAGTACAATAATCAATTTGATAAAGCCAAAAGCTAGACAGTAGAACTTTAAAGCAAAACAAAGTAATGGATTAATTTTAGAGCGCACTAAACTTGTCTAGGCCACAATAGAGCTCCAAAACAAAACAAAGTAGACGTGTTTGGACTTGTTATAATTGTCTCATGGTCTACTTTGTCCACAAATAGTAACTAGGGTGAGATTATGGAACTTTCAGGCAGGCACGAGAATACTAAACAGAACTACATAACTTAGCCGTATTTGGGCTTGTTAGAATGGTTTTAGAGTGTATTTTGACCAACTTTATTGAATCTTTATTTCAACATTTTTTTTTATGTAGCCTGTATTATGTCCCACTGCTCGGCAAAGGCATCCCCTTTCCTCCGCCACTCTTCCCTGTCCTGGGCATGCACCTGCCAATCAAGCTGAAAAGCGCTCAGGTCGTCCCGCCATCTCCTCTTGGGTCTGCCTCTGCTCCTATGCCCATCCCTCGGATCCCATTCGGTTACGATTCGTGCTCATCGGTCCGGGTGCATGCGGCAGACATGTCCGGCCCAGTCCCACTTCAGCTTGGCGGTCTTGACACCCACATCTGTGATACGAGTTTTGGAGCGCAGTATCGTGTTTCTGATTCGATCAGTTCTTCGAACATTTTTTAGCTAAGAAAATTAGCTCCTTGAATTGACAATGGGCAAAACAAAAAAGGATGGCCCCGTTGGGGCTAAAAATTTCTCGAATGGAGACCATGGATACAGGCAAGCTAGGACCTCCACCAACGAGATGGACTGATGACCTGGTTAAAGGCGCGGGTTCATGGTGGATGCAGGCCGCTTCCAACTTCTTCTTCTCGTGTCGATGGCTCGTTCAAAGTATCCGCGACCAGAAAGTAACGGTGTTTATTGCCCTATCCGTTGCATATCGGAGGTCTCGTTAAGTCGCTTCCAACTGAAGCAACTGGAGGTCTAATAGGGGAGGTCTATGTCCAACAGTGAACGCCTTGCGGCTGAATGATGATGACGATGATCTTTTATAAATAAAAATGATTTATTTCAGACCACATATAGGATAGGGATCCTTATTGTGCATAACATTGTTATTGTTCTATCGAAGCTTGTTTTTTTTTAGTTTCCACGGGCATGAATCTCGACAAAATAATACCAGAGTCAATGGATCATCTAAATCGTCTCCCTAACGCTGCATCTGGCTTGGTGTCAGAAACCCTGTGCAAACAGGCGATATAGTCACGAGCGAAAGCTATGTTGACAGCTGCAATACATTAGTTGACATTATGCAAAATTTGGGCGTGACTCCGCATTGTACGGGGTTGGATCCAGTGTTTGAATCAGCGGATTTTATCGTTCTTGGTGAATTTTATGGTTCTGTGACTCAAAAAAATAAAAACAGCCTTACCCTGTTCGTCCGTCATCGTCAACCGTCGTCTTTGGATGCTAAAGTGAACGACAACTGGCCACCTGCTTCCACTAGTTGCTTAACTAGTGGAAGCATTCACCACTTACTGGAGGTAACCAGTAGTAACTCTCGCGATGATGATGTTCCGGAAAGTACAGTATCCTCTCCTGTGCTACATAGTTTAAGAGCGTAAGTATACCTGCTGAGCTGGCAACGTTGCATTTTTGTTAGTTTTTCTCGATTATTCCATAAAAATTGAATGAAAATTAAAAATGTGGTCTGTTAGAACTGTTCTTAATATATACCTGAGATATGTGTGCATAGGAGAAATTTGTGTCAGTTCTAACAGACCACATTTTAAATTTTCATTCAATTTTAATGGAATAATCGAGAAAAACTATCAAAAATGCAACGTTGCCAGCTCAGCAGGTACAAACGCTCTTAACTCGCACTACTAATTGTAAAACATGCTTAAAATACTACCTTAATCTCTTTAGTTCTTTATGCGTTGTTGCCTGGCACACACCAATCGGTAACATATTTTTATTAACTAGGTAGCCTGTAGCCCGCGACTCCGTCTGCGTAAAATTTGTTGATCGACATCCCGCGGGAACTATCCAATTTTCTAGTATAAAACTTACCTATGTCCTTCCCCGAGACTCAAACTATCTATATACCGAATTTCATCTAAATCGGTTTAGTGGTTTAAACGTGATGAGGTAACAAACAAAAAACAGACTTACAAACTTTCGCATTAACTTATATAATATTAGTGGGATAAGAATATTTTAAAAATAATCGATTTAAAAGAATACTCTGTTCTATACCTAAATAATCAAAATGTGGCAAACAATCCGATTATACCGGTAATGGCCACATATTCATGCAACGCGCATGATATCAGTTTGGGATCGCTTTATGAAACGAATTAAAATCAAAACGATGAAACTGTCAGTATACTCGTATTGACCACATTCGAGTACAATTGGAATACTAAAGAGGGTTATGCGCTAAGTATTGGAATCAATATACGAAGTTAGAATCACAATACAACCACTTTATCAACATCGCATAACAAAAACAGAAAATGTACCTACTCAAATTAAAGTAATAGATACCTAAAGTAAGCAATAAAAAAAAGTTATAACTAAAAATTGAACCGACTACAAAAAAACCATGAAAATATTTTTCTACCAGTCTGAAGTCGATCGGTGCCTGAGCACTCAGCAGGAGTGGACCTATAGTCATCTACCTCACCTACGCACTTTATATTGGGCTTCAATCACTCCTGCTGGTGGTTTTTTGTAGTCGGTTCAAGTTTTTGTTATAATTTTTTTTTCATGCGTTTTAGTGTAAATAATCCAAGATACAATAGTTTAATATCAACTGCTCGTCACCTTTTACGAAAGATTGCTATTTCCGATGCAGAGACGTGCATTATTGAGGACTCCAGGGGGCCTACCATGATCTTTTCATAAACGATCCAAACGCAGAGCAGTTCAATTTAGGCACCTAAACTGAATCGCCGAAATTGGTACCACGACGTTTATTTCTCAGAGCTGAGTCTCAATGGTTTACAGGTGAATGAAAGACCGATATTGCCTCGGGTCCGAAACTGAAATGCTAAGTCGCGAAAGGGATGCCGCTATATGCAAACCAAATATTGTATACTAAAACCTCTTTATTTCGGAAAACCATAACTCTATGTCATTCCGTGTTCTTAGCAACCGTTGTGTTGATTACAAATAAAATGTTTACGCTGTCACTAATCCACGAGTCTCTTTTCTCACTGAAAAATTAGTTTTATCAATGAGGAGTTAAGAAGCACAATATTGTCGTGAGTACCTATGAAAAAATAAAACTTGAATAAAAGTTTAAAAGTTCTTGAAATTTAAAAATATTCCAAGTAAAACACTTAAAATTCCAAAAGAATTGACAGAATGAGTAACTTATACTGAATCGCTAAACTTGAGACTGAAGCGATTCAATTCCCACTCAAGTTAAGCGTCATGGTACGAAAACCACTTGAAGTGACTGAATGAAAATGTCTGTATCGCTGTCGCTGAACCGTGCCTGAACTGAATCGCAAAAGTGACGTCGTGGTACGAAATAGCGATGCAGTTCAGTTTAGAGCCTAAACTGAATCGTATTAAGAGAGCGTGGTAGGCCCCCTGGTGCTTCACCGCCCGTTTTACCATAATTATGCATTACGAGGGGCATAAATTGCTTAGCAACTGTGTCAAAGTAATTAAAATTCAACCCGTGAAATACTTGTCAGTGGTTATTGGTTATAATAATTATGGTTCGCGATGTATTCGAATTTATAATATATTTCACATGTCCTTGAAGGCCTGGTTAAAGCCGTGGGGTCACGGTGGATGTAGACTGCTTCCAACCGAAGCAGGACGTCTATGGGGAAGGTCTGTGTCCAATTAGTGGAAGAAAGAAAAAAAGAAAGAAAATATAGGTAGGTACTTTTTTATTTATTCACAACACAAGACACTATCATATTTTTTTCATCACACTTGCTCATCAATGACGTTATTCCATGCATGTATACTAAAGGACAATGGCCTCAATTGTTCCCGCGGGAATTATGGATTTACGTTTAGTTTTCCTCCCCAAGGGAATTATGACTAGTTTTCAAAAGTTTGTAGTACGTCATTTCAGACTAAAGAGGTGAAATTCAGCCAACGTTTTATTTACATCTTTAAAACATAGCTATACCTCATTTTTTTTTAAATAGCCTATATAGTGTCCCATTGCTGGGCAAAGGCCTCCCCTTTCTCCTTCCACTCGTCTCTGGCTTCGGCAAAATGTTGCTAGTCCGGCTGGAATCGCTCCAAATCGTCCCGCCACCTTCTTTTAGGCCTACCTCTGCTCCGGTGCCCGTTTCTTGGAGCCCAATCAGTGGTGACTCAATTGATTGGTGACAACTCAATTTAACACCATTAAATTTGCCACGCTTCATGAAGCTTCGTTATTTTTATATATATTCTTTAATATTGTAGAAAATTATTGTAGATATTAATATATTCTTTAATATTGTAGAAAATGATTTTGTTCTATCATCAATAGTTTCCACAACGCATGCGATGAAAGATGCACATTATTGAAGGCACATTATTAAGATTTAGTACGGAACCCTAATTTTTTCTGGTAATTAATAAAGCCTATGGATACTTTGGAATAATTTAGCATTCTAATAGTGAAAGAGTTAAAAAAATCGGTTCAGTAGTTTTTGAGTTAATTCATAACAAACATCTAAAAATCCAAATCATTCCTCTTTATAATATTATTAGTAATTAGTAATATTAGTAATTAGTAATATTTATAGATATAGATATACATATATATACAGTGTGGAAAAATAAGTCGGGCCCTGGAGGGAAACTACCTTAAATCCTTAAGTTGGCTCATTTTAGTTTCCCTCCAGGGCCCGACTTACTTTTCCACACTGTATATAGACAAGAATTTTGCTTGTTTAAAGTTACGTATTAGATTTACAGAAATATATACCTATTGAATTTGCAAAAGTTTGTAAAAAAAAAACAATACTATCAAAGCGATTTGATTTGATTGATTGTTTGTTTGTCACCTAACTATACCTGTGCTGACGAAATAAATAAATGAATTATGAATTATGAAGCCAAATTGTGTCAGCCTTTACAAACTCGCTCAGTAACTGGAAACAATTTTGGTATCAAAACTCAATTATAGAAGCATTCAGGTAAATTATGATTAAATCCTATTATAAATTCAATTAACAAAGCAGCCTAGTAAATTAGTTTCTCAGAAGAATCGAGGATATTGTGTATCCATTCCGAAAACTGGTTTCATTATGTGCCTAGTAATTTGAAGCTCCTATAAGGTTAAATAATAATTCCACGTATTCTGTTTGGCTACAAGTTTTTATCCTTACTCGTTTTGTTCCCTTTTCAGTTCTTTAACTGACAACTAATCCACAATATATATATATATAAGCTTATCTATGAGACTAACGAAGCATCTAGGTACGCATCACAGTATGGTTTCAGTACCTATCGTACAGCCGTAAATTTTTATTTTTTTCAATTGAAACTATTAATAAAGGTCCATAATTATTAATGGGTATGAAATTGTCACTCATTTAAAGCAATAATTGATTAACACTACGAGTGCCGTCATATAATACAACACCCAGAGTCCTTAATAACGGACTTATTGTAATTTGAATGACAAAGTTCATAAATGAAAAATTTGACTTGGGCGTTAGGTTAGGTTAGCACTACAAATATTTGTAAAGATTAAATTTTTAAACCCTAGACCGTACTCGTATAAATGACCCTTACAGTAACAAACCTACAAAAGTCAAAAGTCAAAGTCAAAATATCCTTATTCAATTACACACATACAACAGACAGCAGAATCTTAAAATAGGGTTCCCAACCCTTGGGTACGGCTTATTTACTAACAAGGTGTTATAACAGGCAAAACGGAACCCTTAAAGTTTCGCCATGTCTATCTGTCGGTCCGTCCGTCCGCGGCTTTGCTCAGGGACTATCAATGCTAGAAAGCTGTAATTTTGCACGGATATAATATATGTAAACTATGCCGACAAAATGGTACAATAAAAAACTGAGCAAATCCGCGGACGGACAGACAGACATGGCGAAATTACAAGGGTTCCGTTTTTGCCGTTTTGGCTCCGGAACCCTAACGAGTCATAGTACCACACTCAATAACGTGTGATCAAGGAATGGAACCGAAACAAAAACGCCAACCGAATTATCGAATCACAGAATATAAGAATAAGAGAGAGAGATTTTCTTATCTACTTTTGATGCACCACCTGTTGTAAACTAGTCCTTCCTTCTTTCTGTAAAAAAGGTTGCCTGGAAGAGATCGGTCTTAAGCGATAAGGCCGCCTATTGCTCACCTTGTAATATTTTTTTCTGTGTATCTGTTTTCTGTATCGCTTACTATGTCTGGTGTACAATAAAGAGTCTTTGTTTTGTATTGTATTGTATTGTATAAGAGTTAACAGCCAGCACAAAATCGGCCAGTAAAAACGCCTGGAAAACGAACGAAAAGTTTGCAACACGATACTTACACTCATGCAGCGTTGTAATACTGCATTAGATACCGTATTTTCAATGTCATCACTTCCACAGCGTGCGTATAAAAAAATTCAATATCCGACCTCATGAGTTAAAATCGTAAAATGCAATACAGTATATGCTACAAAAGTATAAACCCTTTTCCATACTCGTAATAATGATACGTAAACTAAACAGGGTGATAAAATATTAAACACATTAATTTCCCACTTCTATTTCTTTTGATAATTAAACCCACCTTTAATATTATTTCAGCTAGAACCTTTCGCGAAGAAACATTAATCAAACGCCTTTTGCTGAAAGAAAACATTACGTGAAACGTTGTGAAACCTCGCTTGGGGAGTTTTTAGCTTGGATAAAAAGGATGGTTCAATTTATAAGCGAATTCGAACCTGTCAGCATCCCTGGCCCATGTACCACAAAAGTTAAGAAGTGCAACAATTCGACAATTTTTTTAAGAATCTCTTTGTAAAATGACAAAATGACACTTGACACCAATTAACCTAGTTCCAAAGTAACCTAAGGTTGTACTATGGATACTAGGAAACTAATAAACATACTTATTTAGATAAATACTTACTTAAATACGTAAAAACATCCAAGACCCAGAACAAACATTCGTATTATTCATACAAATATCTGCCCCGGCCGGTGATCGAACCCGGGACCTCAAGCACTACACTACTAAATACTAGTACTTCTATACTACTAGTGTTTCATAATAAATACTACGCCTCTCGCTTTTTATTTGCACCAACCTGTAACCTCAAATAAAAAGTGGATGAAAAACGAAAGGAACGTTAAATAGGAGTTGGCAATACTTCAACCGCGTATTGACATGTTGAGTGTGTGTTTACCTAGATTGTGTTGACACAGTTTGTTGGGGGTTAAAACCGATATTTCTAGACTAGACCAGAGGCCGTATTGCCTAACGTTTCTGAGGCTCGCGATTGCAATCAAACGACAGATTCTGCATACAAAAACTGTCATTTATTGAGTGATTAAATTTTTGAGGTATCTTAGTTCTTTTTGTCTTCTTTTAAACTGTTAATTTCATGTGTTTTAGCTATATTAAATATGTAATATGTGGACCGCTAAGGTTAACAGGAAACTAAAGTACAAATGTTGTATTTTTTAATGTATTAACCTTAGCGGTCCCCCGACACCGACGACGCTTAGATAAAAAAACATTACTAGGTACATAACTTAGGCTAATTTTGCGGGAAATCAGCATACTCGTAGTCCCCGTAGGTTAGGGTTAAACGAATTCTTCGCAGATGAAGTCGCGGGCAACAGCTAGGTAGTGCATAATATTTTTACAATAAATACATATTTTGTACGGCATTATACATCATATATCAATATATTGTTGTATAAGGCCGTAAATTGCACCACCTGCTAAAATTATTCCTTACTTCTGTCCATTTGAAAGGTTGCCTGGAAGAGATCGCTTTGAAGCGATAAGGCCGCCTATTGCTTACCTTAGAAAATCTCTATGTATATACCTGAGTTTTCTGTACTGCTTACTGTGTTGTTGTGCAATAAAGAGTTATTGTATTGTATTGTAAGGCTAGGTTCATTTCAAGTTTCACGTTCACGTATCTCATTATTTTTTACCCTAGTGTGGTAAATGTACTCGTAACAATAGCCACATTTAGTTTTATGGCCATCGTTATCATAAAGTAGGTCAGAACACAAAAATTTAAATGCTTAATGTTAACGACATTTCCTGTAATAAATCTATCGTTTTAAGTAACTGAACTGAGCTCTGTAAAAATCTTTTACGAGGAATCGATTAAAAACGCCATTTATTAGTTTTATTAGTCGGTTTATTGATCAATGTTCTCATTTCAAGTGCCTTCTGCATCGCCTTATTAATGGTATTTACTGGAGATACGATTTAATGGTCTATCAAATTGAGCAGTAAAGTGAAACGTGATGAAGTTTAAGTGAAGAAAAAAACATTTTTAATATATTTTTGCCGAATCTCTGGTGGAAGGCGAGGCGCTGGAAAGCCTCACACTTGGTGGAATGGCAGTATCGCAAGATTTGTCGGAAGCCATGCAAGCGGCGAGTTGTCTTTCTTTGTGGAGAGGGAGTCATTTCAACCAGTAAACGTCTGCCCGCTAATGGTGATAATAATGCTAATGATACTTTTAGATTTTTTAGAAGCAATTTGTTAATTGTAACCCGAAACACTGGAGGATAAAACACTACATTTCCAAAACAGGTGGCTTCGAATGCTTCTAGTACAAATGAAATCAGAACGGCAGGATTATGGAGAAAAAAGATAAGTAGCAGCAACTCAGGCGAACTGAGGGTACAGAATCCATATACTTGCAAGAAATTGCCTCAATGCCACAGTTTCCATCTGGTTGATAATACAATGCAATACAATGAATCTTTTTTGAAAAACAACAACAATAACTGAGCAGTACCAGAAAACAAGCAGATGTGTAGAGATTTTCCAAAGTAAGCAATAGGCGACCTTATTGTCGTAGACGAGCCGCACATAGACGTTACGTAGACGTAGTCGCCATCTTTGACGTAGTTTTTACCTGTATAAATTGTATCTTATGTCTTAAGGTTGATGAGGTTAAATTGCTCAGAATCTCGACCCTTTGAAACTATAGACAGGACAATAGTCAAAGACTTCAAAGACCTGATAAATACCTTCAAACAGAACCATGCCAATAATTTGAACACTCGAATGATTTCACAATCCTTAAGAAGTGATTCAGAAATTATTGACGGCTCGCTCGTTGAAACACTTTGCTCATGGGAACTCGATAAAGGGGGGAATGTTAAGACTTTGCAGTGATTGTCGTGAGGAACTTTATACTTTGCGGAAGGGAACTTTGTCGAACTTACCTTCCCGCATAGTTGAGTAAGTTGCTTGAGAAGTTTTGATAACTATTAGTAGGGAAAATTGGAGATAGTATGATTAGTTGTGGGAAATTGGTATGATATAGATAGGTAAGGTAGTTTAAGATACTTAACACAATTATAAACAACAAGACTTGTTTTTGCTTTTTAGTAATTGTATAGAGTTTTTCTCTTTTTGCATGTGCAGGAAAAAAACGGGGCAGTAAAGCAGTCGCGCGAGCAGAGCGGTGGTGCGTAGTGCGCGTTTTGAATATTATGCAAGTTGAAATGGCAATGGGCGGGCCACATCACTCGAAGAACAGACAACCTTTAGGGAGAAAGGTCCTCGAGTGGCGACCACAAACCGGAAGACGAAGCTTTGGCAGGCCTCCCACTGGATGGTCGGACGTCAGCGTGAGAGTTGCAGTGAACTGGTGAATGCAAGTGGCGAGTTGTCATTCATTGTGGCGTTCTAAGGGGGAAACCTTTGCTTAGCACTGACGGTCTTCCAGCTGATGATGAGGATGTTGAGTACCACTGTAGTTTCATGTTCAAACTTTGCATATGCAACCCTAAAATACACTTAAATTCCACAAAATATATTATCGGTCCCGCTAAAGAAAATAAAAGGGAAGAAGCCAGTCAATCTCTTACCGTTACATCGTATAAAAGTCACCGTATTCCTTATAAGTGCTGTACGTCGCAGCGACTCCGCTGTGCCTCATTACACATCAAACGATCAAAGCGGGTAAAACAATTTGTTTCCTTGTTTCCTTAAAGCTTATGCTCGTGAATTTGACCTATTTTAGGGTAATCTCGACAATGACAATGCTTTTATACTGAACTAGTGATGTGACGCCGGGGGCCTTTAAATACTTGTGTGTTTGCGTAGTTTGTGTGCATATAATAATGTGTTGTAACAGTTAGTAAGCTTGTAAAAAATGTTTTCACTTGCCATGCTCGTAAAGTTCGTATTTATTCTGGATTTAGGCTGCACAAAATGTTTTTTTAGCGCCAACGGCCACGAACAAAAGAAGTAACTAAGAAGTAACATAAAAATTAACAGTTCAGAAATAAAGTTTTTTTTTTATTTGTGTTTTATATTGCTCAATTATATAAAACTAGGCAATTGTAGTAAGTTATTATTTTCAGCAATATCCTAGCCTCTATACGTCCCACTGCTGCACACAGGCCTCCTGTCAGAACTAAAGTCTCGATAAAGTGACGCGTTTTACGCTCTTGGTGCACAGTCTTATAAAATATAAAACTGACAACAAGTGATTGAACGATTACGTGGCGAAATATATACCTTTATTTTTATTTGTTTCTCCTGCAATCAAAATAAATACAAATTCAGTTACAACGTACGATATTTATACTTTTTTTTCGTAAGTTTAAAAGTTCTCCTGTCTGATTTCATAACGTCTATTTATAAAGTTACTTAGTAAAATATATACTGAGTGGCAAAATATCTGGCCCTCAAATGTATGCAGAATGGGCAATTTTGTTATGAAGGGTGGGCCAAATTTTGTGCCGCTGAGTATAGCACATTAAGGGGCTGTTTTACCATCCATTGATTAGTGTTAACTGATGGTTAAATGTGATGCCGTCTCCGTCTATTAGAACCAAACAAACAGAGACGGCATCACATTTAACCGTCGGTTAACACTAATCAATGGATGGTGAAACAGCCCCTTAGTCACAACCTTAAAACACATAATAAACATAATATAATCAATCACGTTTGACTTAACCAACTAGCAACAAAAAAACGTTAAATTGTCGATCGACTCCTAAACATGTCAACAAATCGTAAAACATAGCTCAAATGTTGCCGTACGGGACCCTAATTTGGGATCAAAGGGACACTATGATTGATATTTAGGTAAACGAGCCATCTCCATTCCTAGTCGGGTGGCTATTTACTGAAACGATGTCCATTTCCATGAATAGCAAGCCGGTGCGCTAGTAAATACGTATTTACTTTAATGTGTGCTGATGACTGGTAAGTACAAAGTTTTATGTTCTATTTGGAAACGTAAGTAATTGATTTGTCTTTAAGAGTTTTCTGATAAGAGGAATATTGCTAGAAGGCGTTAGTATCGTCTTGGCTATTACGGGGTCATTCCACTACTACAGTCTCCTACTAGTAAGAGCACGAAGATTACTGTACTTACTGACTCTCCTACTGTAATAAGGAATGTAGGTATGTGAAAGTAGGAGCATAAAGACATTGCAACTGAATTCCTTGCCTGAAATTCAACGATTAATTTAGTTATAATCTGTAGAGATTAAGCAGATTAATTCCTGTGTATGCAAAGGCGTCCACTGGATGAGATTAGGGAATCTATACTACTTAGACAACGTATGACTGGATGAGAGAAGTAGTTAGGTGTGTAATATTTGAAGCAAATTTTATGTGGTCATAGGTCATATCATAAGAATTAAACCTGCGTCCTCATTAATTATTGTTTTCAGCACTCATCATTTTTATAAGTAATAATTGAATTCTTACAGATGGGTAAATCCGGATCAGAAGATTCAAAAGAGTCAGATCCTTAAATAGATCCGAATCACTTGTTGACTCCGAGGAGTTACTAACTTCGACTGCAGCATTCACTTCACTTTCGTTCAATCACAGCGGATCGGATATGTGCCGTAATTCTTAGAGATGGGTAAATCCGGATCAGAAGATTCAAATGAGTCAGATCCTTAAGTAGATCCGAATCACTTATTGACTCCGAGGAGTTACAAACTCCGACTTCAGCATTCACTTCACTTTCGTTCAATATAATTTATAAAGGCAGGAAGAGCATGATACCAATTTCAGAGTTGCTTCCCGGAGCTGGTTCGCTAGTAGTAAGAGATTCAAAGAGTCATTAGGACTTATCGGTACTTCAGTACCTCGATACCGAACCCAGCCGGATCGGCCATAGACAAACTAATAATCGCTCGAAAGAACCGAAGTCAATAAAGGAGTCGGAGTCGGTACCGATACCGGAGCTGGATTTAGTGAATCAGATCCCTTCTCGGAGTCGAGATTACCCATGTCTAGTAAATACACTTAAAAATCGATTCATCACGCTAGATTGTGCAAGGTCACAATTCTTGCGCTGCCGTGTTCCAGTGTGAAGAGCAAGACAGATTGAAATGATTATGTGAAGAGCAAGACAGATAGTGAAATAATAGGCACATGGAGCTTCATCATCATCATGATCGCTCCCATTGGCTGTTCTAGTCAGTGTGGAATTTCGAGCAACGGCAGTTTTATTTTAAATGATTATGTGAAGAGCAAGACAGATAGTGAAATTATGGGCACATGGAGCTTCATCATCATCATGATCATTTCAGTCGTAAGACAACTGATGGACATTGGCCTCCCCCCTCTTGTCTCTAGTCTCTGTTCATCTCATTGGTGGACTCGTGGCAGCTTATTTCGTCTTTTGATCATTTTTGACAACCCATTAAGTTAAAAGTTTCAAAAGTTTTTTACTTTAGTTTTTACGAAATAATTCGCTTGGCTATGTCGGTCACCCTCGTTCTTCTACGCACCCAGTCTGATAATACATCTGGAATCCTCTAGCATCACGGCTGTCAATGGATTGTGATGCTTACTTAACTTCAGACCCCTTTCTCCTTGGCCGCCCTATTTCATATTTACAACAAAAACAACTCTCTTTATTTGGAGTAGGCTAACAAGAGGTTAACCGATCGTGGCAAGTATAATAACATTCTGCAGCACAACCCGCCTCGAGGGAAATCTAACGCCGAATCGAACTTGCGTCGTGCGGAGAAAAATAACACGAATTGTTACATTATTTAGTGAGAGATGTTATAAATTTTGTTGGTAAAGATTGTTCATTCTTCTAAGCCGCTACGCTATTAACAAAGTGGCGTGGTTGTCCTTTGAGGATTGGTCGCAAATCATTTTGACGACTTAATTGGGAAAATATCATGGTGGTAGTCAGCAACAAAGATATGAATACTGCCAAAGTGAGACACGACCTTAATGTTAAGGCAATAAAGTCCTGTATAGATATTTTTGGCACTTCTAACGTATGTATATTGTCGTTGCTGACTGTATCCTCTTGCTTTTCACACGGCAGTGCTGGAGTCCGACGTCCGTTGTTATATACAAAGCACTGCTGCTAATTCTCACATCATAGCCCTTAGTCGTCTTTTGCGACATGCACGAGAAGATATAGATCCGCCTTATACTCAAGCCGGGCATGGTGCAGCAGTAGGTACACAGACAATTTGAGACTATCATACCTAAGGTATTTTTCGTGAACACCAAATCGATAGATGGTGCTCCATCACTGTGCCGATTTACTTAATTACGTATTTTATTTTAACTGAAGGCTGACATGTTTAATGTGGCACAAATTTGCGCTATATTCTCCCTACTTACTGGTTACTATGAGCTTGGTAGCATCGGAGTATTGGAGATTTCATGTTTTTGCCATCAATTGGACATCCATCTTTCCAGTTTTCTAGACCTATCCGCATTCCGTTCTCCGTGTAGATGTTGAACAAAAAGGGGCGACCAAAGTCAACCCTATCTAATACGAGCAGAAGTGACTCAGAGCTGATGTTATCTAACTATCAGGAGCTGAATTATTCTCGGAAAGAGCTTTTAAAATAGGCACAAGGTGTTTTCGAACTTCCAGATAGTTTTCTACAATTGAGGCTATTTCACCGATTTTTTTTTTATTTATTAAATGCAATTCACATCTCAATAAGTACAATATAGCACTAACATTATGAAACCCGGAAAGGCGCAGCATTTTAAGAAAGAGAGTTTCCAAAACAATAAATTGATATCTTAGAATTGAATGAAAATTGTGACAATAATACAAAATCAAAATAGAAAAGAATAATTGAAAAAAAATGAAAAAATAATTAAAGTTAAACACTTTTTGACAATAAACAAGGCATAATTATCTGGGGGCACAGCAGTGCCCCCGCCAAGATAAGCAAAAAAGCGGCACGGCCGTACCATTCTTTTCTCAAAGCAGTTCAGGCCAATTTCGACCCAATATAACTTCGTTGTGGAAAAAACTAGAAGCCTAAATTTTCAGTTACTAAGCAGGCATTGTATAAATACGGTATATTTCAAATTTCATTCAATTTGAACCGGTAGTTTAAGAATTATAACTAGTCAAAGTTTCTTAATTTTGTCACTCACTGACTGACTGACCGATTATCAAAACTCTAAAGCACTTCTAGCAGACATAGAAGCTTCAAATTAAGAATACAATTAGTGTTTAGTGTAGAAATCATGAAAGATCTAAAATATTTTGCAATTTCGCCCCAGGGTGGTAGATACTGGCCAAGTCAATTTATTTATTTAAAACATTTAAGATTCTTTATATTGATATGGCCACTATATGTTGTTAGGTTAGCTATTTACGTAATAAATAACTTAATACAGAAGGACCCTTAAGTAGGGACTGAATAAATTAACTGACGATCTCACAACTTTTTACGGTAGAAGCACTGAGTTGCAAGAGTTGTTTTTTTACAAGTTATGCTTTTTTTTGGCTGTATATTTGCCTGTTAAATTCTTTAGACTTCTCTATAATTGCCTCACAAGGATCTGCTCTCATTTGTCGTTACCCTTTACAAAACCGGCTTGCTCCGATGCTATTTATTCTTGAAATATAAGCCTTACTCCTATTATTACTTGCTCTTTATTTCCGTTAATACTCGTAGTCAAAGAGAAACCCGAAATAATATCATTGAGCACAAAAAAACAAGCTCATTTCCAAATAAGAAACGAACAAATTGCCTTTACACCTATTTCAGTCTCGATAAGGAGTATTCAGACAACAATATTGACATTTATTGTTTACAATAATATTATTATTGTCATTTGATCAAAAAGATACTTACCAAATATTTTGGCAAATGCCAATACCAATGAAGTTGTTTGTGTAATATGTATGCGAATTTAATGAAGTAAATTATTTATTTATTTAATCGTATGGCGTAAAACATTAAACAATTACACTAAAGTAAGAAACTACAATCTAGCTATAAATCCACATTAGATGAAATAAATGAAGTGCATATCGTAAATTGATGCAACTTTATGGAAAACTCAAGCTACGTTAATGTTTTAAAATTACAATACCTAATTGACTGAACCAACTGACTCGTGACCCACTGTGGAACCTTTTCGTAGAAAAAGTCATAGTGATATCGAATAGATTGACAAGGGTTATGATGACACTTACTGTGAGAACGTTCTACGGTGGGCCAGGCATCAAATGGTTCGACTGTAGACTGACAAACTGACAGACAACAAAGAAACTTAATCACTGTAGATAGAGACTTAATAACGCCTTTTTATAACGGCAACTACTTGTGTAGGTATATTTTCTAACCTGTGTGACGTGTCACTGCTGTTATAAATAAATTATTTTTTCTTTCTTTCTTAATATGGCAGACATGTCTCTTATTTTCCTCTCTTCTCCTATTTATGTTTTTACTGTGTTTTTGTTATGATGTAGTGTGTTATTCTTGTCAATAAATGTCGTGAGTTTGAGTTTGAGTTTGACATGTTCCTTGAAGATCGTAGAGGTGAGTTAAGGCAAAATAAAAAAAAACCTGACCTAGCCTTATTTTAATTTAACTTAACTTTTAACTTTATCATTTAATACAAGCAGCCCAATTAAAAAATCAAGATACTTTCAGTATCAATTGGAGAAAAATTCTACCAAACAATCATTTGAGCAATCGAATATTCGATCAAACATCACATTAAGACTAAAAATAATTAATGATACTAAGAGCACCGTATAAATGCGTATAAATCTAGTTAAGTTTATCATTTGTGTTTGTTCAAACAATTCAGTAAACTACTTATTTTACTCAATCTTTCGATAGAGTGTAACGACTGCTATCCAGAAATTAAATTATAGCTTTTGAAGGTTGTCTGTGAGATAGTTCACTGGCTTTGCAAAGACGCGATAGAGTTGTTTGCGCTGAATACAGTTTTTTTCCATGCTATTGGTTCATTCTTTGGCATTGATAACTTTGTAGTTAAAACTTGTAGATTGTAGAACAAGAGCATAAAACGAGCCATTTTACCCGAGGCGTTCATATAGCCACCCGAGCCGGTACGGCGAGGTTGGATAGACACGTCGAGGGGAAAATGGGTTTAATGCTCAAGTTTTACACTCTGCTTTTCACTTTGATTGCGAGGAAATTAAATAGCAACAGTGGACACAATTATACACTTCATATCATGTACCTTTTATTTTTTATGAATAATGAAATAATTCTATTTTTTTTAGTTTTATAAAAAAATAAAATTGTAAATAAAAATATGTAGAAACTTTTTTGTTTGTGGCTATTGACACCTGATTACCATGGTCTAAGACGAAGATTTTATTTTATACACTAGAGCATAAAAAGTCATTTTATGTCGCCTAGATACAGCATAAACACGAACTTTACGAGCATGAGAAGTGAAAAACTTATTTAAATACTAAGTACTTATGTAACAAAATGTATCCAGAATATTTCACTGGGTACCTACTTAGGAAAGTTTGATTAGGCGCATTCTGTCTAAAGATTTTTTTTATTGAAGTTTACAAATGTTCCAAAGCATTTTGCGCGCAAAAGACGTGACTTCGTTTTGAATCAAAAATTCCAATTAAAATCCATTTTTGAGATAGTTAGCTAGTAGATTTATTATTTAGTAGTATTTAGCTCTTAGGTATATGATTGTATTTTCTATAAATTGGGTAAATAATACATAATAGTGTTACTGAAAATTACCTGTCATTTATATCCACCTGTGTTCACCTATATTTTTGAGATCTATATAAACATATTGATTAATACAATATATTAGGATGAGTTTTATGTATATCCTATACAAAATAACCACCGCTGGTTTCTTATAGTTTTCGGCTCACTATCCATTTCACAATGAACAATAAAGTGTGTACTGGAATTAAATTTTATGTTACGATTTATCTCTTCGGAATTTTCATTAATGTTCTCGTATAACGGCAACACTGATAAAAGGGTGTACATAAATCAACTTGTACAGGCGCTATTGTTAATATATTTTTCATAGTGAAACACCTAGGGGTTTCGGAGGTCGCGCGTGGAGGTATATCTAATGCTGGAAGCGGCTATAATTTATTCTAGTTGTTTTGAAATTAGTCGAATTCTGCCACAGGGCTGTATCTCGAGAACCTTAATAAATAGATAGACAGCTGAATTTTACACATAATGGTGTGTTTTTATTGCTGTCACTAAATAATAAAAATACAAGAAGAAAATGAAATGAATGAATGACTCTCAGCAATGAGGATAACGACACAAGAAGGAGACAAATAATACAAGAAACATAAATATTATTTTTAATTTAAATTTTTATTAACAAACACTAATTTTTTTCCCTAAGACCGACTCAAGCTTGACTGTTTTTTTTTTGATATGGTGATATGTAGTATGTTTACTTCTATTATCGTTCCGAGTTTGAGATTTAGGAAAACGGTTGTGAGCTTGTGATTAAACAGTGCATTAGACGGTGATCACGATCATTTTTATTATTTCTTTCTATCAAGCTGTATGGGGTGAGATCAGAAAGAGATGGCAAATGCGATTGCGAGCGCCCGGTCGTTAGACCAAACGGCTACAGGTCCTGGTGCCTGTTTAAGGTCATAAAGTACAACCGTATACAATGTGATTCTTGTATGAGAACCCCTTAATTTACTTTTATTTTATCTTACTTATTATTATAAAGAGGTAAAGTTTGTGAGTTTGTGAGGTTAGGGGAGAAGGGGAGGGGGAATCTCTGGATCTACTGAACCGATGTAAATGAAATTCGTTATACAGATAAGAGTCCTGGAAAAGGACATAAGATGGTTCTAATTCCATAAAATTGCACATTTCCCGCGGGATAGCTATAAACGAAGTCTACGCGCGCGGTCACGGGCAACAGCTACTTTTTATATTTTTGATTGTGGTGGCAATATAAATATACATTATTCGTACACATTTTATTTGTCTATCTGTTGTAGTTCTTGCGATACAGCCCCGTGGCATGTGATGGACAGACGAACCAATGGGCCAACGGTTAAACGGACCGACACTGTATCTGTTAGGTACCGCATCCTTTCGACGACACAGGCAGGCGGCGGAGCGGGGAGGGAAGGTCTCCATGGCGCGGAGGGATCAATGTAATGTGACAACTAACAGCGCACGAGGCGCATCATCTTTTCTAGGGTTCCGTACCCAAAGGGTGCCAACGGAACCAAATTACTGAGACTCCGCTGTCTGTCTGTCTGTCCGTCTGTCACAGGGCTCTATCTCTTGAGCCGTAATAGCTAGGCAGTTGAAATTTTCACAGATTATGTATTACTGTGGCCGATACAACAACAAACACTAAAAACAGAATAAAATAAATGTATAAGGGGGCTCCCATACAACAATCGTGATTTTTTTTGCGGTTTTTTTGCTCAATATTAACGGCTGCAGGTAGACGCTTGAAATATTCACAGAATATTTAATTATATAATCACTTTAAAAATAAATAATTCAATTAAAATAAAATCAATATTTAAGAGGGGCTCCCATACACCAAACTTATTTTTTTTTCCTTTTTTGCTAATGTCCAATGTTGTATATAGATAATGGTACGGAACCCTTGGCCTTTTTTTATTTTAATTTATTAAAAAAACTGTAATTCTTTGTCAGTTGAACAACTTTTTACTGTATCAAGGTATTCTGGTGAAATTACTACGGTTCTATTTACCGCCTTTCGGGTACAGAACCTTAAAAGAACAAGCAGTTTGGGTAATCTGATAAAAAGGTGAAGGCATCCAAGTGGATTTGATTCCAACCGTCATCCGTGACCGCATAGTACCTACGCTCAGTAGAGTCTCAAAACGAAACTCTTCTAGTAACTATTTATTCCACAAACTTCGTATAAAAGCAAGTAAAATCGCACCAGGCACCGGCACAAAATAGGCGCATTAATTATAATTCTGACCTTGTAGGAAATGACTGATTCTCGATTGTAACAAAAGGCGTGAAAAATGAACTACTGTGAAATATTGTTCCTGGAAACTGTTAGAGGAAAACAAATTAATAAGTTGGTATTATTTCTTTGCTTAACGATAACTGGTTTTTAAAGCGAACAATGCAAATATTGCAGGCGTTGAACGTTGAATGCTGATTATTTTTATGTAGCACTATTTTCTACTAAATACTACGTGGGAATTATCAAAAAAAAACATTATGATCTTCATTACTTCCGATTAAAAACCATGTGCCAAGTTCAGGTGTTTTTTTTTTAAATGTTTTAATCGTTTGTTTCTATCTAGGGTATTTATTCAATATAACAAATTCATGAATTCCTATCCTACAATATTGTGTACAATAAATACTATCTAACATCCAAGACTAAAACTATTTATAAACTAAACTATGTTACAAAATAAAACATCATCCAAATTTTCTGCCCCAGGCATTGACCCAAGACACTGCAGCATTACCTCTCTGAACTGTTATTCCTAATCTTTGCGAGAGGTAAGTGCCTGCCCTGGGGTCACCTGAGGCCAAAACTAGACCAGTAGATAAGTCCTTGATAATTTTTTTGTGTCTTCCGACCATGGACCCATTGTCTCGAAAGCAAGCGCCGCAAACTCATGATAGTTTGTTAAGCTGAATATTTGCGGCGCTTGTTTATCTGAGCCTGTTCAGCAGCCGCCCCAGCTCTGAGCGCGGTGCTCTGGATGTGAGACGCGGCAAGAGTGTCGACACACGTCGCGTCCCACACCAAAGTTCGTCCAAAGTCAAAGGCACTAAGTGGCATCATCCGGCCTTTTTCCGTCGTCCTAAACAACCGCACGGCTCTAGAGTTGCTGGAATTGATGCGGTAGTGAGGGCCCGACGGATGAGATCATTTAGCGTACCATGTCAATATAGCGGCCAGCACTTCTTACACATGACAAACCGTGGCGGCCTAGATGATCCACTTCCTTACCACACTGGCATCGGTGGGGCTCACAAACTCTGGCCCCCAAGCGCAAGCAGACAGCTATGCGCAAATGCGCTGGATCTAGCATAGTGCCCAAGTTTGTAGACGGTAAGGCATGCAGCCAATGACCTGACTCCCTTTCCGAAACAGCAAGAATTCTTGCTCGGTCGGCGGCATCTGGGGACTGAAGAATTAGCCGATTGTGAACTAGCTTTACCGTTGGCAGATCCCATAATCGTTGCATACACGTCGTTGTTCAAAGGGATTTGATGTTATTTGTAGAGGCGCTGTACATACAAATAATTTACGCCATCGCTATCGAGTACGGTCACAGTTGTAGGGAATGACTCAATCTTTTCGTTCGTCTAATATTTTGACCATTCACGTAAAGTGCTTCGGTTCATCTTTTATAATGCGGACTGCTAAGGAAATTAACTGGTTCCTTCATTTCGCGGTGTAAGAGCCAGATGAACGTAACATCAAAAAATTCGAAATCGTTTTTTTCATAAAACTGTTCTAAAGGTGGTCCTGCATGAACTGCCAAAAGGACGTAATCGTACAGTTGATATTTCACTAGTTCCAAAAAAACGAAATGACATAAAAAGCAATTTCAATAGAACCAGCTAAACGTATTTTGAAATCCATTAAATTACTTGTAGTAATTTTGCAATTTTTTAGGGCCACAACAACGTATCAACCAAAACATTATTCTTTGTAGTAGAATACAGCTTGAAAGATTCATAATTCTACAGGAACCATAACGACGTAAAAGTTTATATGCGTCAACCTGGATGTTATATTGTTAATAATATTCCAGTTTCATATAAACTTTTAACAGCCAAAACAACGGATATTTATTTACGTCTTTTTGGCACATATTTTCTTATACTTAGTAAGTATAATTAATGACCAAAACGACGTAGTACGATATACGTTATTGTGGCAGTTACATTTTATTGATCATAATACAGCCCATTTATGATTTGTATAAATATACGTTAGAATGGCACTTAAAAATTGAGGTAGGGTCTAGTCTAAAAACAGGCCGAAATACGATCAGTGCGGGGAGTCCCTTTAGTTTGGATATTGGACGTTACCGTTTTGTTTCTAGTTTGGTTTATCATTGTGTTTTTAGTGTATAGCGTTTGCAAAAATCAACGAAATAGTAATAGTAAGTAGATCATCTCAGGATCACAACAAAGAAGTCAATAAGATTTTTGCACAGGTAAGTACCTAATTGAGTTAGCTTTCATGTTTGTTTTTATGAAATGCACTCGTAGCATGGAGACCTGGGTTCGATTCCCAACTCAAGTTATATTATAAAAAGTAATTGGATTTGAGCCCGGTTTAAATCGTAATATGGGTTTAGGTAGGTTACTTGAGTTGGGAATCGAACCCAGGACTCCATGCACAGGTGAATTTTATAAAAACAAACACGACGCGTTTACGCTTGTCGTGTTATTATATGTGTTATTGTTCTTATTCAATTTTGTATACTTAATTTAATTGGTTTAGACCGACTTGCACCTAAAAGTTAAACTGTCATCATCATCATCATCATCATCAGCCCGAAGACGTCCACTGCTGGACAAAGGCCTCCCCCTTAAAGTTAAACTGTGTCAAGCCTCAAATTCATACAAGAACTGTCAATTTTAAACTAAATAGGTAATAAATAAAATTAAATAATTGTACTATTGTGATATAATTTACAGTTACGTAGGTAAATTATTGTTTTTTTTTTAAATTCAGGATCCAACTTATTCATTAGCAGAAAAATAAGAAAATCCAAGACCTGAACTTCAACCACCTGCTGCTCATCTAACAACAAATTTAGAAAATATTAGTAAAAACAAGTTGTTGCCCGACCTTTTTAAGAAAATAATTTCAGAAAAATATTGTTCTGTTTGATACTTATATATTATTTCATTACGTTGAAGATTTTTTTTTTGTTTGCGTGTATTTTTTTATTACAAATCGTAACATTTTTTAATAATAAAAATAAATAATATTCATTTTCGATGTATTATTTAACTTCATAAACAACGTATCCAAGTACAATAATAATGAAAGTTAAAAACATTTTCAAAAAATTAAGGGCCAAAGTAACGTATGTCAGCCAAATTTCAAAAAAATATTTATTGCTGGTATACTAGCAAATATAATTACAATATTTCTTAACTTTCTGAAAGCTGTATTGTGTGTGTACGTGTCAGTATTTTTTTTTTCTTTCTTCCGTGGCATATTCACTTGCCAAGAAGCTTGTAAAGATGAAAGTGATAAAATTTCGCAGTTTTTTGACTCTCCTGAACAATTTGGATAAACGATGTTACGTTCATCTGGCTTTTACACCGCGATTTAAGACGAGATTTAAGAGGTTGTTATTGTTACTGATATCGGCACTGATGATACTTGGTGGTAATCAATTGACATACAATTGAATCCTTGGTAAGTTTAAAGTAAAAAAAAAACTTAGTATCTACAAAAAAAAAACAAGGCTGACAGTCCTGTATATTTTGACACTACTAAAACCTGAGTTACTAGTTTACTCGGAAATAAAAGATAGCAAACTCGTTTAGTGCACCGAGACATAATTAAGTAGATACATTAGTACCGACCGAGTACCGAGTAAGTTTAACCGACTTCAAAATAGTAGGTTCTCAATTCGAGTGTATGTTTTTTTTTGTATGTTTGTTACGACAACTCCGCGAATTGTAGGCCGAATTTCAAAATTCTTTTTTAGCTCTAAAGGACATACTTCCGAGGTCCATTGACACCAAATCAGGATCTGATGATGGAATCTTAGAGAAATCGAGGGCAATCCTCGAATTTTTAAAGCACACCTATAGCGATTTTGGCATTTTTAACATCTAGTCAAGTATTTACATTCAGAAAGTATCATTTGGTGAACTGGACACTGATAAAGAAGACCGTAGGTACCAGTACTCTGTAATAAAATGATAGAACTATGCTGTGTTTGAGCTTAATGGAATCGTTGTGAGATGCATTTTGGCTACAAATCACTAAAACTATGAAAAAATTTTTTTATTCAAAAATGGAACCGACTTAAAAACATTGAAAATAATTTTCTACCGAGTTTGAAATCGGTGCTTCAGCACGAGCAAGCAGGAGTGATTGAAGCCCAATATATAGTATGTAGGTGAGGTAGACGACTATAGTTCCACTCCTGCTGGCTCGAGTTGAAGCACCGCTTCAAACTAGTAGAAAATTATTTTCATGGTTTTTGAAGTCTGTTCCATTTTTTGTTAATAAAATTTTATACTAACAGTCAACTTCGAAAGAAGAAAACAAAGAGCAAAGTTTTTTTACTATTTACTGACAGTAACACAAAAAAACAAAGACCTAAATAGTACATTACGAGTCCTGAAAAATTAGACAGCAAAAACAAAAGATTTACAAAGGCAAACTTTAAAGGGATCTCTTCCAGTTAACGATGTACTTGTGAAGAACACTTCTACAAAATATTTTTCAGTTTTTGCAGAAAAGATGATTTCGAGGTTTTACATAAAACCCTACGAATATCTAAGTAAAAAGTAGGCTATGCGTTGATTTAAAAGGTTCAGCTATACTGGCCAAATTTCATGTAAGTACCTAAATAAGTAACTAAGTTCATACAAAAAAAATACATTTATGTAAATATTTATGTAGGATATCCTTCTATATGAACTATTCTTTACGTATTTTCAATCCAGTTTAATGCAAGAGTGGACCAGCAAAGGGTTTGAAACGTGGTACGAATGAATAAACAGCTCAAGAAGCATTAGAGACCTTTGATATCCACAGCCAATGAACTTTCTAATATTATTTTAAATAACTCAGAATACTTCAAAGACTTGCATGGTCTTTGATAAACTCTTTCAGAGGATTAACAGTCTCAAAGTTTATGGTATTTCAAATAAAGTTGCTATTTTAATAGTTATTTAAAAATGTGAAAAACAAAATAACAAAAACATATTTTATCTTAAATATTAAAGTGTCCGAATGTATGGGCATATTTAACTTAAAAGTTTTTAGTTTTTTTTTTTTAATTCAGGTTGTCAAATATTTCTGTAGGTAGGTACCTACACTAATAAATGTATTGGCTAAATACCGATGATTGAAATGAACACATCAAAGGCAAAATAGAAAATTAATTTAAACAATCAAAACCCGACTGCCTTAAAAAAACTCATAGTAAAAACTAAAAAGAAAAATCAAGTTTAGATTACTAGACTGGTCTTCACTTAAATTTCAAAAGTGACCAACTATTAAAGATCCTGACCAGCTAGTGTCAGTCAGTAGTCAATGACTAGTGAATGTCGAAATTCAAGTTACTTAGTAAGACTTGTTTTTTCTTTTTAAAATTACTAAGAGATTCTTTGACAAGGTCGGGTTTTCCGATATTTTTATTTTGAACATGAAACTACCGTGAGACTCACTCATATTAAATATATTGACCCGGATAACTCACGTCTTAAATCGAGTTTAGCTCGACATGTTTCGGGCTAATCCGTAGCCCTTCGTCTTTGGAGCAGCGCGACTCAGCGGCTGCTGCAACACGCGCGCGTATATTTAATATTTGTATTTATTTATTTTATTTGTATGTTCATCATCAATCACCTTGTATTGTTTGTTAATCTAATATCTTAACTGTAATATCACAGTACATCAAAGCTAGCAAACACTGTATTGCCCCGCAAACCACTTAAGTCGAAGCTTATCTGGGACGTTTAGATAAGCCTGTAGTTATGTGCTTGGCTTAGCAAATACATGATGCCTACGTATTAAAGAGTCACCGAGCATTTAGTGCTAATCAATTTTGGTGGCCTAGTGGTTTGACCTATCGCCTCTCAAGCAGAGGGTCGTGGGTTCAAACCCCGGCTCGCACCTCTGAGTTTTTCGAAATTCATGTGCGAAATTACATTTGAAATTTACCACGAGCTTTGCGGTGAAGGAAAACATCGTGAGGAAACCTGCATAAACCTGCGAAGCAATTCAATGGTGCGTGTGAAGTTCCCAATTTGCACTGGGCCCGCGTTGGAACTATGGCCCAAGCCCTCTTATTCTGAGAGGAGGCCTGTGCCCAGCAGTGGGACGTATATAGGCAGGGATGATGATGTTGATGCACTTGTCGTGGATAGGCATGCTCAAATCCCCTTGGGTTTTGATCTCGTTTAAAAAATACTCATTCACATTTCAACCCAATGTTACGGTAAGATTGAGTTCAAATGTAAATGGTTTTTTTTTTAAAGTAAAACGCGCGAAATCATTTTTTATTTATTTATTTGGTTTTGCATACTGCTTTGAGTGTATTCTGATCCAGTTCGCGCCTCAACTTAGATAAGGTTTAGTTTAGGTTTTTATTTCTTGTCAGTATTTTTTTTTTGATAAGATATTTTATTCTTTTTGAATGTTCATTAAATGGACATATTATTTTTAAGCTAGTAGGTAAGCTAAACAGTGGAAATGTATTTTTTTTCAATGTGATAGATAAAAACCAAATTTCAGAAGAAGAGGCAAAACTTAAATTGAAATAAAAATAATAAAAAAACTGCAATATTTTTTTTAATTCTTTTTTGTATCTGATAACAGAACTATTCAAGATTATTTTTCAATAAAAATAAACGCAAAAATATTTTTTTCCGAATATCACAACTTGAAAGCGGGTACACATTTTTCAAAAAATTGAAAAAATCGAAATTTCTCGAAAACGGTGAAACTACTATTTGGTAAATAACCTGCCCACTTATCTCCCATTCAAGTTTGTTGTACTACTTACGGGACAGCCTATACATAATACGATATTTTGCCATACAAACTCGACCAAACATATATTGTCACGTAACATTTACGTACAATTCTCAAAGAAACCCTTTTAGCATGTAAAGGAGAAAGAAAGAATATACATTTATTCACAACACAAGACACAACAATAGTTTAAGTACAAATAGACAACACGTAGGAAAGTATGTCTCATTGCGGTTGTGAATCGGACACTGGCTGGCCATGCTGAAGCGTTAATAATACCTAAGCACCCCAGCGCTGATTTTCAGCCAGCACCGTTTGGCTAAAGGATTACGAGTAGAAGCACTTCGGAAGCAAAGATATACTTATTATTATTATTATTTTATTCGACTGGATGGCAAAGGAGCAAGTGGTAAGAGATCACTACCGCCCATAAACATCTGCAACACCAGGGGTATTGCAGATGCGTTGCCAACCTAGAGGTCTAAGATGGGATACCTCAAGTGCCAGTAATTTCACCGGCAGTCTTACTCTCAACGCCGAAACACAACAGTGCAAGCACTGCTGCTTCACGGCAGGATTAGCGAGCAAGATGGTGGTAGCACCTACCACCTGCAAATATACAGGCAACAAGGAACTTTTGAAAAGTACAATAGGACTCATAGAACCCAACCCTGGCTCAAGTCCAATTAGGCCATCATGACGTTTTTATAATACCCTGCCGTGTGTATGGGCAGAGACTAATTAAACGTAGAAGGGTCAAACAATAATCACCTAATATTTTTGTCGGTTTTTTACCACCGGGTGACCAGGCGAGTGTTTTGATTAATCGGTTAAACGTCATTACCATCCCACGTTAATAAGCACAACGGAAGGACAAATCGAAAGAATTTTGATCATACTAGATTTAGGGGCTGTTTCACTATCCAATAATTAGTGTTAACTGACGGTTAAATGTGATGCCGTCTCTGTTTGTTTTGTTCGAATAGACGGAGACGGTATCACAATTAACCGTCAGTTAACACTAATCAATGGATGGTCAAACAGCCCCTTAACATCGTATTGTCTTCAGTTTTCATTAAAAATTTAACCCTGAGCATCATCTCTTTAATCAGTACTTGTCCAAACGGTAATAACAAAAAAATAAACGTTGCAAAAACGCTGTATATTTATCCCGCCCCGCTCAGGGGAAGATTAAAGTTACTAAGTGTCAGGTATTCTAAGGAAAGTTCGGAAATTTGGACTCCTTGTCTACATTATATTCAAATAAACCTCTTTGAAAAGTTTCAACTTTCTAGCTCTAATGGTATAAGTTTGTTGTCAACGAATCATAAGTCGGTGATTCCAGACTGTTTGCTTTATTATGTACCTATGTCATTTATCGTAAAAAGCCGTGGTGGCCTAGCGGTTTGACCTATCGCCTCTCAAACAGAGGGTCTTGGGTTCAAACCCCGGCTCGCACCTCTGAGTTTTTCCAAATTCATGTGCGGGATTATATTTGAAATTTACCACGAGCTTTGCGGTGAAGGAAAACATCGTGAGGAAACCTGTACAAACCTGCGAAGCAATTCAATGGTGCGTGTGAAGTTCCCAATCCGCACTGGGCCCGCGTGGGAACTATAGCCCAAGCCCTCTTGTTCTGAGAGGAGGCCTGTGCCCAGCAGTGGGACGTATATAGGCTGGGATGATGATGATGATGATGTCATTTAGGGGTTTACAGATTCTCAAAGATAAGATAATTTAAAGCACAGCGCTTTAAAATTAAGTGTAGTCGTACATCCCAGCCTATAAACGTCCCAATGCTGGGCACAAGCCTCCTCCCAGAATGAGAGGGCTTGGACTATAGTTCCCACTCGGGCCCGGATTGGGAACTTCACATACACCATTGAGTTACTTCGCAGGGTTGTAAAGGTTTCTTCACGATGTTTTCCTTCAGCGTGTAAAGCTCGTGGTAAATTTCAAATATTGTAACTTTGCACTTGAATTTCGAGAAACTCAGAGGTGCGAGCCGAGGTTTGAACCCACGATCCTCTGCTTTAGAGGCGATAGAACAAACCACTAGGCCAACACGGCTTTAATTGCGCAACTAATAGTAAATGTAAATAAGTTTGACGATAAAGACGTTGCACATTATGCTGAGTGGTGCTCACTTTATACTATTCGATGTTATTTTTATTCTTTCCATCTAATGTTTTTTTATGTGTATCGAATATGTGTAAATAATTGTTTCTCTCTCTCTTTCTCTCTCTCTCATGTATAATGTGCAATGTATGAAACACTTTCATCTAATATAACATAAGCAATTTCTGTATTAATGTTTATCACGGTTAGTTTTATGTGAAAAAATGCTATTTAGCAATATGCAGAATTTATTTGACGGATAAATGTGATGCCGTATCTGTTTGTTTTGTTCAAATAGACGGAGACGGCATCACATTTATCCGTCAATTAAAATTAATCAATCAGTGGTGAAACAGCCCCTAAGTCGAGTAGTTGAGTAAAAAAACTTTGGCATTTAAACTATTTTAAACTTACGTAAACTCTAACGAAAATAAAAAGTTATTGATAAAATAAAATCCACTTTACTGTGTACGTAAAGCAACAAAAATTAAGCCTAAAAATAATTTGGTGCTGTCGTATCTACGAACTCAGTATTCTGTGGCTTACCTCAGTTAATTATGTTCCCCATCCCGCACGGCAGGATTAACCGTCTACCCTCGGGATTCGAATGAAATTTCATCCTGTACCGTCTACTTTACAAATAAGTTACGGTTCCGCCAGTAGTGCTGGGAAAGGTCTAAGGTCGTTTGAGTACTCATTTGGATTTTAGGATTGGCGTGTTGTGAAATAGGGCTTGGGACTCATCCCACTTAATATTATAAATGCGAATATTTGTATTAAATAAACCGATTTAGATAAAATTCGGTGTACAGATAGTTTGAGTCCCGAAAAAGGACATAAGATAGTTTTTATCCCGGAAATTTGCATAGTTCTCGCGGGATAGCAATAAACGAATCTCCGGAGTCTCGGGTAACGGCTAGTCGTAGAATATAGAAATGTATTTGTTTAAATCTATTTATGTTAAGTAGAGTAATGTGACTGACTGACTACTAGACAACGCATAGTCTAAGCCACTGAAGCTAGACTTGACATTTGGCAAACATTCCTTCATGATCATAAGGAGGTTTTTTTAATTCTCATGACATGGGGGAGTTTGGTAATTTTTAATTATTCTATACGTAGAAAACATTGTAAAGGTTGCCTGGAAGATATCGCTCTGAAGCGATAAGTCCGCCTATTGCTTACCTCAGAAAGTCTCTGAGTATATACCTGTTTTTCTGTACTGCTTGCTATGTGTTGGTGTGCAATTAAGAGTTATTGTTGCATAAAAAGTTACAAAAAGTTATTTTAGGTCTCCATCTAGCGAAAGTAAATGACAAATTGATTAATATCAAGACAGCATAAGTTTGCCAAGCGTTTGTAAATAAAGAACAAGACAGTATAATAAAAGCACATATTTAAAGAACTCTAAAAAAAACTCTTAAAAAGGGGTTCATCGCTTTGCATACTTAATTATTGAATGTTTGCAATAATTTACTCATTTGGCATAATTATTTTTCTCTCTGAAGCCATTAATTATTCAAAATATTATTATAAAACAAGCCTTACCGGACTCAGAGATTTACGATTGCGGCATGAAAAAATTATGAGTACCTATTTAAAAAAAAATATGACAAACATTATTATGAGTACTTAACAAAAATTATAATGACTTTCAAAAATAATGTGGCTAGACGCACCCACAAAAAATACTCATAAAAAACTACAGACTTTAAAAATACAAAAGCACTTAAAGAAAAACGAAGAAGTCAACTTTAAAATAGCGATCGCCTCCAAATTTACGCAAAGAGTTAATTTCAGTTGTGCCGTTTTAGCATTCGTCATCTCTTTCGCCCGCCAGCAAGGTACTTGTGTCAGATGAAATAAGGTTTTTAGGGACCGTAAAATACTCGCGGAGCCCGTCTCTGACGAGCAAAGCAGGTTGTATTTTAGGATTGTTCAGATTTATTTTCATTTTGTCCGCTCTTCAGGTTATATCATAAATTCGGGCGGTCTGGCGAGGCCCGAGGCACGCTATCAAAATAACGTGCGAGCGTAATGTTAGAAAGAACTATTGTGCCCTAAATTTGCTGAGAAAACGTGTGATTATCGTTGTAAACTAGGGTAGAAGTACCGATTTTGGCCAGTTGACATTTCAAGTTATATATAAAATGGTATAGTATTAACACAATATTTATGTTTAGTGAGTTTTGAAAAGTTTATACTAAAACATATAAATAAAGTTGTTTAGTTACTATACATTTATTTCCAAGGTATATTTAAACAATAAATGGCCATAAACGGTACAGTGGCCAGTGGCCACAAACGGTACTTCTGCCCAAGCTGAATAATGGCTAATTTTTTAACAGATTAATCCTATTTACGTAAGTTTTAATTCATAATAATAGTAGAAGGTTTAAATTTTGATCCAATGTAGGGTAAAAAAAACAATAAAACAAGAAAAAAATAATGAGTGTTCGATATACTAATGTGCTATAAATATACAACTCTATTGCTAATGACATAAAATTTAAGATGGCAACTTAGTTGACAGTGATGAGTACTCGTGCGTTCACCTTATGGGCTCTGTTTTTTTTAATAATAAAAAAAAATTAAATCTTAAAAAAATCTTAAATTATCACTTTTTTTCGCTCTAAATTATATTTATGAAAAAAATCATAAATAAACACATCCTCAATCACACACAATATCCAAAAACGTAATTCCGCCCAAGTGTTCGTAATTTAATAGATTTCACACTCGAATAAATTCACCAACCACTTTTGCTGACCTCCGCGACTTGACTTGCGAAATTTCTTTGCTTATATTTTTGGCCCAATGAAAAGGGTAAAGCGTATCTAATTAGGCTGGTTTATCTTTAATAACGATCGGAGGTCTTGTCAAGGGTCCGACCATAATGGATGGAGTTCGACGAAGTTGCACCATCAATTAGTAATAATGGGCTGTAGGACGTGATGGCCTCATTTTTCTTTTTTGGATAACATCGTCCTTGCCGAGATATGCTTCATTATGGCTACGATGTTTTATTTATTAATTACAGCATTACCGAAAAAAAAATATTGTTCATAGTATATTTGTGGTTTTGTATTCGATATTGAAAATTTATGAGTGTAACGTATAAATATATATGGTATATAGTAGTATATGGAGGGAATTGAGTTGTGTTTGAAGAGCGGCTATTTGGTTTGGCGCGGTGATTACTTTTTGCAAGTTGATGGAGTGGCCATGGGTTCACCGATTGCTCCGGTCACCGCCAATATTTTTATGGAGTGGTTGGAGGGAAGAGCTTTAAACAGCGCTCCCGTTGTTCCCAGATATTGGTGGCGGTACGTGATGACGTTTTTGCGATTGTGTCCAGGGATAGTTTGTCGCAGTTTTCTGACTACCTTAACACTTTGCACGATAAGGTTAAGTTCACGGTGGAGATTGAGAATGATGGGCAGTTGCCGTTTTTAGATGTTTGGGTTATGCGGGGACCCTGTGGGAAATTGGAAACTACAGTTTATCGTAAGCCAACTCATACGGATCGATACTTGAGGGCAGATTCACACCACCATCCTTGTCATTTGTCGTCTTTGCCTAGAACGTTGATAAATCGAGCCTTGAATATTTGTGATCCAAAATTTGTGGATCGTGAACTGAGTCACGTGAGACGGGTTTTGGAGAGCAATGGGTACAACTGGAGGCAGTGCAACCGTGTGGTGAACGTGTCGACTCGTCAAAGACCGGTGGGAGCTGAGAGGGTTCCGGTATATTTACCGTTTATAAAAGGGGTGACGGATAAAATCGGACACTTGTTACGCCGAAGATATAGCATCAAGTCGATTTTCCGTCCTCATATGCAGCTCAGACAGTTGGTACGTTCGCCGAAGGATAAGGAGCCCCTGAGTGGCCCCGGGTATATATGATTCCCTGTGCCTGTGGCAAGAGCTATATTGGAGAGACTGGACGAAACGTTTAAACAAGGGTATCGGAGCACATACGCAGTATGAGGAAACAGGACGACAAGGGGTCTGCTGTGGCCGAGCACTCAATGAACTCGGATTCGACGCACTTTATCAGATTTGATAAGGTATCTGTACTTGCGAGAGAGAAATTTTTCATTCCGCGGAAAGTGCGTGAAGCCATCGAGATTAGTCGTCGGCCGAATTTCAACCGGGATAGTGGTTGGACGGTACCTCTGAGTTGGAAAAACGGTGTTAAATACTCGTGCTGCGTCATCGATGTGAGTGAACGTACCTTTACAGAGCGATGTTGTTAGTGTTGTGTGCTACCCTACATTTGACAGTTGTAATGTTGATGAAAACGCGGGTAGTTGTGTGCCGGTGTCAGTTTCGTCGGGTAGTCGCGCGAGCAGAGCGGCGGCGCGCAGTGCGCGTGTTGCAGCAGCCGCTGAGTCGCGTTGCTCCGAAGACGAAGGGCTACGGATTAGCCCGAAACATGTCGAGCTAAACTCGATTTAAGACGTGAGTTATCCGGTCATTACATTTAATGTAACGTATAAATATTAGTAAACCTATGAAAAAAAGACTAAAATTGTATCATCGTCATATCAGCAGCAGGACGTCCACTGTTGGACATACGTCTCCTTCAAAAACCTCCAGTTGCTTTGGTTGGAAGTGGCCAGCATCCACCGTGAAGCTGCGGAATTCAACCAAGTCATCCGTCCATCTCGTTGAGAGAGAGAGAGATTTACACATTCGATACACAGATACACAGAAAAAACACGTTAGGATGAAATTATAATTAAAAAGTAACATCGAATAGTATAAATTGGGACCCACTCAGCATAATGTCGTTGGTGGACGTTCCGCTGCGCTTGCCGATCCGGGGTCTCCAATCGAAAACTTTACAGCCATAACGGCCATCTCTTCTCCGTGCTATATGACCTGTACATTGCAACATCAACGAGCTAAATCCGCTTGGCTATATCGGTGACCCCTGTTCTTCTACATACTAATTTCTGATACGATCCCGCAGAGAAGCCCCGAGCATTAGCTCTCTACATATTGTATGATACACTTTAAACTAGAAAGTGAATTACAGTTAGGTTAGGTTATTAATATATAAAAAACCGGCCAATGGCGTGTCGGACACGCCCAAAATAGGGTTCTGTAGCCATTACGAAAAAATTAAGTAATATTTTTCTAAGGATTTCGTGTTTTATACGGAGTTTTCCAAGTTTAGGTAAACTACTAATAATTTCTCAAGCAAACTTAGCCGTTATAGTTTTCCTTGAAATTTTGATATACTTTACTACCATCCAAAACATTTTCAATTTTTTCCACCCACCGGTTTATATTTTAGAGGGGGGGGGGGGGGCGCTCGATTTTAATGAAAATTTGCAGTTTAAATTTGAATAATTCGCAAAAAAATCAATGACTCGAAAAATCGTCTTAGCAAACCTTTAATGGTTTTAAAAGATCTATCCAACGTTACCCCACACTATAGGGTTGGATGAGAATAAAAAAATCACACCCACTTAACGTCTATGGGAGGTACATCTTTCTAGCATTGATAGTCCCTGAGCAAAGCCGCGGACGGACGGACAGACAGACAGACATGGCGTAACTATGAGGGTTCCGTTTTTGCCATTTTGGCTCCGGAATCCTAAAAATGATGAGTCAAGTTCCTTTTCGACATCATCAAATGATTTTTATAGCTAATTTGCGTTTTGTACAAATAAAGTTATGTGTTTATGTATGTCTGTCTTAGATGTAAAAAATGTTAACTCCACGCATTCACGCTTACTACTTAACTAAATGTGTTGATTACATATATATGCGTAACTAGACACTCTCTTAGCATATGACTTGACATTAATGGAGGCACCGTTCCCTCAACATACACGTATTAGATAATGGCCCACGTTGACGAAGCGGCATGCCTTTTCCGCTCATGAGATACCGTTTTATGTTTATGCGAAGTTAATTGAGTAATGGCAAGGTAACAATAATAGAACGTGCTATTTTTGGCTTTCGTTAAGTTTAAGAAAACATTAAACCAATTGTTTGCAAGACATTTGACAATTAAGAGAAGTCTCTTCGTTCCATTCTCCATACAAACGTAGTCCCGGTCTCATTTGAAAACTAGGCAACAGAAATAGATGAAATTTTGTATTTATGGACTAGTCGTAATTATCTATGCCTGTGGTTTTTCAGATTTTCATATAAATGTATAATATCAGAATTACAGGAGCTCAAAAGTCGACAAAAAAAAGATGTCAACTTTGCACGAGAATAACAGACTAATAAAGCATTTTTACAAAAATCGAAAAAACCACAGGCATAGAAAATATAATGAATATCTTGATTGTAAAATATCATTGATTTCTGTGCTATAATTTTCGTATAATATGAGGACAGCGAAACCCAAAATTCAACCGCCCTAATCTTGAAAAGCCTACAGCTATCTCGATATAAATTACGGACGTCGTTGCGGAAGGCATGGGGGGGACGGCTGCGAGCGCTTATGTCACGAGCGATAAAGACAGCAATATCCCAAACGAATACCTTACGTGGCCGCGCGGCCGGCAGGAAAACTTCTCTTAAGTCAATTTGTCTTACAAACTAGTGATCTAACTTTTACTATTTAAAAAATAATCAAGAATCCAAATTAATTTATTATGAGCAATAATAACCTAAGGTTATGAGCAATAATAAAGTTCCCCATATATTATATTGAAACAAATACGGATAAATCGCGTCTTAAATCGAGTTTAGCTCGACATGTCTGCAATAATTTATAATTTATAGCGTAATACTACTTTGTTGTCGGCCATATAGTACGGAGAACAGGTAGCCAATGGGGCTGAAAAGTTCTCAAATGGAGACCGCGGATCGGCAAACGCTGCGTAGTATGTCTACCAACGAGATAGAGTGGAGAAGGATGACCTGGTTAAAGCCGCAGGCTCACGGTGGAGACAGGTCGCCTCCAACCGAAGCAACTGGAGGTATAATGGGGATAATATCCTGGTGGAACCACCATAATTTCACTACTAAATCATTACATCATTATAGCCAAAATTACTTAGGTACCATCAGCCAAATAAGTGGTCTATCAAATAAATATGTCGCTAAAGTCGGACTTTCAATTTGACAGACACGTCTATTGGCATTATTGTTTCATGAAATGCAAACGATTATCAATTTTAGGGTGGTAGACCACATATTTGGCTGATGGTACGCCAAATTACGGCTCAATCCAATAATTATTAGGTAGTGGTCAAAAAACGGATCGAAAACTTGTAAACCACAAAACATGAACTTGAACAATTGTAAGTTAAATAAAATGACTTGACTAGTTGCTTTAAGTATTTAGAGCTACCTATTTCTAAATTCAGAGCAAGTCTTTCAACACTAGTAATACAAAATTAACTAAACGACGTTAAATCAAGTAAAGTAACTTACTCTACTCCAACGCAACCGACTCTCATTGTGTTCACTAAATAGACAAACTAGACCCAACCAGTGCTTGAATTCTGAATGATTCCTGAACTTTTTCTAGTGGTCTCTGTTCTAGAAGTTTTTTCATTAGAAACTTGTTGACTCAAGCGTTGACAAGAGAAAAACTTTGTGGTTCATTTCAGTCTTATTTTTGAATCAGTCGAATGATTTATGCCAAATGACCGTTTTCTGGCAACATCAGGCTAACTTAAAGGTCAGAATATCGCCACTAGGTACTTTTAAGCCGAGTTTAGACTTGCAAGAAAAATCGTGCAAGTTGCATTGCCAACGAGTTTGTAGTGGTCAATCGAACACCTCAATGTTATGCAACTTGCACGATTTTTCTTGCAAGTCTAAACTCAGTTTTATAAAAGCTCAAACTTTAATCGACTTTTTTTTCTGAGTCAACTTTAAGAAAAATATTTCAAAAGTGAATTTTGTTGACGTGTAGATTTGAGATACGTAATTTGTTTCAGAATAGAGAAGACACACATTTTGCCGTCCTTGAATTTATAATCAGTTCCAACCATTCTTGAGAGCCTAAGGCAATATCAGTGTCTACTTTAATTCATCACTAGAATGATTTTCTTGCAACAGAAGCCTTATTGCCTAACGTTTCCAAAAATTATTATAAATGAAACGTATACAAAATTCAGATCTATTGTCAAGAAGACATTAATATCAAAGGCGTATTATAAAGTTAATGATTATATCATGGACAGGGATATTTGGAAATAATTCCGATCCGCATTAGCGATCCCTTTAAATAGCGAACCTACTGTGTTAAAAATAAACTTGTGTTAAATACTTGTGATGTATACATATCATTTTTTTAATAATATTGTAAATCTGTTTTAAAAAAAAATATATACCTCGTTGAGTTTCTTGCCGGATTCTTCTCAGCAGAGGTTTTTCCGAACCGGTGGTAGATTTTTTTTTGACATTCATAAGTGGTTGTTGTAGCCTAAATTGAATAAAGATATTTTGACTTTGACTTTGTTTCTGACGCTCGTAAACGCAATCAAATGACATTTTTTGTATGGGAAATCTGTCGTTTGATTGCGATCGCGAGCGTCAGAAACGTCAGCCAATACGGCCTCAGGTCTCACAGTGATAAGAGGATTTAAAGGTCTCAAACTCAAACTCAGTTATTTGCTTTGAAACAATACAAAATACTGAATCAAACCCTGTAAGGGCACTGCAATAAATTATTATGTCTTAATAGATATAGTACATGATAGGCTATTGAAATACCCTAACCATAAAAAAAAATCATTTTTAATGCAAGCTTTTTTTGCTGACTGTACTTTTTGTTGACTGGACTTACATTGTCACCCAAACTACATTTACATACCAAATTTCAAGTCGATGCTATTAACAGTTGAAGAGTTCCGTCCAGCGGAGACGATCCTGGCTGTACTACCAGGATATCACTACTAGATTATTATGTTGTCACGCGATTTACATAATTATTTCAAATTTCAAGTCAAGCTGACTACTGGAATTTGGTTAAATTTAACTTGCAAGATTTGATTACAGGCAGACAGACAGACAGACAACGGGACAGGTGAAACTAAATAAAAGCTTGTAAAAAAGTACAACATTCAGCGTCCAGAGCTCGTCTTGCCTATGCATAAATAACACAGATTGTTATCAAAACATTTTTCTTAGCAAATTTATAACATCTTTGCTATTTTTTTAAATAAAATAAAAAAAACTTCTACTACTCGATTTGTCAAAGGTAAAAAAATATTGCATACTACCTATATAGGGGTCTTCCCACATCTATCGACCCGGAATGGGCAGAAGTTGACAGAAAAAACTTTATGATGTCGACGAGTCGGCAGGCGTTGGCCGAGCCGATCCGAGCTGAACCGTCTCTTTTTAGCTCTTATTGCGTGGACCAAAAGCTTTTTTTCTATCGGCTTTTGGCGATTCCGATTCGAGAGATGTGGGTAGACCCGAAGCGTCAGTACCTTACTGTCTCTAGTTTTCATAAAAAAGTTAACCTTGAGTAAGTATATATTATATATTTTTTAATATTTGCTAAACAAGAAAACGGTCTAAAAATTAAAAAATAAATCATAAATTAATAAATTTTCTCTCTTTATTATTTATCGTACTTAACAGCTGCGGTCCGTGCTTGAGTTTTGGGCGGTTTCAGAAAAAGTTGTTGAAATGACTTTTATTTAGATTATTTTGGATTGAATTTCGTTTTCCTACTCAGAATCAGGAGCACTTTCGATTGTAATAGGAGAAAAAAAGTGTCCCAAGATTTTTTATTCCGTTTATACCGTTTTCATGTACGTTTCTTTTCTATGGAGATAGTGTAAAGGATAACACAAAATTATTTGAAAAACCTGGAACACTCTTTTTCTCCTATAACAATCGAAAGTGCTCCTGAATCTGAGTAGGAAAACGAAATTTCATTCAAATCTAAAAAAAAGTAATTTCAACAACTTTTTCTGTAACCGCCCTTAGCTGTAACAGCTAAACTTATCAATATATTCGTAAAACTTAAGCACTGGCCGCAGCTGTTAAGAGAATTTCCCGAGAATACTCGTGTAGCAAGAAAAAGGAAAGGGTTTTTATCAGCTTTCAATATGTCGACGCCCGCCAAATATCGACATTATTGGGGCAAAGGGTTGCCTCCCACTAACCCACATTTGTTGACGATAACATATATCTCCAGTTTGGGAAATATCTCACTTATATTCCGTGGAGTGAAGTTACTTGATGTTGAGTTAGTTATGCTAAAACGACGTAATTTAAGCGAATGGCTAAGGTCTACACTATAAAGATTAAAAAATATTGGAAAAATAAAGACTGATGGCCTACTCCGAAATACGAAAATTGAAGTTCGAATGCTACCGTCCCTCTCACTCTCGTATTAAATAGTATAAGTGTCAGAGGGAGCGAACGACACGAACTTCAATTTTTGAATTTCGTACTAGCACCGTATAGGTTTGACTTATAGTCTCTCAAGCAGATGGTCGAGGTCGAGGATACAATCCCTGGATCACCTCTGAGTTTTTTGCAATGATGATGATAATGAGACTAAGATAACTACTACAACTCTACTGATTCACTCAGGTCTAATTAACTAATGATGAAGTAGACCTGCCAGATCTTTAAGAATCTACGACATCATATTGTAAGGATTGAAACTCAGATTCCGCCATAATGCGTTTATTTTCATCTCTTTCTTACTTACTAGAAACCTATTTCTATTCCTTTCATGCATCCTATAACCTCAACAATGTCGCTCTCTAACGCTGCTAACGCATCTCGCTCATTTGTCAGTATTTCTCTCACTGTTCGTATACTCACGTTTCTTCCATCTATTTCACTTTAACTTTAAATACCTATTTTTACTTTTTATATATAAACAATACTCAATGCTGATTGGTTCATATTCACAACACTTGCAACGTTATTGGTCAATACTTCAATAGCTATTGTATTACTCGTCCCAATTACCAGCGGTCGATACAGTAGTAAGAATTATTAATTGAATTTATTGAATCGCACACCACTTAGGGCTGGCCTAGATCAATTCACAAACTAAAATTGGTTAACTTTCTATTTAAAACGAGATAAGCAAAGTAGCTACGTCTGTGAGATGCACACATATAATTATACTAATACTAGTGCTTACTCGCGGCTTTGCAGAAGTAAATCCTTAGATCCAGCAGCTGAATTGAAATTTCGGGATTTTTAAAAATTTCCTTGGGAATTCCCGAAAATTAAATCGTGATTTCTGTGACGTTACATTAAAAACAATCGTGTCAAATTTCATGACTTTAGGCCCAGCGGTTGTTATTTCGAGATTTCATCCCTATCCCGTGGGAATATCGGAATAAACAGTAACCTATGTTTTATACCAAATTTCATCCAAATCCCTCCAGCCGTTTCATCGTGAAGGAGTAACAAACATACTCACTCACTCACTTACTCACTCACTCACTCACAAACTTTCGCATTTACTATAATACTAGCTTTTACCCGCGGCTTCGCACGCGTAAACTATTCGGTGTGGTAGCTACAATTGAAATTTTCGGGATTTTACAAAATTCCCCTGGAAATTTCCAATATTTATATAGTGGTCTTTATTGAGGTTGTGTTGTGAATAACTGTACAAAATTCAAGACCCTAAAGCCAGTGCTGAAGTTTCAAAAATTTTTCCTATCCAAATTAAAATGCAAAATTCAAATTCAAATCATTTATTCAGTAAATAGGCCGCAATGGGCACTTTTACACGTCATTTTTTTATACTACCAGCGCTTTCGGAAAGACCATCATTGCCAAGAAGAATGCGCCGCAAGAAACTTGGCAAAAGTCATTTTTTCAAAATAAAATAATTACAAATAAAATACTTAAAAACTACAGTATACAATTAAAGAAAAAAATACGAAATAATAATAATAATACAGGCATGTATGGGGTCCCTTAGTTACAAAACTATATCGTGGGAATATCGGGATAAAAAGTAGCGTACTTATGTGTTATTCCAGACATACATCCAAATTTCATGCCTCTAAGCCCAGCGGTTGTTATTTTGACATTTTATTCCTAGGTATCCCGTGGTAATATCGGGTCAAAAAGTCCCTTACGTGTTATTCCAGACGTCCAGTTACCTACATACCAAATTTCATGACTCTAAGCCCAGCGGTTATTATTTCAAGATTTTTATCCTTATCCAGTGGGAATATCGGGATAAAAAGTAGCCTATGTGTTATTCCAGAGGTCCAGCTACCGACATACTAAATTTCATGGCTCTAAGCCCTGCAGTTGTTATTTCAAGATTTTATCCCTAGGTATCTCGTGGGAATATCGGGTCAAAAAGTCGCGTATCTGTTATTCCAAACGTCCAACTACCTACATACCAAATTTCATGACTCTAAGTCCTGAGGTTGTTATTTCAAGATTTTAACCCTATCCCGTGGAAATACCGGAATAAAAAGTATCCTATGTTTTAATCCAGGTTATAAACTAACTTTTCGCCAAATTTGATCCAAATCCGTCTAGCCGTTTCACCGTGAAGAAGTAACAAACATACTCACTCACTCACTCACATACTCACTCACTCACAAACTTTCGCATTTACTATAATATAAGTAGGATTGTTTTGCTAACTTGAAATTTACTACGAGCTTTACGGTAAAAAAAAATTGTGGAAACCTGCGTGCATTACTTCCTTATCAGACAGTCGTAAATTTTTCATTTTGACATTTGGCAGGAACTTCATATATTTTAGTTGTTGTTGTTTCTTTAAAAAAATATGGCTCTGTCCATCGGAGGACAATTTTGCCAGTGTCTAGTAGTTTTTGCCGTTGTACGGTAAAAAAATTCTAGAAAAAGAAATATGAGAGGTAATGGTGGATGAACCATATATTTTAGTTGATAATGGATATGAAGATGTCATTTAATACAATATAAATTGACACTTCGGGTGTCATCGTATTCCAATTGAAACCCGAGTTTTCCCGATGTAAAACCACTATGTACAGTCGAGCTCATAAAATTGTGAGCAAAATTGTCATCAAAAATATCTCAACACGACTCTATTGTTAACGGCGTAGAAGCGTGTTCAGATATCTGATCAAAAATATTTTTGATCAAATTTTTGCTCACAACTTTATGAACTCGTCTGTACTACATCTGTAACAACTTTATTTGAAACCAGCTCCAATCAAGACAAGCGTAATTTAAGACGGTAGATAAAGATCGCAGGATTCCCAGGCTAGGGTCTGAGTACGCCAATAGATGGCTCTGTAGATAGTGCCTGCGATTAATGCCGTACATCCGTCTTTGAGGAAATGTAGCTGTAAAAAAAAATCGTTCCGTAGATGCTTCAGCAGGGCTACTACGAAATTCGAAAATAGAAGTTCGTATGATTCGATTCCTCTGACACTTATACTACTTATTTATACGAGAGCGAGAGGGACGGTACGATACGAACTTCGATTTGCGAACTTGGGAGTAGGCACTCTGGAGCACTGCGGATGTTTCGTTTGAATTTGATGGAATTGTTTCTGAATCTTTATCTTTCTATAACTTTAAGGGCGGTTTTAGACTAGTATTTTTTTTTTGCGCGCTACGCTTGTTTTTGGAAGCGGGTTACGGTAATTTTTGACCATCACAAACGAACGAAAACGATAATGGGTATGGGGGCGGTTTATTTACCTTGTTAAGTTCGTATTTTTAGCTATATAGGTGCGAGTATCTTAGTTCTCTTAATTTCACTATTGCAAATTATTATACTATATTAATCTTGATTTTTGTCAAATTGAATTCCAGGATTTCACTAAAAATATCAATTGGAATTCTCAAAAATTACATCATGATTTTAATAATACTGCACGTATATCGGCAAATTTGGGTTTATAATCCTAGCCGTTGAAATTTCGAGATATCTCCCCACCCCGTGGAAATATCAGGATAAAAAGTATATAGATTGTATTATTCCAAATCTCCGTCTATTATCACACCAAATTTCATCTGTCCGAAGCTGCCCAGCCGTTTCAGCGAGAAGGAGTAACGAACACACACACATACACACACACAAACACGCGCGCACGCACGCACACATAAAACTTTCACATTTATAATACCTATCAGTGTGATTATTATAATTTGAACTATAAAAACCGTGTGTTGGACCACTATTAGCTATAGCACATAGGTACTCTGACCTTACATTGTTTCAACAACTGTAGTTTGAACCAACTCGGCACATTTAATATTAACGGCCTTTTACCTTTAAAAGCAGAGATCAGTGACCTGAACTGAAAAAGGTTAGAATATATATAGAGTATCTGAATTATTCTGTGTTTAACCTTGTAGAGCCCTTTTAAGCCGTAACGTAATACATAATGAACGCTTACACTGAAGGAATCCTGTTAAGTCTTGGATTCAAAGTAGATTAATTAGAATTTTTGACAATCGCGTTTTTTAAGGGCTTGCGCTCGCTGACGCGGTTCACACGGAGCGGGTGGACGCCTATAGAAAAAAAAGTACCTATGAGCAGTGCACTGTGGATTGTGCCCGCTCCGTGCACCCGCGCCATAGATTAAGCCCTAAATGAGCCGTTAGCGCGCGTTTAAAAAACGTGGTGTGAAAAAAAATACAAAATAGATAATCTAAGAATTTACAAAATTATGCGATAAAAGCCAGACTTAAAAGTTCCCAAATATAAAAAAAAGTTGAATAGATCCAGGTGAGCTTCAACAAATTTCACTACCAATTTAATAGAGGCAGACTTTCGTTCAGTTTCAAATATTTAATTAAAGCTAATATCAATAAAAAAATATGAAAATGTACTGTCATGTAAAACAAAAGTTTCCGCCAGCGCGTAAAACAAAATAACAATGTTATTATTCACCATAAACGTTTTGACAATCAAAATTAACCCTCGTAAATTGAAATCAGATTTAAACTTAACGGAATTCGAGCCAGCCGAACAATGGTAAAGGTGGACTAAAATTATGAGATTTGTTGTTATTCGTAAATTGTTTCCGATTTTCGAGGGAATTGCGAAGTTCGCAAAATCTGAAATGTACAGAGATTAATGCGCGGAGTTTTCGCGTTCGCGTTGTTTGGTTCAAGTGACAAGCGACACTATAAGCGAAACAAATAATAAATAAGGCTATAACTCCTATTCAGCATTGCCGGAGTACTACAACTTAGGGATCTTTTAATATGAGCCTATCAGTCTCACAAAAGGCCGGCAACGCACCTGTAATACCCCGTCGTGTTGCGGGTGTCCTCGGGTGGCAGTGATTGCTACCCATCAAGTGACCCGCATGCTCGCTTGCCCCCCTTTATAATACATGTATGTATGTTAATTTCAGAGTAAATATCGTACAGTTAGGTTTGGTATAACATCTGCCTGTAGAAAGATTATTGTTACAGGATACCCAAGGATTTTTTATAATTTAATCGCGCATTTACTCGTAAAATTGCATTGTAAGCATCGGTTGTCTAGCCGGTCAAAAACATCAGAACTTTATAGAATACAGTCTTAATGTTGATGGGCATCTAGACAGTTGTATGGCAGGCAACTGTGCTCGTACATAAGAAGCGTTAAGCCTTTCTTTTTTCAAAGTCAAAGTCAAAGTCAAAATATCTTTATTCAATTTAGGCTATAACAAGCACTTATGAATGTCAAAAAAAAATCTACCACACCGGTTCGGAAAAACCTCTGTTGAGAAGAATCCGGCAAGAAACTCAACTCAACAATAGAAATATCACCGCTAAATCTTATAACTTGCCCCATACAGGTCAGAAGTTGGACCGGCGGGTAAAAAGTGCTCGCTTGCTGCGATAGGATATTTGATTTATCTTTGCCCTGACAACACATGACTTTAGATTAATTAACCCGCAACCCGATGTTTCTGACGCATGTATTCACTAATGATTCATAAATATATTGTTAACATTATATTATACAACTAACTCTTCTCGTCCAATATTCCGCAATACCTGAAGACTGCAGTCTACTACAGGACAATTGAAATAAACTGAAAGTAAGCCAAGTTTTTGCTATGGGTAGGACTTGAACAGATTAAACAACCAGAACTCAAGAACAGAGAAGGCATATTCTACCTCCTATCCTACTAATATTAATTATAATGTAATCACATCAATAAATGTCAATCACGCACGTCTAAACCGCGAAACCGATTTAGATTAAATGTGGTAAACAGATAGTTTGAGTCCCGGAGAAGGACATAGGATAGTTTTTTAGAAAATTGCATAGTTCCAACGGGATAGCGATAAACGAATACTACGCGGACGGAGTCGTGGGCAACAGCTTACTAAATAAATATCATGGGACAATTGACAAAATGTAAGCAAGGTGCTAGGCAACGGATAAACATACTTAAAAAGATATTTAAAACTAACTCAGGAACAAACAATATTATTCATACAAATATCAGCCCCGACCGGTGATCGAATCCGGGACCTCAAGCTTCGTAGTCAGGTTCTCTAACCACTGGGCTATCCGGACCTCAAGAAATGAGAATGGCTTGGACCATATTTCCTATGCGGTCCTAGTGCGGATGGGGAATTTCACACACACCATTCTATTTCTTCGTGGCGTGGGCGTACACGAAGTCGCCGCAAACTTCATTGTAAATTTCAAAAGTTGTAAAATAATGCCTAGGGGGTAGGTAACATTTTTTGTCCTATATCAAATTAAGGTCTACTAATTCGTATTTCTGGCACAAATTCAGGCTGGCAGCCGCATCAGCAGGGATTTAAGCAAATCCGCGTGGCAAAGGCCAAGGAAATCAGGCAAGAAATCAATTCGTCAAACTGGTAAGGCCGTGGGTTTTGTGACAGCGAGACTTATAATTTTAAAGAAGAGAAGACATTGTGTGTTATCTCCTGATATAAAAAGAGGGGTGTTGGAAGTTTAATGTCAATTATCTCTATCCGTAGCGACATAACTCTCAAACGGATTGACAGATTTTAATGCGGTTTCTTTAACTTGAAAGTTAGTTTCTTTGCTGTAGTTTGAACCAAGTGTCATTAAAATCGGTTTCATGAGATATTAAACTTTGAAATTACAGTCAGGGTTTTTCTGTGAAAATTTTAAATTTTAATAGGTTATGCCATGCCTTTGTTTTGCTGATTTTACTTTTTGTTGACTGTACTTGCATTGTCAACGAACTTACATAGGTGGGTTAATATTAGAGCGTTTTTTTGGTATGATTTAAGTAGGCAAATTGTCAATGAAATGGTAGAAAATTCTGTTACAGTTTCCAGGTTATCTAGTAGAAGTATACGACGTCTAAAAAATAATCGAGGATGACATCTAATTCTACAGCCTATTCATAAAAGAGTGTGACCAAAAAATTGAGGCGGTTGCAACTCTCATAAATGACCAGTACCAAATTTTAAATCAATTCAACCACTGGAATAAAGAAAATACAAACTGAAATATAGATGCATAGAAAAACCAGAAAAATAAGACCAGCGCTGGGAATCGAACCCAGGTCCTCGGCATTCCGTGCCACGTGCTATACACTACACCACCACTGGACCACGGCACGGCACGGAATGCCGAGGAACTGGGTTCGATTCCCAGTGCTGGTCTTATTTTTCTGGTTTTTCTATGCATCTATATTTCAGTTGGTATTTTCGATATGGGTTTTACGGGATAACCGTAAAAGTAACAAAAAATTTGAAATTGACATAAAATAAATACAAAAAGATTCCAAAAAAACCATCTTAATACACTGGAATAACAACCAAATTAGTGCCTGAGACTTCCGCTATAAGACCGAAACAAGGCGTGCCTCATCACCGTTAAGCCTAATGCCTCATGAAGCAAACGACCCGTATCTGGCCATCGTCAGACAGTTATCCCGTCAAACGATGATTAAGGCCCGTCGAAGCCGCTGTCGCACGCATACAAACTTAATGATGCTTAATTTTTGATAACGATAGACAAATTTGGCATGGGCAGACACATGATATTACATCAACATCATCATCATCAGCCGGAAGACGTCCACTGCTGAACAAAGGCCTTCCTTTAGAACGCCACAATGAACGACAACTCGCCACTTGCATCCGGTTGCCTCTCACGGTGTCATCAGTCCATTTAGTGGGAGGCCTGCCAACTCGCTCGCTCGAAGAAGAGAACCGCTGGGGGAGAAAAGTCCTCGAGTGACGACCACGAACCAGAAGATAGTACAGTCGTGTTCATAAACTTGTGAGCAAAATTTTGATCAAAAATATCTGAACCCGACTCTATTGTTAACGGCGTGGAAGCGTGTTCAGATATGTTTGATCAAATTTTTGCTCACAAGTTTATTAATTCGACTGTACCTACATACGCTTGCAACATTTGTTCTTAGATAGAGGATAGATAAAGGGGAAAACTAGCCGATGATTATCAGAGAAGTATCTTGGCGACATTCAATCTTATTTCTACCATTTGATGTAGCAAGCCCAGCGTAGGACATCCACCAGTGAGATGAACGGATGACTTAGCTAAACCCTGATTAAAAGGTTAAAGGTAAGATTGTTATCGCGAAAAAAAGATTTTATTGAATTGCGATGTAATTTGAAAATAAATGGTTTTAGGATTTCTTTCCTGTACTTTGCGCTGTCCTAGCTGCATGTCAAATTTGACGATTACTTATAGGCTAAGAGCAAGTACCCTTTACACTTAAATTAATAATTCGGCGAAATTCCTATGATAAAAGTAAAAAAAAACATAAAATATGTGAAGAGAAATGCAAAGAAAAATAAACGAAGACCATTAATGTTTTTTTTTATTCCATCTTGGTAGCATTTATGTATTAAACGTTTCATCAAATAATGCACGATGTAATCGAAATCGATTAGTTTCCGGTAGCCATGGGAAGGTAATTGAAGCTGAGAAACATCGAAAAATAAGTAGCAGGGCGACCTGCGTATGAAATCGAGTGGTAGCAGCAGGCTCTTGACAGAGATGAGTAGCGGAAAGTAGGGGAAGACTTTGCCCACCAGTGGGATATTCAATATACTATTAAAAAAAAGGTTTATCATTAGTGTCAATAATAAATCATACTTCGTGTGTCACACCCCAGGCTGTTTCCTTGAGTTATAAGGTAGCTTGTTTAGCACGAAACTTTTTAAAAATTTGGCCAAAAAGTTCAAACGCTAAAATTGTGGTGGGATGTGCATTTGGCGTTTGTAACTTTTTTTTCTATACAAAGTTAGCAAAATAGGTATATTAAAATACTATACTGTGCTTTATTATTCTCTAAGGAGCTACGTAGGCATGCTAGATTTGAAATACGTTTTATTTTAATAATAGATTTTACAAGATCACTTTCGTACCTATGTAAAGTGTGGTGTGGCAAACGATTTTTTGACCACTTTCTACTCAGTTTCCGATATTGAGCTAAAATTTGGCTTACTTATGTAAGTATACCGTACATGACAACACAATAATCTGGTAGTGAAATACTGGTGGCCCGACCAAGATCGTCTGCATAGGACGGAACTATGCACAGGGAAATAGCGTCTATTTAAAACTTGGCACAAATAAGTTTGAATGACAATAAAAGTACTGTCAAGAAAAAGAACCGGCGACAAAAAATATTCTAAATTAAATTTTTAGACCAAAAAACAACTTTTTTTTGTTGTTTCATTATCACCATCATTATTAGCCGTGGGACGCCAACTGTTGGATATAGGCCTCCTCCAAATACCACCAAGGAGGGTTTCACAGAGGCGAAATATCGCTAGATGGCGTTAGTATCGTGAGGTCCGTTTGACGTTTGACGTTTGCTTGCGATTGGCTCATTTAGTTATTTAACTAATCACGAGCAAACGTCAATCGAACCTTACGATAACTAACGCCATCTAGCGATATTTCACATGTGTGAAAACCTTCACTGCTGCGTTTGGAAGCGGCCTGCATCTACCGTGAGCCTGTAGCTTTAACCAGGTCATCCGTCTATCTCGTTGGTGGACGTCAAACGCTGCTCTTGCCGATCTACGGTCTCCATTCGAGAACTTTTCGGCTCCACGGCTATAAACATTTATGTGCATTGCAAAATCCTCTATACCTGCCCTTTTTGTTGTTTAATTTATAAAAAAAGTTATAAACATTCTATGTGGAAAAAAAAACATGATTGGAAGCAAAATCCTCTTAAGAAATATTTCTAAAAAAGCACCTTCTTCAGCTTTTTTGTCTTGAAATGACAGTTTTACTCTTCAAATTGCTTTGGTCATTAAAAATGTTTTAATGAACTGAAATACTGAAATTGCAATTTTTTAATCACTGCCTTTTTTTTCATCAAGAAGTCTTCGATAATATTGTCTAAATGAGCAGGCTTTATATTTACGGTACACATTGAATTGTCAAGGAACAATACCTGAGCGTAGAAAGTAGAATCCTGAGCGTAATGAGGGATTCAAGTGTTAACGCCCAAGATGAAAATAATTTTGCTCCCGAGTGGCTCATACAACTTTTCACACCGAGCAATAAGAAACTTGAAAAAAATATATCTAAATATAATTAAAAAACAACCAGCATAGAAAATGGCGTGGCTTATCAACTTCAAAAAATGGCATTTGCAATAAAACACTTAGAAAAGCCTTGAACAGAAAAGTTGCACTTTGCTCCCTCACGCAGGAAGGACGTGAAAAGTTTTAAAGAATTGGTAATTATAATAAAAATGCCGTTTTGTTTCTCAATTTGCCTTATACTTTGAGCTTCAAACTACCTACTGATAGTCACATTTTAAATCGAATGAAACGTAACAAACAAACATATTGACATTAGAATTTCAAAATTAATTATGATTACAAATTACCAATTTTACGATGTAAAAGTAGCTGTTTATGCGGGTTAGTAGAGTTGTACACCTACTCGTATTCGTAAAATAATGATTTTAAATCAGCGTCATAGCTCTAAAGGTTGCTCTTTATAAGGGAACAAACACAAAACGATCCAACACATTTCTTAGCTGCTATAAGACTATCTGATAAGACTTCGATGGTTATAAAATTCTTTATTTGTATAATAAAATAGAAAATTTAACACTGGAAACACTAAAATCGGATATTGATTAACAATCAAAGAACTGGGTTGCCGCAGTGAATAAAGTAAATTAGGTTGCGGGACTTAAAACAAACTGAGTAATAACTATTATAATACAAGTTCGTTAATATGAAGCTTTTTGCAATATTGCGATAGAACATTGTGTCTTAGGGGCGGTAAAGAAGGAATTACGAACGAGAGTCTATTAGAAGGCTCTAATGAGTCTTTGTTCGTAATTCCAGTACCGCCCGTGCGACATACAATGTTTTTCATCACATTTGTAAGTAAAATGGTATATTTGTAAAACAAAAATTTTATTTTACCAAAATTGGCGATACCTTAGGCTGCGCTCTTGGCAGCGCCAGCATGCTCCCCTGCACAGCGCGTTCGAGCTAAGGGTGACGAGCACTCGTACGTTTACCTCACATAATATGTATACAAACTTTCGCATTTATAAGTAATTTTAGTAAGAGAAAGTCGTATAAAAACTGTGCGCTATTATAATACATACAATGTATTTATTACATTAACTGACCTTGAAGACGTCAAAGCTGTTGACCCGGGGTCGGCTCCTCACAAAGCCTATTTCAACACACGCCTTTCAGCCAGACAGTCTGATGTCTTTAACATCATATACTATTATAACTTCAATACATACAAATATAATATATACTCGTACAAGGAGTAGCATTAAAATCACATTTTATTAAAGACTACCCTCTTTAATACGTTATAGAATACTTACTTTAATTTCGTAAAGTCAAAATAAAGTTTCAGGTCCATAACATAGTGCCATCCTTTCCGAAAATTATACATTGTCTTTTATACTACCATTGATAGATAATGAAAAAAAGGTCAGTGAACCTGTACAGGGTGTGCAGTCTGAGTAAATACGCGCTTTTACCACTTTTTTTTTATTTGACTGGATGGCAAACGACCAAGTGGGTCTCCTGATGGAAAGAGATCACCAACGCCCATAAACATCTGCAACACCAGGGGTATTGCAGATGCGTTGCCAACCTAGAAGCCTAAGATGGGATACCTCAAGTGCCAGTAATTTCACCGGCTGTCTTATTCTTCACGCCGAAACACAACAGTGCAAGCACTGCTGCTTCACGGCAGGATTAGCGAGCAAGATGGTGGTAGCAATCCGGGCGGACCTTGCACAAGGTCCTACCACAACAACTTCTAAAATTAATGGATTTTTGGGGTACAAACATTATTAAGAAAGTTGATTTTTAAGGGATAATTTATAACTCTATGGCTAAAGTCACCTGCAGAGGTCGAAGAACTGACACTACACAAAACATAAAAAAATACGTTTTAACTGCAGCCATTGCCGTCGGCCAAGTAAATTATTTAAAAAGTGAATGTACTGTACCTTTGAAGCATTGGCCAAAGATTTAAAGAGTTCTTTCGGCTTAGTAGGTACATCATTGTTAGTCGGTCCTCACAAAAAACGAACTAAAGCTAGCTTTTGAAGTCTGAATAGTTTTTAACGAGTGTTGTTTACGTATTCGTCCTTTTTTAACTTAACAGCTGCCATTAATCCCATTTAATTTTAAAATAACGCTTTTTAGTTCAAAAAAATGACTGCCAACAGTGACAAAGTTCCATATAGAATTATTAATGTTATCTAAAGTTAGTCGTATATTCTTTGAAGTAACGTCCATCTTTGAATACGCCTAGAGTGAAATATGTAGCTTTGTAAAAATGGAGCAATGGAGAGAGATCTGCTGGAAAGATTTCTTGTAATTGGTTTCTTTTTCTTTCTTTATTTAATTATAAAATTGCAGTTAAAGTCTTTTAGAATAAATCGATACGAGGTTGCAGTTGGGTTTACTAATCTTTTGTTGATGTTACAATTGAAAGGAAATATTTAACGTCTGAAATTTCTGATGTTTGAATTTTCTTTGTGATACGAAAAACTTCTAATCGAATCACAACTTTCATGGTAATTAATAGTTGGTATATGATACACAAACTAGTGTTGTATTTTGTTTACCTGACTATGTCAAAATTAATAAATAAATAAATAAGTACACGTCAGCAGATTATATTCTCGTTCCCGAGAACATTCTCAGAAGTTACCGAGAAATTCTTATGTTGAAAGTTTCGAAACTTTGGAAACTTCTCGTCGGTGCATTACTAGGTATATCCATGAACAGATGGGGACGAAAACTGACAATTTAACAATGTTTATTTAAATTTAAAAGAAAACAATTACCTACGGATTTCAATAAAGTTTGGACTTGAAAGTTATCCATTCTTCGTTTTAGCCCTAGCACGTTCTCTATCAACTATTTATCTGTGAAAATATTTCTTCACTTTTTCGAGAACTTCAATTGGTTTCGCTCTGACATTTAATTTAATTTACATTTTATAAACAGTGTGAGTTTGTTATTTTTTAACAAATGAATGAATGAATGAGTGAATTAATGATTTATTTATTTTGATTTATGAAATGTACCGTAATTTTCAAAATATAAATGATGGAATTATAAAAAATGGTTTTTTTTTTTAATAAGTCACTATTCCTGATTACACAAAGTTACTTTTATCTTATAAAATATCAAAATTCTCACAAAACATAAGACTAACGAGCAACTTAAAGTGGAAGGTCCACGAAAAGAACGTGTCTAGTCACCTAACTAGCGGTTTGAAAGTTAGTCACCACATCGCGAACAATTACTATGGTTACCATTTATTTAAAAGTTAAAAAAATATATTTTATATTGTTTTCAGATTATTTAATTCAATTGTAAGTGGTAGTTTTTTGCGAACTTTACATTTTGAGATTAAAATCTCAATTTAAAAAAGGTGACTACGCATTTTCTTTCCTGGAGCCTTCAAGTACTTTATTATTTGGCCAACAATTCCAAATATCCGCGTAAGTAAATCAAAACTAAAATTAGACAAAACACTGTTTTTCCACCTTCCTAATTGATGTCTCAATGCCCTTGAGCACGCCATTACTTTTAAGTCCATTAAAGACGTGTCACGTCTACACTAATTATTCATTCTACTTTACATATTTGAGGTTGACTGTACGCTAGTCGACTATAAATCATGCTTTGTTGGTTCCGACAAAAGAAGTCATTTTTGGCCTGAAAGTGCTCTATTCAACAAACTCGCCCTATATAATATTTGCATACCTGCAAAGGGCGGTTGCCTGGGGCAAGCAACTGTGTTATAATGTGTTGTTTTTCTTAATAGCCAGGTAAAAACTGTGGCCTAATTCTTGGAGAATATCACGAGACGGGAGATAAAGCTACCAACCTTTTGAGTAGGAGAAATCCGACTTACGAGATTTGAAAACAACTGTCATAAATACGTAAAACGGGGTTACTTTAAAATGCAAGGGCTACTTTGGAAAACAGTTTTTACGCCATGTCCTTATTTTTTTTGACCATCTGTGGTAGTGAAATACCTACCTTCATAAATTAGCTAAATTTTTACTTCATTTGTTCAATCGACCAATGAATATTTGCGTTTTTATAATCATTTTAAATCTAACAAAGTAGCCCGAAAATTTCCTAACGTAAACCCCAGTTTACACAAACAGGTTTAATAAAATAGTAATTTTATTCAGCCTTTATTTTATTAGATTTACGTAGGCACTTTTGTTTCTGACATGGTACCAGATTCTGTCACGGTTTTATTATTTTTATTTAGTAAAAGTACAGAACGTCTAAAAATTATCCAAGATTCATTGATTCATAAAACAATGTGACCATGAATATTGAGGCAGCTCAAACGCTCGAATAATGACCCAAAAGCTTGTAAAACCACCGGTTTTCTATTCGAGAGAGTGGATATTGTCCATTTCTACTTTAATTTTACAACTTGCATATTTTTCGTGCTATGTCATTAATTAAAAAAAAAATAAAGGCAAGGGAAAAAGATTCTTAAATGGAGAACACTGCACTGCACTGCAATGCACTGGAAGGGACAACATTGGCAAGCTTCTCTCTCTAGGTGGATTGGCAACATCGTGAAAGTTACGAGCAACCAGCAGGTGCAGAATAGATGGCAAGTTGCTCATTGTTTAATTCCAAGAGACAGTAAACATCTTTCCGCTCATGATGACGATGACATACGGATATTCCAAACATTAAAAAAATACTGATGTATCTAAAAGTTACATTACAATATTCAAACATACAATTACAAGTCACGACCAGTGTACGGCAACTTTTTTATCACAGCTATCAAGTCTTTATTCGCCGCACAATCCTAGGAGGAATTGAATGTGATAATTGTGCGACTCCTGTACCAGCCCAGCAGGCATCGTAAACCTTTATTGACATTTCGTTTGCACTGACACGGAAGGTTTTTTCAGGCTTACCTACCCCTGCCTTTACGATTGGATACGATTTAAGAGAGTATTGGTTTAAATAAGGGGTGTGCGACGGAATGGTTTTGTTTTTATAGAGGATTTGGAGCCAATTTGTAGTAACTATCAACTGGGTGAACCAATGGTTATGTGGACATAGTGGATGGCGTTCAAAATATTGGAAATTTTACCACCGGTGGTAAAAACCAGTGTGAAAAAATCTAATTCGCGACAGCCTTTTCATCTATTTTGATCTTACAATTATTATATTTTTTTGGTAGAATTTCTTAAAACAGAGGTTTAACGGTTAATACAACACATCGCCACTACTTTGAAAAAATCTCGAATCTAAAATCAATATGTCAACAAAATTCAACCTTGACATAATGTCCATAAAGTTTACTCAGAAAAATTAGCTATTTTGAGGTAGGTACGAGTTTTTTTTTTAAGTAGTGACGACATCATCATAAAATAATGGGCAAAAAAGTAATTTCAATATTTCTGACACCACGTCAAATCTAAGTATTAACCTTTAAGTAATTAGGTATGTTAATAATTTGGCTGCACGCAGACTGGATACACTGGTCAAAAGACTATACCTACCTAACAAATTTTATACTGTATTTTAGTAAATACTTAAATGTATTTTGATTCTGATTCTAGACTTAGTACGAGTATAGGCGTACTATAGATTTTACAAACAAAACCGAAAAAAAAATACTTTTCCATTACAGCAACTCCTAGCGCCATCTGGTGAGCAAATATAGAAACTCTAACATGTTACATCGCGCCATCGAAGTTTCTCAACTTGGACATATAAATACTAACTTCCGACGCTCTTCCTTCGGACTACGGTCCCGAGGCATGACATAGACATCCCCCCATGTATCATATTGTGAAATCATTAGTAATTTTGCCATAGGACACATATTTTCGAACGGGTAAAGACTAACTTAGGCCCAGCACACACGGTGAAACGCAATTTCAACGAAACTGTCACTTCTAGTAAGTTACTTCTGAGTTTCATTTGAGTTTATGCCTTAGACCCCTTTGAAAGACCACACATGACGCAATCAGTTTGAAACCGGTTTGGAACGCGTTGCAAATCAGCTGCATTGAAACCTGCGTGCAGGAAACTCGTGTTTTCGTTTCGGGCTTGGCTTGAAGATGAAGATAAAAACATTAAATTTGTTTTGGATGTTGACTTTTGCTCATACGATAACAATCCATGAATCCATCAGTTTCTTGTAATTCTTTGTCAACTACAAACACACGGCAGTTGATATTCTCTTCAATGTAGGGATGTATCCACACACTTATTCGTGTATGCCACCTTTGTCGAAGACACAAATACAGAACCACAACTTCTTCATCACTTGAACTAGACATTTTGTAGATGTCTGTTCTCAAAACGGAAATGATTTTGAATAATTTAATCACATTGTGGCTGCGGCGTGTGTGGAAAACGATTGAAACTAGTTTGAAACCAATAATTTCAAAAGGGTTTCGTTGCAGTTGCATTTCACCGTGTGTGCTGGGCCTTAGACCAGCCGGACGACCAGACGGAGCGCTTTTCCCTCGATTGGGAAAAGTGCACAAACTAGTATGAACATTTTCTTCTAAAGCGCCCTAATACTTACTTGAAAGTCAGAATGTTATTTTATGATTTAGTAACTCATTTTTCAGATTTTTCATAAAACAAACCTAACCTAACTTACAGTTTTCTATAGGCTGATCATTTAAAAATTACAAAAAAAAATACTTTTAAAAAAAATTGACAAACAATACCTACCGATGTAATTCTGACAAACATTACATTATGAATTGCGTTTTTTTTTTCATAGGTATTACATACACTTACTGTACATATCCACTCGCCAAACTGTTATTACAGTTTGTTGGCGAGAACGCGAACGTTATAATTTAATTATAATGTAATTACCTATTTGTTTAAACATGTATCTAAATACAAAAACAAAATAAAAGTTACAACATTGTATAAGTATAACAGAGATGTGGTACCCTAAGGCAGTTTTTGCGAAAAGAATCCTTTTGAGAGTATTTTTAATCTTCCTTATGCTACACGGTTTCCTTCTCTTAGCCACCCACTCAATCTTGTTAAATATTTTTGGAACTAGGAACTTATTTGTTCGTTTACCATAGTAATTTTTAGCATGACTTTGCATATTTTGGCTTTGGCTTTGATATAGCATCCCGTTATACCAGTATAATTTAGCAGTAAGTCCAAATATCAATAAAATTGTTGATTTAAAAGCATTACGAGTAAAAGTATTCATTTTCATTTCGACGGGCGACGCCGCGTGCAAATATCAGATAGGTAGGTACTAAATCCAAATCTGCGTCTCCAACAAAATTAACCCTTTCACATTGAATAAAACTTACCGAACGTTCAGGCTGAGCTGAGGCTTTTCGCAGATTAAACCGCTTAAATTGATTAAAGTCAATATTGAATTCGTTTGCATTTTTCGACCGGTCCGAATGCATGGGCTAAAGTTTACGGGTGCCCGACTGCTCACTAAAAAAGGACTTTCAAAGTGTTTTTGTGTTGGCTCGTAACGACAAAAAAACCACTAAAATTAAATGCGCAAGCTTGTAAGTCTGTTTGTTTGTTACCTTCACACGTATAAACCGCTGAACTGATTTAGATAAAATTCTGTATATAGATAGTTTGAGTCCCAGTCCCCTGCGGGGAAATATAGCATAGTTTTTATCCTGGAAAATTGCTTGGTTCCCGCGGGATAGCGATAAGTGAATTTTACACGGAAAAAAAATCAAATGAAAACGCGTACAATTTTGTATAGAACTCTCGATGCGCGAGTCCGACTCGTTCTTGGCAAATTTAGATTTTTGAATTTATGATTTAGAAATTAAATTGATTTGCACGTAACAAATTTGTATATATTTTTATTTCATGGAACAGAAAAAGATATTACCGAAATTGTAACTAATACAAAACCTGTACTGAATACCTATTATTAATCTTCCTAGAAACGATAAAACTAATAGGAAAAGAAAGTTGAAAATTAGATACCAAAGTTCTTCTTCATTATTTGCTTAGCGCAGGCATTCTATAGCGATCTAGAATGTTTTTAAGTAAGCACTAACAAGCTTTTATTTTAATGTACCTTATTAGTATGGGTTAAATCGAAAAAGTTGAGTTTAATTTAAGTTTATGGAAATCCATACCGCCATTGTTTTCCTTCTCACGCCAAGAATAAGCACACGTGTTTTTAATTTTTTCAAATAATTTAGTAAAGGCACGATATTCTCTAATGTACTTTTTGTTTGAACCAACATCTGCAATAACCCTGCTATTATCGTTGCATGTGTCGAGAAACCGCCATATTTTTTTTTGCGGACGCGATATTAAAATATTATATACCCTTTGTGACTTCAACAGTTATGCCAGGGATCGTTAAATGCGAGCAAAATCGATTGAAATGACGTACTTATCACAATTAAATTATGACAACTGGAGAGCGGATTTGAAGTAGCGATCACAAGTTTAATATGGATAAGACTAGTACAAGTTAGTATTTATTTTTGTCAAAGAGGTGCGTAATAAACATAATCTCTTATAAGCTATATAAAACTCCTTTAACTAGAATAGAATATTTTTCTTTACGTAAAGTTTGTTGCAAGAATAACATTTATTGAATTTAATTATCTATAAGATTGCAAAGTAAGGTAATATCCAAAGTAAATAAGTAAGTAATAAGATACTTGTAAGACAATTGAACAACATGATATCTAATGAATAAATCTATCTACCTATCTAACCAATCGCACTAGTCATACTCGTATCCACATTAAACTTGTAATCGCTACTTCAAATCCGCTCTCTAAATGACAACAGACAGTTGTATTAAATATAATGACCCGGATAACTCACGTCTTAAATCAAGTTTAGCTCGACATGTTTCGGGCTAGTCCGGAGCCCGAAACACGCGACTCAGCGGTCGCGTTGCTCCAAAGACGAAGGGCTACGGATTAGCCCGAAACATGTCGAGCTAAACTCGATTTAAGACGTGAGTTATATTTAATATGAGTGAGTCTCACGGTAGTTTCATGTTCAAAACAAACAGTTGAATGAAATTTACTCGCATTTTACGAACGCTGTTGTGACAAATCGAATGATATCTCATATATCAAAATCCATCCAGTCGTTTAGCCTGCAGACAGGACTAAAAAATAGACACACCGTAAAAGAAACTGAATCGAGTACCAGGATGGAAAATTCGTGCTACTAATGTCATATTGATATCCCAGACATCTGTCAAAGAAATCATACCAAACTATGCTTAACTGTATATAACATATACATAAGTACGCTCGAAAGACATAAACTTCCTTCTGGTAGTCGGGTAAAATATATATTTCAAGCCAGTTTGAAAAAGCAATATGATAAACTGAACTCAAACTCTTTATTGCATTAAATGTAAACTGAAGTGATGTATGTGGTTGATGTATCTAATGATAAACTGAAGAAAATGTAAGACGATAAATTATAGCGATTCACATGAATTTATTATATTCTTGCTATGAGTCAGCAGCGACACATTGTAATTTTCTCCGGCCACCGATGTTTTCTAGATTATGTCGTCACATTAAGACGTCTCATAAATACGGCCAACAATATCATTTATTACTTCTTTCTTTCGTATTTTCTTGGAACCCTTGTGTAATATTGAATATCTTATGATTTATTTGTACTTTAGTCGTTTGTAAATAACTATAATATCTCTATTTTTGGAGAGCTTGCTGTATTTTTACTCGACTGCCCAAAGGATGATAATGTTTTTGTCTTTGAGATAATAATGACAGCTAATATAGTGCATTCGCAGAAAGAAAAGATGTATAAAGAAAGAAAGAAATACATTTATTCACAACACAACAATAGACAACACTACACAAGACACAACAATATTATTATTAAGTACGACAGTGTAGATAGGCAGGTAGATAGTATATCACAGTGACTTACACACACTCACGCAAAAGTGCAGTCAGCAAAAAATAAAATAAAATGTAAAAACTTCATTTATTTAGAGTTGTTTTTAGTAGGTATTTTTAGAGTCAAATTCAATACGGCGTACATAACGGAACTCGCCTGGGTATTATTATATTATATTTAGCCTATAGCTGTGTCCCACTGCTGGGTAAAGGCCTCTCCTCTTGACTTCCACATCTCCCTATCCAGAGCTATATTTGTCCTCTCACTCAGATCCGCGACCAGGTCATCTCGCCATCTACGCCTCTGCCTGCCTTGCCGTCGGTGCCCGTCATGTGGCATAACAAAAATAAAATTGACATGTTCTCTGATTAGCTAGCTGTAGCTGCGCACGCAAGGGCAGCATTAAGGCTGCATTACGAGCCATCGCCGGCACAAATAATTTTAAGCTCGCTGACGTAATCTAGATAGCCTTAATACCTTCGTTTGTTTTCGTTCTGCTAATATTTTTTGCCACAGATTTTGTCAGCATCAAAGGAAAAACATGTTGAATCAAAATTGTAGTGAAAAACCTTTAATCACCCTAACCCGCAACGAGGGTTCCATAGAAATTTGTATGGGGGTTCAGCGTTTTTTTCTTCGTCATTACATTACCGTTTTAGCCTACAGGTACTCGTATCATTAAAAGAGATGATTCTCAGGGTAAACTTTTTATGTAAACTAAAGACAATACTGATTTTTAGATTTTTACCAATCTCTATTTGTCTTTATCGATAACGGAGACGGCAGCACATTTAACCGTCAGTTAACACTAATCAATGGATGGCGAAACAGCCCCTTAATCTAGTGTGATCAAAATTCTTGCGACTTGTCCTTCCGTAGTTCTAACAACCGTGGGATGGTAATTAATGATGTTTAACCGACCGGTCAAAATGCTCCAACATTAACTCAGGTATCTACTCATATAAATTTTGTCTTTTTTATTTATTTACCTTAAAACAATTCAGCATGCATTAATATACATTTAGTGTTACTCGCCAATCTGTAACGTTTACTGTATGTATATACAAGAAACCTAGCGCACAGATAGGTACATAATTATTTTTGATCCCCGTGTGGACAAGGGTAGCAAAAAGAGAAACACTCAATTTAGTTTTTGTACCTACCTACTTAGGGATCTTTCTTAGTAAACTATTTTAATAAGACCCTACAGCACAAATACAAATTTTCACATTCTTTTACCATAGTACCTACTAGTGACATTGTTTACCTGACATAGACCATTTATAAAAAAAGGATTTTTCTTATTGGTTGTGTAATAATATTAAGAGCTACCTTCATATGAAATTATTGAATAAAAAAGTGTTTCAATTTCATATAAATTTTCCTGAAAACACCTTCTTTAATGTACTTACCCTTTGATTAAGTTGACTTAGGAGTTTTTTTTTACTATTCCAATCCAAGGGGTAGTAGACTTGAGTATCTGATATTAATTTTAGCATGTTAACTTTACGCGTTGCTGAGAAAAGGATCTTGCATGAGGGATGCTAGTGAACAGTTTTATTTATAAAGTACCTAGCAAATAAATCGGATAAACTTGTCCATATCAGTTAAAAGTTAGAACTAGTTCTAGTCGCAACTAGGTGCGCTAAAAGTTACATTCTACGAAATATATCGTGTGTAATTGAATGGTTCTAATACATACATTATAATTAATACATCAACAAAAATCAATCTGGTAAAAAATTGAATTGACTATTATTTTTACTGTCGAAAGGACTTAACTGTACACTATTCCCTGTAAAACTTGCTACACTTAATTTATGAAAGTTTTTTTATTAAGTATATCTTGTAAACGTCGGTCTAGTTACAATGCAATAATATATTTATGTGCAAACTGAAAAAAAATCATCCCCTTAGCCTGAAAAGGACTGACGTGAAAGTTCACAAAAAATATATCAAAATATTACCTACACGCTAATTTTTTACCATAAATTCAGAAATATGTAGGTACAACCAGTCTTTGAGTATATTAAAAAAACGTTAAACAATTTTATTGTATTTGCTATAATAACGATCATAGTCATATAGAAAATCAGCAGTGATGATGCAAATCCGCGTAACTGACATTGATTAATTCTGCAAATCTTACAAAATGCAATTTCTAGTATTATTAATTTTTCTCATTTTTTTAAAATAAAACTAATGTGAAGTTAAAACCACTTTTTTATGACTAAACGTAAGTGCAGATACACGGTATCTACGTACCTATGGTAGATAAGCGGCTTTGTCCTCATCATTAGCAATAAATTAAAAAAATCAAAAACCCGACTGCCTTATAAAAACAAGAAGGAAGAAAACATACTGAGCGGGAAAAAATCTGGCCCTCAAATGTATGCAGAATCGGTAATTTGTATAAAGGGTGGACCAAACTTTCTGCCGCTGAGAATAAGTGTAGTGGTCTAGAACTCTGTCAAGTAGCTAATTTAAATCGTGACCAGCTCAAAAGTTTTTGGTAATGGTTGTTTCAATACAATACAAAATATTTTTTTATATTCCTTCGTCATATTTTATTTTTGGCAGACGCCAGATTGAAATATTATATACCCTATGTCACTCTGACAGTTATGACAAATCATGATACTTCATATGTTAAAATCTGTCCATCGATTGAGTCGGAGCGAGGACCAAAGATATTATTATGGACATACCATACCCACATACCTACATAAATACATACATACGCTCAAAAACCATAACCCTCGTTCGGGCAGTCGGGTAAAAAAACATACATGTAGTTACAACCAGTACAAATGCAAACAAAAATCTAGTCACAACTTTAACCTTGATACTTGTAACAATGGCCGTGAATTTATTGGTCGATCCAGCACCGGCTTCTATTCCTAATCGCAATCGCGTGTCGTCTACGGGGCGTACAGGTTAATAACTGCGTACACGGTCAAATATTAAGCGTGAGAAAGTTCTTTGATAAGAATAATACAAACTCGTACCGTACGAGAACAGCACAGCTTTTACGTCAGAAAATGACCAAACATGGAGTTATCAGCATTTTTACCAAAAATATATCTATCGAAAATACAAACTTACAAACTGAAACATAGATGCACAGGAAAACCAGAAAAAGAGACCAGCGCTGGGAATCGAACCCAGGTCCTCAGCATTCCGTGCTGCGTGCTATACCGCTACACCACCACTGGACAGTAGTACAGACACGAATTTCTCCTATGCACCACATATCTCAGCTTGTTTGTTTCTTATTTAGTCACTTAAGCACATCTCTTCCGTCCATCCGGACATTTGTCCGGGCGGTTAGTTAGTTCCAATGGAGTGCGGAAAGTTTCTCGATGAGGGCTAAAAGCATAGATGTCGTTAGGGTCGCTGCTTAAGTGATAAAATAAGAAACAAACAAGCTGAGATATGTGGTGCATGGGAGAAATTCGTGTCTGTAGCGGTATAGCACGCAGCACGGCACACACAGCATCTATTTATCTTATTACGAGTATTTATGTGATACTGTCCTTCTCCATACTGTGACAAAAGCTTTTTAGGTAAAAGTTCATACGAAAGTCGGGGATGGCGAAGTTTGTCCGTAAATCTGGGTTAGGACAATTTGACCTGCGACCGCTGCGTGCGAGCTCTCGGCCATCTGACTTTATTTGTACTGGGACTTCTGCAGAGACGTTTCTGTTTAACCTTAACTTAACTTTAACCTTAACCTTAACGTTATTCACACCGCGGGCTTTCTCAAAAATACAATACAATATTATACAAGTCCCACTGCTAGGTACAGGCCTCCCCGTAGAATGAGACGCCTTGGCCGTAGTTCCCGCGCGGCCCAGTGCGGATTGGGAACTTCACACACTCCATTGAATTGCATCGCAGGTTTGTGCAGGCCCTCACGATATTTTTTCATCGTAAAACTCGTGATAAATTTTAAATTGAATTTTGCACATTTTGTAATACTCTTTATTGCATACCACAAATCAGTACAAAAATTTAATATATACACAAAATGAAGTATACACAACATGGTGTACAGGTAGTCTTATCGCTTAAAAGCGATCTTTTTGAGACAACTTTTTGGGTACAGGAACTGATATAATTACAAAAATAAAAAAGTTGTAACAAAAACGGAACGGTCCACAAAAAACCGTGAAATAAATGTTATGCCACTTTGAAGTCGGCTCAGCACGAGCCAGCAGAGGTGACAGAAGAACCATAGATAGTATGGAGGTAAGGCACTTCATCATGTCAGCCGAAAGACGTCCACTGCTGGTCTGGTTGTCGTTCATTGTGGCGTTCTAAGGGGGAGGCCTTTGTTCAGCAGTGGACGTCTTCTGGCTGATGATGATGATGAACATACGCCAGGCCACGTCAACTACCGTTACAATTCCATTCATACTTTATGACGTTTGCATATTATTTAATTTACGTAAAACTTAGTAAAATAATATGATAATTATATACATAGCTAGATAAAAATAAAGTGTCAGTGCAATTTCCAAGATTAAATCAGGCCAGGAATGAAGTTATCATGAAGTGAAATTACCGAAAAGAAATCGATCATAAAAAAACGTCAAGGAAATCTATTCGAATACTAAACTACTTTCACCGACTTCTGCCGCCGATACTCCAGTAGTAGCCTCGTAAGCAGAGCTCTCGTTACTTATTAAGGCTGAATTTACAATAGTAATGTCCCGAACAAGTTACGAGTAAGGTAATGGTACGCTGTAATGGTTTCCAATTATCCCATGTTAAATGGTACCATTTTATGTACTTCACATTTCGACTGAGCCTTTTCAGAACCTTGTAAAGGCACATTTTTAGATTCAACTAGCTTTTACCCACGGCTTCGCTCGTATGAAGCAGTCCAGTAGACGAATTAAAATGTCAAAAAATTACGTTGTGTTTTCCTTTCACATAGACGTTCGAACACCGTGGGAAATATCTAATAATACCTTTAAACGAGCATCAATTTAGTATGTGGGGGTTTTCGGGGATGATAATCGATCTAGGTTGGTCTTAATTCTGGGAAAACGCGTATTATCGATTTTTAGCCCGAGCAAAGCTCGGTCGCCCAGGTACTTACTGCACACATGCGGTTACATACCCGTGTCTTTTGAACTGACAACCATTTTTAAGGGAATGATCCCAAACTTTGACGCGCTTAATCTTTGTCATTTTTTGATAAATTGACAAAAACACACGTGTCCAATATTTTCCCAGAACCTAATTGACGGGATAAATAGAATAATATTTTTTTCCAGGAAATTATCCAGTTGACATCAACATAAAACTTGAAACGCTGAAACTTTGCTAATTAATCAAATGCCATGTCATAACTACGTATTAAATAATGAAAAAAACATCAAAACAATATCACTTCATAAGTTTGGTGATCTAAACTCCCAAACGAAACCTGTAACAACAAATTCTCTTCCTGGAATTTTGTGTTTTGAAGTTACCCGGTTATACCGTTCTGCAAACGAATTTATTCTAAGTACCAACGGAATTTCCTTGTACCGGTAATAGCTAGTAAAATACTCGTAAAAGTATCTGATGAATTTTTAAAAGATAAATACACGGCTGTTAAGACAGCGACGATTAAGTTCTTTGTTCTTTGATTTTAGGGCAAATGATAAGAGCATAAAATTGCCTGCATAGAATAACTCTGCCCTTTTAAGGCAAAAGGAGGTATTTAAAAAAAAAAACACTTCAGTTATTTATATTATTATCATTGTACTATGAATACGCAAAAATGTTTTTTTTTTGAGATACCCCGTTTTGCCTTTAGAAGCTGTACTGTTATTGGAATTTTAAAATTATGTATTTGGGCCACATGAAGCGAAGTTTAGGCTGTTGATTTAGGTCTTAGTTTTATTGTAACTATTTATTTGATCTTAATTTATTTGTCATAATTCCTGGAACAAAAACTCATCTTAAAAGTTCAAGCTTTTAATAAAGAATGAATAAAATAAGTAATCAATCCTTCGCTTTAGTTTTATTTATTCGGTGTGATATTTTAATTTAATGTACCTAATTGTGGATTCATGTTGTGTGTGTATCTGTTTTTTGTTTTAATTCTTAATTAGGTATCATTATGTCCCATTGTAATTTTTCTTTGCTTACTGATAAAAAAAACACATTTTGTTTCTTACTTTTTTTAAATAAAAAGTAGTAAAAGCCACTTTTCAATAAGGTTTTACAACGAATTAGTGCAGGCTGATTTTTCCTTTGATAATGTTAACTTAATAAAAATTAGCTTTAAACTTAACTTGTCTTTCGATAAAATCTCCCCTTCAGGCGATTAAGTCATAAAAAGTTTCAACATTTCACTCCAGAGGCCGTAAAGTTGTGTCGTGAGTAGCGGTCCTTAGCCATAAATTAGTTGCTGAACTAATCAAATAAATCCACTCTGCAAACATAAATAGGACGGAGAAAAAACAGCAGAGCCACCTTTCTCACCAATGGTGGTAGAGTTACTTCATCATGATCCTTAGGATAATATAAAAATTATCTTAAAAAACCCTTTACAACTTTTTGACATCATAATAAATAATAATAATAGTAAATATCATGGGACACTTGACACCAAAGTAAGCAAAACTTATACTATGGATACTAGGCAACGAATAAACATACTTATATAGATAAATACACCAAAACTCGTCTGTTATATTTATTTTTGCTCTAAAACTTACGTAATTAACTCCCACACCCGGCGGCCTGAGCGCCGATGCGCATCGCGCGGCCGGTGGGAGGTAGTTTGTTCGTCGCCGTGCTCATTCTACCTACTTAATGTACTTAAAGAATATAATAATATATATATATATATAATATATATATATATCGCTATCGTTTTTTGTGTGTTTGTGGAGTCGCAGTGCAGTTAAAACTTGTGTTAGTTTGTATGTATAGCATTCTTGTGTTTACAAATAAAGATTTTTACTTTTTACTTTTTTTAATTACCTACATTTATTTAAATGTTAATTTATTTAATATAAGAAATTAAATTACGTGCCGAATTCCAATTCAAATAAAAAAGAACAAAAACCATATAAAATCAAATGAAATAACAGTACTAAAATAAATCTAAAACTAAGCTGCCCAAATAAAACAAAAATTAAATTAAATTAAACATGTCAAAATAATAAAAGAAATAAATAAAATGAACATACTTAAATATTTACATATTAAACATCCAAGACACAGTTATAGGCTAGATATAATAATAATAATAATACAAATATCTGCCCCGGCCGGAGATCTAACTCGGGACCTCAAGCTTTGCAGTCAGGTTTTCTAACCACACTTGGCCATCCGGTCGCCATTATATTACTTAGAATTAGAAATTTATATTTGGGACCGCTGTGTGTTTCTCCACTACTCCAGCAACATTAATGTTTGCCCATTGGTGGCAAACGATTACGTTTCGGTAATACTATCGCCGATTAACATTCTGACGTTCAGGGTCCTATTGCGTAACTTTGATCGGTATACCCGTTAAATTGACGCTTTTAGCTGGCAACATTTTTAATGACAGTTTCAAAATGTAACGTCAACCTAACAAGAACCTTGTAGCATCGCCATCATACATCCGTGCTGTGTAGGTGCTCAAAAACATCACAGTACGTTAAGGTGCGTTTACACTTTTGTAGCTCTGATTATACTACTGTATATGACAACTCAATAATAAACTTGTGGAGAGTCAGATATTTTGTTTGATTTTTCAATTATATTTATAGTTGCGGGTACCTATTAATTATAGCCTATAAGAAGTGCAGACGAACTGCATTCCACCTGCAACGTAAACGTAAATGCCGAATCATTTTCCGTTTCAGTTCGGTTGTAGTCGGCACAGCTGCACTCTGACTGCAATTGAAATATATGGGCAGTCACCAGTTGGCAGTTACGTTCAGCTGGAATTCAGTCAGTCTGTACTGGCGCTTATAGTTTTGGTCCTGTAAATTACACAATGCTCGTGGAGCAGCGACAAAACAATTATTCGCAGACGAATTCGCGGGATACAGCTAGTAAAATATAAAAAGAATCACCATGATAATCCAAAAACATCTTAAAAATACATTTAAGTATAAATAGATGCATAACATACTATTCCTGGTAGACGTCATGTTTTGTAAGGCAAGTATCGATAACAAGTCCCATTAAGGCCCCCATTACAAGTTTTGACGGGCGTTTTCCTGTAATATTATGACCATAATGTCAAGTCAAGTACGCAATCAGGGCGGCTTATACGCAACAATAGCATAGCGTTCTATTTCAGATGATTATACTTTTCTCCACGATAATAATTTTTATCTTAATCTACAACGTGTAACAAAAACCCCACACGATAAATCACTGCGGTATAAAAGTTTATGTATGTTAAAAAAGAAGCTATAAAATACATACATTAAAAAAATGGCAGTTAAAAATACATTTAAAAAAGGGATTATCAGACTCTAAATAAGAGCCCCCACACTAACGTCTTTCCAGCGTCGACGCGACGCCAGCGCAGACTGGCTGCCGAACGCCAGGCTTACGATTACGCATGCGTCCGAAAAAAGAAGGCGTTGCGCTGTGTCGCGTCGACGCTCGAAAGACGCTAGTGTGGGGGTCTCTTAATTTAATTCATATTTCGTAAAAAAAATAGGTCCAGTTGCAGTAGTTGATATTAGGTTATGGTTCCGTACCTCATTTATTTGCCAAAAAAGGAACCCTAATAGGACAACTTTGCTCCCAGTTTATTTGTCCGTCTGTTAAGTTAACACCCTTTTTATCAGGAACACTAAACTTAAAACTATCAAGCTGAAAGTCAATTCTTTGTTTGGATAATCAAAAAAATAATAAATCAACAATAATTCTACACTTTTAAACTAAAGATACATTTTAGTTATAAAACTAACGAAATATTCATGATATAATAAACTAATAAATAAATAGCTGAAATTAATATGAAATACTGCCACAACTTGAAGCAGTGTCAAATCCAATTTCTGAATCAACGCAATCCAAAAAAAAAACAGTCATTACAAAAAAAAGTTATAACAGCAGTGACACAATACACAGTTTAGAAAAATACCTACATAAGTAATCACTGTTATAAAAAGGTTACAATTTCAGTTCATAATGACTCATCCTATGTACTCATTCCTACTACCCGTAGCAAATAGTTTCGACTGATTTTGGACCATTGGATTTATTGAAATATCAAATTATTTATAATAGCTATATTTAAGAAATAATGTTCTATATCACTGCCAACATAACTTTGTTATGTAGATATCAGTAAAAACTATCTTTTATACAATAAAAATCGCAGTTACCCACTTTACTTCGATACCTTTCTCCCTAACTCCTACTAAACAAAAAGAACAAAATTATCCACAAAAACCTTCTATTTTTAGTTTCGTAAGTGTTTCTGGAAACGTCTTTTGGGGCAACGGTTAGTTTTTCTAACAAAGGCAATACGAGGTTCCCATTCCCACGTACCCAATTAAGGCTAATAAGGCTAAATGGGTTTTCTTAAGCCAGTTACTGTTTCCGTTATATTGTTTAACTGCAAAATTTCATAGTATTTAATTAATTGTGTTTCAAGAGGACTTCATTTCATTAGAGAACAAGGTCTTGCAATTTCAATGCAATAAAGTAGCGGCCACAACGCTTCTCAAAATACGGAGATCGTATGGAATCGCAGTGACGTGCCGTAAGCGTCACGATTTTATCGCAAATCCACACCGCTGCTCAAAATTCGCTGACTATATTTGTAACTGTAACTGTGTAACCTGAATTCCACACACAATAAATGATGAAATGATTAAACGACGGTACGGGATCGCAGTGACGTGCCGTAAACATCACGATTTTGCGTGGAGAGCATGCGATAAAGTCACGTCACTGCGATTCCGTAACGTCTCCGTATTTTGAGCAGCAGTGTGGTCGCTGCAAAATAAGTAGGTACGAGAGATATTTTCCCGATAATGTATTTAGGCATCCGTATAGTAATATTCAAGATAGCTTAAGTGGGGCTGAGCTGGTCATGTCTGCCATATACCCACAATGATGGACCCAAATTTCTACCGATAGGGTTCATGCGATGTCCATCGAAACAGAGGCAAACCGAAGAGGAGATTGCGGGACGACTTGGACGCATATCAAGTAGCTGGCAGGAGCATGCTTTCGATAGGGACGTACTCGCAAACTTTCGCATTTATATTTTCAAGTAGTATACTTTTAAAAATGATTGTTTTCGTATGAAACCCCAATTCCAGTACAAACTATAAATTGACAACCGTTTCCCAAAACAGCAAACATTGTTACACCCTCTTTAAACCGAGAGCCAATATTTCTTTACTTTAGTTCTGTTTTAGTTTCTTTCACTAGAGGACTTTATTTGTCTTCGTACGGCGCCCCCATGAGAGAAGTTAGGGTTATATCGACAAAGTTCGCACTGGCTTTTGTTATGGTAGTTAAGCTTTAACCACGACTTTGCTTGCTTTGATTTAGTTTTTCTCGGTTCATTAACTTTATAACATACCCTAGCTGTTACCCGTGACTTCGTCTTTATCTTGCTGAAATACCATGTATACGATTACATAGATACTTCAATCCATTCATGAGGGAAACTACAATTTTGCTAAAACAACTTAGTAGGTTTATTCCTGTTAAAAATCCGGCTAGACTGTAGATTGGACAAAATTAATTTGTTTCAGGATTTTTTGAAAATAACGGATGGGGACTGAAAACGTAAATAATTTTTGTTAAAAATTTAATTTTTAATATAAGCTTTTTTGTGCTGACTGTACTTTTTGTTGACTGTACTTGTATTGTCACCCAAACTACATTTGAATACCAAATTTCAAGTCGATGCCATTAACCGTTGAAGAGTTCCGTCCTGTGGAGACAATCCTGGCCGGACTACCAGGATGTCACTATCAGATTATTGTATTGTCACCACATTTACATAAGTTTGCCAAATTTCAAGTCGAACGGACTACTGGAAGTGGGTCAAATTTAACTTGCAAGATTTGACCCAAATAAATAAACAAATAAATAAACGGCAGGGCAAGTTAAATAAAAGCTTGTAAAAGATAGACTTTTTAGGTCGGTAGCTCACAGAACCACTAGTCAGTTAGTATTAATTTTGTTTACAGAATGGATAACGCCTTGTACTCAAGTTGAACTGTTGAATATTGAGGTCTTGTACAGGAGATTCCAAATTAACATAGCATTACAAAAATCGACGCTGGCATTTAGTGAGGTTGGACATAGGTTCTAAATGGGCTGAAATCTGATAAATTACGACCAATAAATCGACCACTGGACAATCGACGACCGCAACCACAGTGCGAGCGAAGTACCCTTGCATTAAATGCATTTCACATGTAGTAGTGATAGTAAACAATTTAAGGCAAATAACTGGTGAAAATTGTGAAGTAGATTCAATTAAGTAGTCCTAAAGTATGTGGTAAGTCAATTGCAAGATTTTCGTGAAATCAAAATACATCGTCACAGACATCCCTACCAATATAACAAATGCCAAAGTGACTCTCTCTGTATGTTACCTCTTCACATCGATTCAGATTAAAATTGTTATGGAAAAATATATAAATTACTAGCTGTTACCCGCACTCCGTCCGCGGAGAATTCGGTTATAGTTATCCCGTAGAAACTACAATAATCCGAGATAAAAACTATTTCCTTCCCCGGGACTCAAACTATCTGTATACCGAATTTCATCTAAATCAAAAAAAAAATACAAAATTTCGCATTTTTAATATTGGTGGGATATCACTTGGAAAGTTTTGACGAATCTAATGATACTTGTTTGTTTGTTTGTTTATACTCTTTATTGTACAAAAAGGTATACTTCATTGTGTTGAAAATCCAGCCGTTTAGAGTCTAACCAAAGAACTAAACAAACTTACCTACATACTATATTATTATAAACGCTTGACAAACATAACCCTCCTTCGGGTAGTTGGGTAAAAACACGTTGTATGCTATATTATTGCATCCTATTTTCCAGCCGAAATAAAAAAATATATTTTCTGCAAGTAAGCCGCAAAAGGGTCTTTTACGTCTTACTTGTTTTATACCGCCAGCGCTTTTGGAAGTATTTTTTTCCAATAATAAGCCAACCAAATAAATACAACCAATAAGTTATTAAACCAAAAATATAAAATCCATAAAATCTGCCGTATAACAAAACACTGTACTTAAAAAACCTACTTTTCAAAAATCGCAAAAAACAAAGACTAAGAAATCAATACACTCACTCCAAATTTATTGTGTGATTGTTACGACAAAACACTGTAACTTTAGGTACTGGCTGAAGAAAATGTGAGTTTTGTTTTGGCAAAACACGATATCTGGAGGAATCAGGATCCTAGGTTACAGTGTAAATTTTAATGAAGTTTTTCAATGTTATTGTCAGAAAATCAGTATATTCTAAGTACATTATATATTATAGGGTCTTAAAAGCTAATTTAACAGTGTTTCTACAAAACACTGTAACTTGATCATCATCATAGCACAGCAGAAATCTGATACAAAGCTTCCGTTTTATGTTAACAAACTGTATTTTGGTACAATTTGTGCCCCAACAAGCAAACTCTAACAAGAAGTCCAACTCCTCTTGTCGGAAGGGTGTCCTTTCGACCTCAATTCTTTGTCTGATTTTGGAAAATACGGGCAAGGGCGCAGGAAGCGTCCAGAGAAAACTTGACCACTTAAAAGCGTACTTATTATGGTATTTCCGTGATGAAGTGACCTGTAAAGTTGATATAAACGTGAAATTTCTAGGTAACTGCGATATTTTTGTATTCTAGTGAGATACGATAAACAAGGTCATCAATATAGTCTCATCTGCTTTTGTCTATCTACTTTTTTCATGGCATAACCATAACCAATGGGTTCGCAGGTATGAATCGAGGTAAAGATCTTTAAGCGTGAAGGCGTAAACAAATAAACATTATATATGTTATGAATAATGTTTTTTAATCGTATTTTGCCGGAAAAGTTCGCATTTATATTTTTGTTTTTCCTTTTTGTACAATAAAGAGTATAAACAAACAAACAAACAAACATTTCTCAACTAGCGTAAGGTCAACCGGGGCTAATGCGTCACAATACTTTAAACAGCATATTTATCAGATTATAACAAACAAATGATGTATCCTTAAAAGCTCTTACTTATGATACAAGCTAGCATATTTTATCTAATTTTATATTTTAGTGCCATTTTATGGCATTTTTAATAACTTCTGCGTGTAAATTACGTTCTTGTAAAAGATGGGATTTTTAGACGCTATAACCCCACGCGGGGTGAAAGCGTCTTTTACTAGTATTATGTGATCGGATTGGTCGTAATGATTTTAATCGAGACAATTTTATAGAATCACACATGACAAAGTTTATTATTAGGTATATTGTACGCAAAATTATAGCCTTAGTTTAGGGTAATTAGTTGAACAAAAATATTCGGGGCTATAGCGTCTAATTGACCTCGTTTCTTATAGACGCATTAAAAAAAGAGCTCGGCCATGACATCTAGTTATCATGTTTTGTACTCTTAGTGCCAAAGCCTTTAAAAAAAATAGCGTGAGTAGTTCTAAAGGATGATTTTCTTATGTTAATTGGAATGGACGCATTAGCCCCGTAGAAGACATAACCCCGGTTGACCTTACTGAAATTTGCTGAAGCTTATTGAGAAAGCACGAACTTATCTGTCAAAATACGATGGATAAACTTTATTCACTAGATCTGTACATACTCACATTCACATATGTTTATAATATAAGTAGGATATTTCACTAAAAGAAAAAATCCATTTCATTCAGACAGCGCCGCGAGCAAACTTGCAATTCCACAAAGGGCATTCGAATTTCGAACATTACGAAACAATTGAAAAACAAAAGCTTTACAAAACTCAAATTGCTACTCGAAAAAAGTAATACAAAAAACAGTCGGTAAACGAGGTACTATTAGAAGTGAAAAGTGAAAACTCAAGGTAAAAAACCTTTTGGTGTCACACACAGGCCTAATGAGAGCTTCAAAGTGCTTTGGAGTGAAGTGTCAGTGGCGTAGACAGTCGCACAAAGGTGGCTCCATAATTATAAACCGATGTTTGAAGGTATTTTGAGGTTGTTTCAAGAGTTCCGTATGAATTTAAAAGCAAGCAAAAATACAGTGACATCAGCAAAAATCACAGAAAACAGAATATGTTTGCCTTTATAGATATTTAATAAAAATCGGATTATTTTTTATGGATTCAAAATTTTAAAATTTCATGCTTTTTGTTATAAGATTCTACTTCTGGTCTAGTCCATACTTTTGTAACAATAGGAAGTTCTTTTATAACAATAGGTCTTTCGAATACTGTAGCTAAACTGTTTAATTGTAGATTTAATTTACATTTTTCTCTCCCAGCGGCTATCTGTTCTTCAAACGATGTGGGCCCCATTGCTACGAAAGAAGAGTAGGTATATCTTACAGCTACTTTCGTGCCTATTCAGAAAACATCTTAATTAACATACAAAATGACAATGGAACGTTTTAAGTATTCTTTTGGCAATTCCGTCGCGTTTTGAATTTGGTCGTATTGTAAAAATAACACAAAGGCATTGAATGAGACCACATGAAAATTAAAATTATTTCAGAGACCTTACAAGTAAGTACAGTCACCTGCAATAATATCTGCTACAGCGGAGCGAGCAAAAACATCTGATATACGTATACGTCTTACCGGCCATATAAATAGAGTCGTGTCAAATATTTATGCATGCTTTTTAGGGTTCCGAAGCCAAATTGGCAAAAACGGAACCCTTATAGTTTCGCCATGTCTGTCTGTCTGTCTGTCCGTCCGTCCGCGGCTTTGGTCAGGGACAATCAATGCTAGACAGCTGTAAATTTGCACGGATATATATGTAAACTATGCCGACAAAATGATACAATTAAAATATAATAAAAAACATTTTTTAGGGTTCCTCCCATAGACGTAAAGTGGGGGTGATTTTTTTTTCATCCAACCCTATAGTGTGGGGTATCGTTGGATAGGTCTTTTGTAACCATTACGGGTTTGCTAAGACGGTTTTTCGATTCATAGATTTTTTTGCGAAATATTCAACTTTAAAGTGCAAGTTTTCATTAAATTCGAGCGTAAACCGGTGGGTGGAAAAATTTGATAAAATTCAGGATGGTAGTAAGTATATCAAACTTTCAGGGAAAACTATAACGGCTAAGTTTGCTTGAGAATTATTAGTAGTATTACTCTTAAATAGCAGCCTAAGGTATAAAATATACCTAAACTTGGAAGATTCCGTATAAAATACGAAATCCAAAGAAAAATATTACTTAATTTTTTCGTAATGACTACGGAACCCTATTTTGGGCGTGTCCGACATGCTCTTGGCCGGTTTTTTTGTATGAGATATCGGTGCTGTGACTGGTACTACATTTAGCTAGAGGTTTAGAGGTTGGCTTAATTCTACAGTCAAGTTTTAAACAATCGTTCAATAAATATTCATATCCCTTACTTGATACTAAGCTTTAATCAATAAAACGAAATCACATTTTAAATTTACACCAACCAGAATTTTATAAATATCTGAACAATTTGATAATTACTTAAACTAATTATAGTTTAGTTTAGAGTTTCGACTCCGGCAGGTTTTTAGGTACATCAAGTCAAATCTGATTAAAGATTCATACATTTTTGGTACAACCAAACTAAGCTTATTTTTTTTAGAAATAAAAATTAAAAACCATAGAAAAATGTTTAGTGTCACCTTATATTTTTAAATTCCTGGAATAAATGCTCCATTTTTCACCAATAGAAATGAATTACATATAAAAACGTTACCAAGAATTTTCATCAGAGCCTCTTCCTTGTCCACGTTATTAAATTAATTTCAAAGTCCATTTTCTAAATCTTCCGTACTGACAAATTAATTTCGGTCAACATAATGACCCGCTTCGTCAATACGCAGAAATGAATCCTTCACACCGATATTCCCTAATTGGCATGACATCAAAATCTCGTTAAACAAAGTCCACTGTACGCTGAACTCTGATTCCATACTTCCCGTGTTATGGGAATTCAGTTAGGGCAGTTTCAGACTAGCATTTGATTTGCACGTATAAACTCGTGTTTACACTTTACTAATTTGTCACTGTCATTATCTGTTTGAATTTTAGTTAAAATTTGTTAATTTGTCGAAAGGCATACAGTGACAATGCATGCTTAACTGTAAAGATATCTTTGGCTTTAACTGTAGGTACAAGTGCGGTTTTTTTAGATTTGACGCGCCTAAGTATAAGTATAAGTGCGAGCGAGAACATGCCTTTTCAGGGCAGATTTTCATACGGGCTTATTATCTCATTTTTGAAAACGCGTGTAGGCACGTATATGTGTCTTAGTCTGTAACCGCCTACATTTATTTTATGTAAGATGCGAGTGAGTTTTTTTGTGGCGCAAACGAGCATACAGATCACCTTGGATCACGGTAACACGAAGGGTATCATAGGTGCGCTGCCGGCCCTTTAAGAGATTGATAGGCTCGTTTTATAAAGTTCCTACACACGCGCGTTCAGTTAAATTTACTGCGCGTGTTAACGCGTATGCCAAAACGCGCAGAAAAAACACTAGTCTAAAACCGTCCTTACGTCAAATGTTCGGAAAACATTTGATATTCGACATTTTCGCTCAGAGCAGTTCGATGGTTTTGCGTAAGTACCGTAGAAATTACGTCGTGAAAATGTTCATTATGGTGACATTAATATTATACGTATTAATGTTATGAAATTGGTTCAAGTCATTTAATTTACGATGACGCATTTACGAAATATGAAACTTTTAAACGAACGTTTAAATGGTGGATGATTTTCAATTTGTTAATTTTATTTCAGACAATAATGTTTGACAAAGGTGTCATAGTACAGTCACCAGCATTAATATTTGCCACAGTGGAGCGTGCAAAATATCTGACACGTCCTTCCGGCCCTAGAAATAGAGTCCTATCAGATATTTATGGACGCTTATTGTGTCAGATAATGGCGCTGGTGACTGTACCTATCTGTTTGTTGCAGCCTATTTGCTTCAAATCTATTGAACTTAGTTTACATACCTATGTATAATTATATGCCGCTTGGGTTTACGGAACACTGACACTGTTTTTGGGACACTGAAGTGTACATGGAAGTGTAATGTAATTAAATTAAGTCAATAATGAAAAGTCTCTATACATTACACCGTATCATCCCATGACCGTAATAAGAACGTGTCAGACGGAGTGTAATACGCTAGTAATACGGAATAATAGGAGAATACGAGTACAGTCGGGCTGCGCTGCTTTCGAGAAGCTTAGGCATATCTTGTCGTCAGACATCCCTCAGTACCTAAAAACGAAAGTCTTCAACCAGTGTGTCCTACCAGTTTTAACCTACGGAGCCGAAACCTGGACCTTGACTGCGGGGCTAATCCACAAATTCAAGGTTACTCAGCCAGCTATGGGGATAGCAATGCTAGGGGTTTCTTTGAAGGATAAAATCCGAAATCACATTATCCGACAAAGAACGAAAGTCACCGACGTTGCTCAGAGAATTAGTTCGCTGAAGTGGCGCTGGGCTGGCCACGTCTGTCGCAGGACCGATGAACGGTGGAGTAGACGAGTCCTTGAATGAAGAATAATACTTTAAAAAATACAACATAATGTACTTTAGTTTCCTGTTAACCTTAGCGGTCCCCCGACACCGACGACGCTTAGATAAAAAAATATTACTAGGTACTTATACTAAATTAACTTAGGCTAATTTTGTGGCAAATCAGCATAGTCCCCGCGGGATAGGGATAAACGAATTCTTCGCAGATGAAGTCACGAGCAACAGCTAGGTAGTGCATAATTATTTGTTACTTTTTAGATGTCTTTTTTGGCGTCGTTTTTTTATCAGCGTTTTCTTTCGGGCGTTTTTTTGTGTCGGGGTTTTTTTTCGGTTAACACTTCATAATTTTCTTTATTTCCAGTTATTTTCGTTTCCTGCTTAAATTTTATGAGAAGAAAAAGCACTACAGCGTACTGATACGAGTTTGATAGAAGTTCTTAAAACATGTCCTTCCATTGTGGTAATATTTAATCGTGGGTGGATAGTGAATAATAGTGTTTGACGTGGACAGTAAAATCAGTCAAATATTGATTGATAACCTATTTAGATGCTGCCCATGACTTCATTTAATTCATTCTTATCGAGGAAACTACTCAATTTATTTGGAGTAGTAACTTATTTATGTCCAGGGTCTAACTATTTCTATACCGAGTTTCCTCGAAATCGGTAAACGGTTTAAACTGACGTTATTCTGATTATTTAAACAGATTTATTCTGGTTCTGATTCTGATGGAGTTACCTTAGCATTTCTACATCACAAGGCTTTAAATTGCTGGTCGGATTTTACCTATATTACAGGTTATATACAAGTTACTACCTACATGCTATGGCTCAAATCATTTGAATGAATTTAGTTGTTCATGCTGTCTCTTTTCATTCATTTTCGCGTTTACGTGAGCCCCTCGTTACGTATTTGTGATATGTTTTACCTGTGAAATGGGTTGTTATATTTTTTTACCTGTTCAATCCTATTTTTAACTTGCTGCAATTCCTTGTTTTCCCATTCCAAATGTACCGGAGTTTAGGCCCACCATCCAAAATTCCCACACAAGTGCCTGTTAGTGACAGGCTCCTGACTCTTTGTTCTGCGACACCCATTCATTGGCAGGACAATTCTGGCTGCCTGGAATCATCTCACTTAGTGCTCGAAAGCTAACGAGGGCTAGTATAGCTTGCTGTACACAGCAGCACAAAATTTGGCCCACTCTACATACAAAATTACCTGTTACTGCATACATTTTGAGGGCCAGATTTTTTGCCGCTCAGTATATTTAAAGTGGGTAGTAGGATTGAAGCACGGTATTTACTTAAACTACCAAACCCGATCACCCAGGTGATCATCATCATCATCATCATCCTAGCCTATATACGTCCCACTGCTGGGCACAGGCCTCCTCTCAGAACAAGAGGGGGGGGGGAAGTGATCACGTCCTACTAATATTACAAATGGGAAACTTTGTGACTATGTGTGTTTGTGTGTATGTTTGTTACTCCTTCTCGCTAAGACAGCTGGATGTACAGAGAGAGAGAAAAGGTACCCCCCCGTAACGGCGGTATCCATACTGACCGCCTTTACAAAGGGGTTCCCCTTTCTCTCCAGTTGACTGTACATATTTGGACAAAATTCATGTGGATAGTCGAGTAGATCTACATACCTATCGAAATTCATCCAAATCCATCCACCCGTTTCAACGTGAAGGAGTATCACACATACACACGCATTCTTAAACTTTCACATTTATAATATTAGTAAAATACAATGGCTTGAAATAAAAAAAAAATTTTTTTTTTCAAAGCGAAATATAACAGTTTTACATATCCAACATCTTACCTAACAATGTCCCATAGTTTTTTTAATTAGTTGTTTTCCTACAGTTTATATTGCAACTTTTCATCACTGCCTTCGACGTAGCTCACCGATCGATCAAGGACGAACCGAATCAACATAAAAAGCACAAGCGCTGGTTTGAACGAAACTTCATTTCCGTATCGATTTGTCTTCACGACTTCGCACGCGGGTGTATATACGGCCATGAATCACAGTCACTTCGATTTGTTATTTACAACTGTCGACTTAAACTGTGTGCACACTTGTACCTATTTATAACCCCCGACCGCTCTGTGTGTCTGTGTGTATGTGTGTGTGTGTGTGCGTCTGTCTGTGGCACCGTAGTTCTTAGACGGGTGGTTCGATTTGAATGCGGCTTTTTTATTTGAAATCAGGTTTCTAGCGATGGTTCTTAGACATGTTTCATCAAAATCAGTTTAACCGTTTTTGAAATATTAAACTTTTATGTACATCGCGTGCTGTACTCGTACGCTTAAACTTAATTAATCTTAATAATATTATAAACTAGCCGTTACCCGCGACTCCGTCCGCGCAAAATTTGTTTATCGCTACCTCGCGGAAATTACGCAATTTTCCGGGATATAAACTACCCTATGCCCTTCTCTGGGACTCAAACTATCTGTATACCGAATTTCATCTAAATCGGTTTAGTGGTTTAGACGTGATGAGGAAACAAACAAAAATACTTATAAACTTTCCAACAACAACCCAGAGGACCGAGATCAAATGTTTCTTATTGCTGTAATAATAAATATACAACAAAAACAAAACAAATTGTGTAAATGCGAAATAGTTGCATGTTCATCCTATGGAAAGGAGAATGTATTTTTATAATGAAACCTACGACGTAATTTTTGGGAACTCTCACAGGAGTTTTGGTCTGTTACTCTTTTACGCTAGAACGGCTGGACGGATTTTACGTGGAAGAAGCCACGGGTAAAGTCTAGCGATAAATATATAAATATCACGGGACACTTGACACCAATTGACCTAGTCCCAAACTAAGCAAAGCTTGTGTTATGGGTTCAGGCAACGGATAAACATACTTAAATAGATAGAGTCACTTGAATAAATATTAAACAGTCAATATTCGAGAACAAACATATCTGCCCCAAGCGTGGTGAGGGTGATAGTTAAGTTTTTTGTGACGTATGTGTGTGTGTGTGTGTGTGTGTGTGTGTTCTGACGACCGGATAGTCGAATGGTTAGAGAACTTGACGATGAAGCTTGACGTCCCGTGTTCATTCCCCGGTCGGGGCAGATATTTGTATGAATAATACGAATGTTTGTTCTCGGGTCTTGGATATTTAATATCTATGTGTTTAAGTATGTATTTATCTATATTAGTATGTTTATCCATTGCCTAGTACTCATAGTACAGTCAAATTCATTAACTTGTGCGAATATTTTTATAAAAAATATCTGAACACGCTTCTAAGCCGTTAACAATATATAGACGTGTTTAGATATTTTTGATAAAATTTTTGCTCCCAAGTTTATGAATCGACTTTGCTTAAGTATTTTGGGCTTAGTCAATTGGTGTTAATTGTACCATGACATTATTACAGCGCGGAGACACACATTTGTTGCATCTATTTAGACGTAGCTTTCGTAAGGCCGCAGGTGAACAAATAGTTTATAGCTCACTGATATAGGCACTTGTCCCACCGCCGACGATGAGCGAGAAGCGAGTAGAGCGAGTAACTAGAAACGAGTGGGCGAGCAGCGAGAAGCGAGTGTAGTTTTGTCGCTCGGCTGTAAGCGAGTGTTCGCGTGCGACGGGCGATTACTCGCTTCACTCGACTCGCTCGTGCGGGGCGGCCGCCAAGCTGACATCGCTGAGCGAGCTCAGCGAGTTTTATAGCTCTTGTCGCTGCGACAAAAGATGTAAGAGCGAGTTCTCGCCGACAGTGTTAACAGCCAGTGATCAACTATTAATATATGTGTCTCTTTTACTCACACAAGATCTTATATCTTTTGTTCGTTTCTTGAGCGAGAAAATAGTCGATAGCCAATCGTTTCCTCGCTGGCGGTGAGACAAGTAGCATAGTGTCGCAAATTCCTGATTCATAAAATAAGTATAAGTAGACGTGTTTTTGGAATTCTTCAGTATTTTTTTTTTACATAAAACTGACCGTGGTCGACCTCTACCTCGACTGATGTAAAGTGCAGATTAGGCCAAAGCTGTATCTCACTGGTTCAGTAACCTATTATTCACTCTAGCCTTTAAGAACCTTAGATTGTATTTATCCAGAACGACGGGAGCGAATTCCATTCCTTAGCAGTTCGAATTATGAAAAAGAAGCGAACCCCTCCGCGAGGACCTGGATCACTAACTACATAAAGATGAAGACGCTCCCCCCTCTTGGAAGTTCGTTATTTGTTTAAGAAGTCTGTATGTATAACAGCTTTAAATTACTCGACCATCACAAAAGCTGGTGGCGCGTGGACCGTTTCCCTTACACCACTACACTTCAACGCCTCTTTAATTAAGCCACGTCGCCATTGTGTCCGATACAGTTACTGTCGGCTCCGCCAACAGATGCTCGGATTCAATGTAAATTCTATTGTGTATATTTGAAAGGACTATGTTTTGTTGAAATAGCAAAAATATGTATTTATGAGACACTACACGAAAATATAAATAGGTATTAATGTCGTGGTGAATTTTAGTCATTCTTAACCTAGCGGTTGAGTATTCGAGATTACATACCGATCCCTGGAAATATTGGAACAAGAAGTGACATAATTATGTGTTAGGTATTATAGATTTCCAGCTACTTACCAAATTTCATTCAAATTCGTCTAGCCGTTTTAGCGTAAAGTATTTCACGCTTAAAAGGCTGGACGGATTCGGACGTCTGGAATAATACTATAGCTTGAAGCACACTGACAGCGGCAGCGGACCTGTGCGGCATGGCGCGGAGGTGGTACTGGTTGTAATATTCGAGCTAACATGAAAGAGGCCACACAGAATAACGCGCCACGCTTATTTCCCGCGCGGTATTCTATGTGGCCTCTTCCGTGTTAGCTCGAGTATTACAACAATGTTATATAGGTTACTTTTATCCGGATATTCTCACAGTATCGGAATCAAATTCCAGATGTAAATTTTATGTTTCCCATGGGAATTTACTGAAATCCCAATTTAACTGCAGGGTTTACGCATGCGATGCTACGGGTGAACACTAGTATTAAATTAATAATATTTTTTTGTTTTTGATTATTCTACTGAATTAGCATCGCATAATACTAAAACACATTTTTCTCAGAAACTTTTTCTTTTTGTGTTATTAGAATTAGTTATTAATAATCATGACTCAGGAGCTAGATTTTAACTACGGTGATGCCAATATTTAAATGCAAACGTCATATCAACCTCAAATGAGCTAATTTATCTTTGCCACTGAGCAAAACTCTATAAATAGGAGTACGCCATATTGCACTGGCTTCTTACTGACTTATCAAAACTTATATACTAAAAAACTACCCGAGCAAACATCCGTTGCCAAATAAAAGGAATGTCATACTCTTCTTCTTTTCCATCTGCACAGCATGTTCACATATTATGTGTCCCACATACGTAGCTGGAAGTCTATGAATTCCAGTGACTTTTACCCGATCGTTCGTCAACCCTGCGGTAGAGATCATTTCGCATACCATTGCGGATCACAAATAGACAAAGATATCGTTGATTTTCGGTAAAAATAAAACAAACTGACTTGGCACGTTGAATTCAAAATTATCATTTATTCTTAAATCCAAGTGACGATAATTACATTTCCCTTAACATTATTTCACAATGTATTTACATATAACGTTATTGTACTCAATTGGTATACTTTAATTATCAACTGTGATACATGATTTAACTTTGAAAAATATTTTGGTGTTTTTCAGCTCCATATTTTCATATTGTACGTCACATTTTTAAATATAAATTTTGTTTGAATGTCTAATAAAGAAGAAACAAAATTGAACCAGAATATTAGCAGAATACCAAGCGCACTAAAATGAAATTTTTGGCATATTAAAACTCGGTCTACTCTTGTATCATTATGACTTATCGTATCTCAATTGCCTGGCACTATCTTGTATCATTATTGCTAATCTAAGTGCCATTTGCATATCGTTTTAGTCGTATTGATTCGCTAAAATGATATAAGTTTAGAAAATGCTTTGCATTGAAACAGATACAATATTTTACCACCGGTACTTGAAAATTTTAATCATACAAAGATTTATACTGAATACAATTTTAATAACAACGTTTAATTTTAAGGTTCAACGGGGGTGAAAATTTAGATACTAAGTAAATTCCCGTCCTCTATTTAGTACAGCGCAATAGGCAACGAGATATTACCGATAACAGGGATTTTGTCAAAGTGACGCTAAAAGGTTGCTTTGGCAATTATTTCCACAAAAAAAGGAATCATTTTCAATGGTCACTGACGTAGGCAGATAAACAAAAAGAAAATTATTTTCTTCATACTTTTAGTTTCTGGGATAACTAGAAGTACCTTTTAGTTTTAATTTAGCGCTAATTTATATGGAAACATCATATTTAATTACTATAATCTATATCTTTTGATTTCGTTTGGCTTTAAAGTTTGATTGTTTTCACTACTCCAAGGAGCAGCAGACTTAAGTATTCAATATTAATTTGAGCTTGGTACCTCAACGTATTCCTGAGAAAAGGGTCTTGATAGACGAATGGACCGACAAACGGGCAACAAAGTTATCCATATTTAAAAATGCGTCAAATAACTGATGATAACAGGAATAGAATTGTTATCTTGTGTTATTTCTTTTCAAAAATTTGATACCATGACTTTATATACTTTGGCGCTATCATGCGCATACTTTATTGTTAATAAGGTTACTCAACAACGCAATAAGTGCTATTATTGTAAAAATATTTTTAATTAAATAATTAAACTCGTATATTATTACTCGTATATTTTAGTTGACATTTAATTTAATTATTTGTAATTTTAATTAAGTAACAAATAAATAGTAAACTCGTTACATATCGAGCGAGCTAGGAAAATAAATAACATCCTGCTTTTCCGCAGAAAAAATATTCATATATATTGTTTCATTTGCCAAACTGTTTTATTTCCTAACTCTCAATTTTCTCAGAAACTAAAAACTTTTCTCGGTGTATTTTCTTATGGTTATATAGAACACTGTAGATTAGGTTTATTTTATGAAAGTTACGAAAAAAATATGGTTTCGGAGAAATTCGTGAGTTAGGAAATGAAATATTCTGGGAATAATATTTCAACGAAGAGACAGAGAATCAAATAAATATAATGGCACTTTAGACCTTTCGCGTTTTTGGTTCCCGTGTCATTTCCATTTCTCATATTATTCTGTGCAATGGGTCATGCAATTGCCTATCCAACTTAAAACAAAAGGAAAGTACTAAATTAAAAACATATTTCAATTAGTTTTAGCTGGAAAACACCATTAATATACCAGAGAACAATTTTTATACACAGACAGGGATAACAAAAATATACTTTAAGACTAACGTTATCCGTATTCTAGGAATATTTGTGGAAACATTATTTTCAGTGCTATTAAATTAATAAATACGTTCACTAGGAAATGCGGGCGAGACGTCGAAGCTGGTGAGTTGTTTCCATGCTGCATAGCTGCAGGCGTCTCACCTGCAGACAAAATAATATTACATTGAATAATGTATTGAGTAAGGTAAGGCAAATGCGGATCCGAGATGTGGTATTTCATGCCATCTCCACATGCTTGGCAACCAACGGCAAACAGCGAACACCAAACAGCGAACACAAACGTGTGGATAGGTGTTCCCGTGTGTTTGCCTGTTTTTGTTCGTGTTTGCCAGTGATCGGCGTCGGTGTCGGTTTTTGTGCACAAATCAAACGTGTTTGCGATGTATCCAAACGCTTGTCTGTAGTAAACGTGTTTGCGATGTATCCAACCCTTGTACGATTTCTGTGAAGTTTGATCATCCACCAACGTCATGTTTCCTTCTTTTTCGTTTAATTTCATTTTGATTTCTTTTTGAATAAACACAACAAGCTCGTCGTCCGCCATGTTTGCCAATCCGGAATATACTAGCATGTTCGCCAAGCCTGGGGATGCCGTGTTTGTGTTGGGTGATTGTGGTGAGTGTTTGGCAAGTGTTTGGTACCTATTTGTGGCAAACACCAAGCATGTGGAGACGGCATCACTGTTAGGCCTTATGAATAGGTTCAGAGTTATCCATTTTACCATAGCATGCTAAAACTTCGCACGTAGTTCCAAACAACTTCAAAGTTACGAATCAGCTTGAGAGACCATAGGCTGAGTTACTAGGCTATCAAAACTACAAACGAATACCGTTCTCAATTCCTCTACTGGCGTAGAATAGAAACCTAAAGCTTAGTATCCAGCGAATCGAATATCTCCTCAAAAGACGAAGTGCTTGGAAATACGTATTAAAGGATAGACATTCCGTTTCAGTCTGGAATTTATGTACGGATTGAAATGTCAATTGATCAGGGTTCAGGAGATTAAACTCGTAAGTACGATAGAGATTATGTTTACTTTATGTGAGTATGTTTTAAATATAATTAGATATTTTCTTATTTCTTAGTTCTTTTCAACGGGCAATTCAACTCAGCATCTAGTAGGGATGACTCTTCTGTCTGGTGATGACTAATTTCAAATTATACTAACAAAAAAGCCGGGGCTGCAGCTGACCAGGCCCAAGTTCTCAAGCGCCGCAAATACTCTTCTCTTTTAAACGACTATGAGTTTGCGGCGCTCGCAGTGGAGACAATGGGTCCCTGGTCGGCTGACATGAGGGCATTCATGGGGGCCTTGTCGTCCCGGCTGATAGAGACCTCAGGAGACCCCAGAGCTGGCGCTTACCTCTCCCAGCGAATTTCTCTGACTGTACAGAGAGGTACCTAATGCCGCCAGTGTGTTGGGGTTTATGCCGCAGGAGGGCCTCTTAGATGGTGTTTTCTTTTTATAATTAGGTATATTTATGTAGTTTTTATTAATTTTGTTTCCTATCATATTATTGTATCTTGTGTTGTGAATAAATAAAAGTGTTAATTATACAAAAAAAAAACAAATAAGAAGTTTGTTTTGAAATATACAAAATTCCTTTAAATTATTAAACTTATTTTAATTTATTTCTGAGACTGTTTGAAACTTATGAACCTGTCGAACAACAGAACTGATGATTGGAATTGACTTTGAAATTGTACCGACACGTATAATAGTGGATTCTAAAATCACGAAACAAAGACAAAAACACTAATATTTATTTAACTAAGTATAATTTTAAAGAAGATTAAAACGAAAGGTTGAGTTTACGTACAATTCTCTTACATAAAAACAATTAATTTTTCACTGAAATGCTTGAAGTAGTTATTAACAACATTGAAGTGGTTATTAAAGTATAGATGAAGCAGTAATTTTTTTTACCTCATTCAACGTTTTGATTATTCTTTCAGATAAAAAAGAAGCCGCGGGTTATTTGTTAGACAACTTAAATGAGTAAAATTGCTGCATCAAAGCTATCTTAAATGGAGTTTTAAAAGTGAAACAAATTTTACTCATCTTAATAATTAAAGAAAATGTTTGAAAGTAAAGTAATACGAGTAAAAATAAAGATATAAAGATTAAAAATGTAATGGTGAAAGGAATATTCCAACTATTTATCCTCTCCACATTGGGCATCGTTCCAAAAATACTCGAAAGCCTTCAGATTCTCGAAATAGATTCACACGCATAAACACTCCAACAGAAATATCTTGTCCTTTACCTTTCAATATTGTTTAGTTTTATATTACACGACAACAAATCGGTCTACATAAAAATGTTGCTTTAAGTCAAGGAGGTGCCAAGACGTAATAAATAATAAGGAATGATGAATTATTCCAATTTATACGAAAATATCATTTAGATTTCAAGCAACGAAATTAAAATACACGAGATTAAAATAAAAAGAAAACCCTTTCCGAAATAAACTCATTATCCTAAGCCATATTTTTGCGAAATGAAAAATGTGTAATTTAATTTGAATCTTATCAATATTCTAATATTGCACCGCTGGCCGATGAAAAAGCAATTTAGCGCAATGTCTTTGAAAACAAATTAATTTTGCTGCTTTGTGACTTGGTTTTTTGCAAACAACGATTTGCATTTTAGCAGAAAGTAAGTTTACGCTGAAAAGTGATGCTTCTTTTCATGACGCGGGATCTTAACATTTGAATTACAAAGAAAAGACAATGAACAATTATTTTCTTTGTGTTTTTAAAAATAAAGCATTGGATTAAAATTAAAACAAACCTTGTATTGATTACAAAAGGTTAAATAGTCATACGAACATGCTGTAAATCATTTAACACAGAGATTAGAGAAAAAAAAACAAGGGAAACAAACTAAATAAAAAGTTGTTTGTAAATTGAAATAAACGTTTCCATGGCCACTGACTCGGGACGATGTTTGAAACGATCGATGTTTGATCAATTGATCGATTTGAACGGACCGGTGTCCTAAAATCAGCAATACAAAGATTACCCTGGCTCTATAGAGAGCTAATAACCTTTGGGCGAAGAAAGTTCTCGAGTAGAGGGACTCGCCACTTTTATCTATGCTATCTCACATTTCTTGGCAGAAACAAATAGTAAATGCGGTTCAAAATAACTTATAGCATAGCGTAGGCGTGTGTTTGTCGAAAACAAAATACGAAAAGAAAAGGAGGTAACAGTAGCAGAATTACGGATACTCACTTTGCACTACGTGCACTGTGACAGATGTAGCCTTGGCATTTGCAGGTACACAAGTATAGTTCCCTGCATGACGAGGTTCAGCCTTGCCGATTACTAGTTCACTCGTCTGCCGCCCGTTGTGGACACTCACGCCATCTGTAACAAAGCTACACAGTAAATAATTGTATTTAAACGAGTGGTGTGGCACGCCACTGCTAGATTCCCGTCGGCTTGCACAATTTTCGTCAGTCGCCCACACTTCCTATTCTCCCTTTCTGCACTCAATGCTTTGAAGAGTATCTTTTTTGTTGTCTATTTAGCTATCAATCTAAAGTTTTCACACTACATATAAAAATTGTAATATAGAGTTCTTTGAAAATTCAGGCCTATCTTCTAATTATCCTATAGTGAATTTTATTCTAAATTTATTTAGCATCGGTTTATCAACCGTAAAATTTACAAAACGATAATTTGTCTAAACATTTCAATTGTTTAATTAAGGTATGTTCCGTGATTAAAAAAATAGTACGGACTGTCCGAGCAATTTAAGTACAACTTGCTTTTTCATGCATTTAACGAAACTTTCCGCTTAGCCGAGTATCTCTGGCCATTTTGGTGCAGGTGTTCAGCTTCAATTTGCATTAGCAAGCTTTTACTTGCAGCTTGAAAAAGCACATTAAGGCTAAGACTAAAATAAATGCATAGTGGCATTGGCTTAACGAAATCACGAAATGCATTTGATTTAAAGCGTTTTTCGAGGACATAAGTGTTTTGCCTTACGAACTATAAATATAAAATTGTACTACTATTATAAATGCACAAGTGTGTATGTGTGTGTGTGTGTTGTGTGTTCACGATAAAACAGCTGCAACAGGACGGATTTGGAAAAAAGTTCAAAAGTATTCTACTTACGGCTTACTATTCGGCTTTCTAGCCGAATGTTTGGAATATCACATTAAACATGAACATAAGTAATCTCAATAGAAAAATAATAAATTAACAGTAAATAATGTTATTGTGATTGTGACGTATAATATTTAATAATGGGTAATTTAATTTGTTTGAATAATTGATATTGTATTTAATGTCAAAGAATTATTTTGAAATCTACTTCCATAGTTGTAAGATTATTACTTGCCATCTATGGACATGTGTTTGAAATAAATGGATGATTATTATTATAAATAAATACCCTCTTATTTTTGATCTTCTGTAGAACCTGAATTTGCAAAAACTTAAAATAGCAATCAAAAACTCCAATTGATACGATGGGCTGAAGATGAAAAATAATCAATTCATAATAAACCGGGCCGCAGAATTTCCATTTTCCACAGGCTTTTTGTAGTGTTTAATTAAAATATGAAACCGCAACAAGCTCCAATAAATCTGTTAATTGTAATAAAATTCTGGCAAAGAAACAAAAACAATATCGCATAGTCTTACGAAATAGGTACATATTATTTGCGGTTCAATCTCGAAAAAGTAAGGCTTAAAATTGAGAAAACCAGGCTACAGGGTATAAGTTATTGTACAATCCTAAGGATCAGAGATTGTTCCGAGAACTAGGAATGATTTTATGGAAATAAGGTGTTTATGAAATATTGTAAGCGTAAGCTTTATTAAATCTGACGAAGAGTATTAGGTGGCAAATATCAAATCTTGACGGAATTTAAATCACTGTTAGGAGAGCACAAGGTAAAAGATTAAATACTAGCTTTTGCTCGCGGCTTCGCCCGCGTTGAGTTCGGTTATCGCGCGCTGTTCCCTCGGGAACTGTGGATTTTTCAGGGATAAAAAGTAGCCTATGTCACTCTCTAGCATAAACACATAGCATAAACTATCTCTATGCCAAAAATAACATCGATCCGTCGCTCTGTTTTGACTTGAAAGACGGACAAACATACAAACAAAACACACAAACATAATATAATCACACTTTCACATTTATAATATTAATATGGATACATGAAATACATATTCCTATAATTTCTTGATGATAATTGCTTTGATATTTGCCAAGTTAGCGTCTAGTTTTGAAACGAAATTATCATAAGCATGGCAAGTATCACAAAATAAATTAAAAAATCTGCTAGATCACATTTAATTTTTACTTTTTATAATTGATATTTTTACAGGGTTGATAGAAAAATACGTGCTCCATTTGAATAAATGTCTATAGCCAAGGCTAGAGCACCTAAAAGCTAGACTATCGCATTGCGCATAACGAATATCTAAATACATTGTGTAACAGCGTAGCGTTAATGTTCTACTAATACAATTCATCATGTCAAGTTAGTTAGTGTTAGTTACAGTTAGTTTAGCATCCGTCATTCTTACTATGATAGTGTTAGATAGATCATCGTCAAAGCTCTTAACCGTCTCTCAAACTTCCGTATTATCATTTCTGCCGACATTAATCGATACAGTATAATTATCAACCAACGCTACCACGTACGAGGGATATTAATCTGGTATGACACGTAATTGCTCACGAATTGAATTAACGTATATATATCAAATTATTTAATCAGACATATTGTGCGATGCGTATGCTGTGGATTGGGGTGATAAGAGGCAGTTTTATAATTTCCTGGTATTTCGTAAGTCATTTTGTGATCGAAGTGTTTGAAGTGTTTAACTCCTGATGCAAAAAGGGGTGTTAAATTTGACGTTAATGTCTGTCTGTCCATTTGTGGTATTGTAGCTCGCAAACATTGTGTATTATATTACTTTTTTATTGTGTTTTCATGTATTTCTTTTGGTTTATTTGTGTGTAATTGTGTAAATTTTATTGTACTCGTATTTGTGTTTGTATAATTTTTTGATAAGTCGTGAGGTATTTTGAAATTGATGTAATTGAGGTTGACAATTTCAATTTTGTTGCCAGGTTCTTTGTTAAATTATGTTATCCTATTATTTCAAACACACATTAGCTGTACAACTAAACTGAGTACTGAATTCAAAACATAGAAATACCAGGAGCAGTTTTCAGCATTATAGCAATGTGTATCTTTATTGAAGTGCAATAATAAAAAGTAGAAATCAAATGATGCGTGAATGGCACATTTTTAACGAAAAACGCACTCATGGAAATAACTATGTGTGTGTGTGTGTGTGTTTTCTCTTTTATCTGCTTACAACTCCATAGTGGAACCCTATTAACTTAATAGAATTGTGCATTCAGCAGCATATTATCATCCATGTAAATTTAATTGACTTGATCAATTTCAATTAATCATTTAATCAACGTATGTTTACGTGTATTCAGTTTTCCTAAGATGAAAATTGGCCGCATCATTTCAGAACGTACCAATAATTAAATAATTAAAAGTATAACGGTTAATTGCAAAGGATACTTATATGATGAAAAAACAACATTTTCTTCAGTCTACCCATGATATTGAAAGGTTATTAATATTTCGGTCTACATCCCGTAAAAGGTTTTATTCATACATCGGGGTTTTCGGTGCGGGAATGTTTGCCATCAGCCAAAGAGTAGGTATTGACATAAAAACAGAATGTACTGTAGCAGGCCTAAAGAATTAACAAAAAAAAACAACATGAAACATCCATACTAATATTATAAATGCGAAAGTGTGTGTGTTTGTATGCTTGCGTCTTTCACATTGGAACGGAGCGACGAATTGACGTTATTTTTGGCATAGAGATAGTTTATGGGCCAGATAGTGACATAGGCTACTTTTTATCTCGGAAAAATGCACAGTTCCCGAGGGAACAGCACGCATAACCGAATTCCATGCGGGTGAAGCCGCGGGCAAAAGCTAGTAATATTATACAAGGAGTTAATTAAATAACTGAAAACCTCAGACACCCCAAAATATTAAATATGTTTTCATTCATCATCATTCATTTTAAGTCAGTTTCATTTCATTTATTTTTGAATACCATTATTATTTTAAAAGATATTCGTGTTTTTTGCTTAGTAATTCTACTTCATTTCTAACTCTACACTTAGATATAATTAGTGCTTGTCAGTTGCGCTTTGACGTTTTTAGAAGAAAATGACACATTGACAGCAAAACGGCCAGCATTAAATTATCGAAGTAGTATTGCAACCTCGCTAAAATATTTAATTGGCGCATGTTGCAGTCGTAACTTTTAGACTGGGCGCAATAAAAAAGGATTTTAAAACAAAACACAACCTAATTTAAAACATAGTGTAATCGATTCTACTCTTGATTCTGAGAAAACTACTTTCTGGTTTTCAGTTATTATGAAAAAGATCAGTTATTATAATATGAACCTCTTCAGTTAAGTCCCTACTTGCGCCTATTAAAACTATCGACGTGGAAAGATCGTTCTGTTCGTTTAAATGGATATTCAGAGAAAGACGCCGTAGCTTAACTCTTCCAAATATAGAAAAAAAATATTAATAAGTAAGTAAGTTCATTTTTTATTTGCATAATGTAGTTTATTATGAAAATCGCGTCAATTACAATTACTGCAGGTAATTTTTAATTTTATTTTTATTATTATCTCATACGGCTTGGTAGTAAAACAAAAGTACCCCCTACATGAGTTAAAATAAAATAGTATCATAGTTTGTATACAATTCTCAGACAGGTAGTTATTCATTAGGTATAATATGTTTTTTTTTCAGACTAACCTCTCTGTTTATCTCTACTCCTTCTCAAATCATTCTCGCACCGAAAACCCCGATGTATTATTATATCTTACCCTAAACATTGCATGTTGTAAGTTTTCGAAATATTTCTCAAAACTTGCTTTAAGATTTTTGTGCACGTAAACCCACACACAATGGTACTTCTAATGCTTTAATGGCAACAGCCATTAACCGCCCGCTAGCGAATACAGTATTCCTAAATGTTTTCATACTTTTCTTAAATATTGTACCTCAAGACTACGTTAGGTTAAAACTAGTTCTCACATTGTCATAGGGCATAAGACTCATAATATGCGTCTGGATGATAGTAGATTCATTATCATCATCATCATCATCATCATCAGCCGGAAGACGTCCACTGCTGAACAAAGGCCTCCCCCTTAGAACGCCACAATGAATGACAACTCGCCACCTGCATCCACCAGTTTACCGCAACTATCACCATGTCGTCAGTTCACCTGGTGGGAGGCCTGCCAACGCTTCGTCTTCCGTTTCATGGTCGCCACTCGAGGCATTTTGTCCTCCTACGGTTATCTGTTCTTCGAGTGATGTGGCCCGCCCATGCCACTTCAACTTGCATATTCTTCCAGCTATGTCGGTGACTTTAGTTCTGCGACGAATTTCCATATTCCGGATTCTATTGCGCAAAGAAACTTCAAGCATAGCTGATGATTGATGAAAAAAGTAGATTTACTAAGGCCATATTTTACTCCAAATTAAAGTATAGAAAGCGGACTTACCAAAGACATCCTAAAGCCCTACTCACCGCATGCAACATTAAATACCAATGAAATAGGGTATTAAATTTCTATTATATTTTATTTTCATTTGACGTTGTACTTACTTAAATCATAATTGATCATCCGGTTCTCGAAGTACCAGAAGACGTAAGACGGTGGTTCCGTGGAGCGACGCACGACGCACACTAGCCGAAGCATCGAGCCTTCATGGATGATCTTCTCTGATTCACCCATTATTTCTGCGTAAGCCGCTGTGGACAAAAGAAATCTTATAAGCAAACAAATGATTTCATCAAACATCATCACCCCAGCCTATAAACGTCCCACTGCTGGGCACAGGCCTCCTCTCAGAAAGAGAACAAACATAAGATCAAACATAAGTAAGGCTAAATCTTTCGTGAGGCATGATTTGTTATTATCTAAAACTTAACCGTATTCATGCACAGTTACATTACGATGGAACTCTACACCCCAAATCCTCTCATTCTGAGTAGCCTGTACGCAGCAGGAAAGTATATATACTTAAGTATAAGCCGGAAAACATCATCATCATCATCATTGTCATCATCAGCCGTAAGACGCCTACTGCAGAACAAAGGCATCTCCCTTAGAACGCCATAATTAACGACAACTCGCCACTTGCATCCACTGGTCACCAGAAATTCTCACGATGTCGCCAGTCCATCTAGTGGGAGGTCTGCCTACGCTTCAACTTCTGGTTTGTGATCGCCACTCAATGACTTTTCTCCCCCAACGATTTACTGTTCTTAAGGTGATGTGGCAAGCCCATTGCTACTTCAACTTGCATATTCTTCGAGTCATGTCGGTAGCTTTAGTTCTTCGGCGAATTTCCGTATTCCGGATCCTATCGCGCAAAGAAAATCAAAACATAGCTCTCTTCACAGCTCGTTGCGGAAATGAACCGTATGTAGGCCGGAAATGACCATGATTAAAAGAGAGGGTAACTTACCAACTAGGACTAATTTAAAGAAGATGCTTGTAGGCGGATGAGTGGGTACTTGACACTCATAGAAACCCGCGTCTGCAGATGTCGAGAAGCGTATGTGTAGTGCCCAATCCTGAACAAGAAACGTATTGGTTAGTATAGGCCCGCCAAATCTCCCATGCGGACCGCATAAGGCCTTCTTCTATGAGAGCTATTTTAAAATCTTCAATAGAATGTGCTACTGCGATTACTCTATAAATTAAAAGTACTAATATTATAAAAAGTGTATGGGTGTGTGCGTTTGTTTACGTATTTCAAGCATTGAAAAGGTCCGGCTTACAGACCGTTCTATAACCTATCTTTTTGTCAAATGACGCTCTTTCATACCTATTGCTTCCTATTATGAGAATGTCACTCCTCCGAAAAAAAAGTGTCCAAATTCAGATCAGATAAAAGTTAACTATTTATCGTGTCTTTGTAATCTGTAGGCCTAACACATAAAAATAGTACTATCAATTTCCAAGACTTGACAACCGAACAAACGGAATATCGCAAACTGGTTACGCTCCCATACACGATTACTTGTACAATTTTCCTTAACCATATATCAAACTTTACGATACACCGCAAATACTTCGTCCACAATTTGTTTCGTACCCATAGGGTTTCAAACACATATATTTGCGTTCAGTTCATTCCCAAGCGGACCCAAAAACTCTGTATTCATGCGATTGCCTTACTATTAAAATATGAAATAATCTTTGCACATGTTCCGGTTCAATATGGGAAAGTACTATTTGACTTACATTCCTTTTCCTACTTTTTTCACATGCGGTTAAAGTCTTGTTTTGTACGTTACATTTTGAAAAGAACTTCCAATAATGCTTGGGAATTTTTCCATGATTTTTCGCAAGTATATTACGAGTACATTTGGCTCGGCAATGTTGTTACGTGTTACTTGCTTGTGGGAGTACGTAAAGAGATATATTGTTTACTGTTATGATGCTAAAGATGTGAGTAGATATGGAGTAAAATATGGCGCTTGGTTGATGCTAACATTATTTTGTAGAAGAAAATAACCTTCTTGTAAGATTCGTTTTGAAACCATACTAGAAAGACAACATTATTAATATTTTCATATGTGGTTGTGTTTAAGAAGAGGTAATAATTTTTAAAAGTGTTTTCAAAACAAATAGTACAAACCTCGCTTTACATAATTGCTATGGTCATAAATAAATAATTCCTCATAAAACCACAACCAATGTTCCAATTTTAAAAGAGAATTACAAAAGTGGTCGAAGGTAGAAATAATTTACTGTGTCCTGTGTAAATCAATCCTAGGAAGGTATTTCGACCTACAAAAAACCCCATAACTGCCGAAACACATTTCAATTAAAAAAATGTGTGTGTGTGTGTGTGTGTGTGTGTTTTACTCCTAAACGTTAAAACAGCTGGACGGATTTGAATGAAATTTGGCATGTAGATAGCTGGACATCTGACACAATACAAAAGCTATATTGTATTCCAATATTCCTACGGAATTGGGATAAAATCATGAAATCTCAATCACTGGGCTTAAATTCATGAAATTTAGCTCATTTGTTTTTAGTGCAACGTCAAAAAAGGCCGTGATATAACTTTTTACGACACTGCTTACGAGCAATTATGATGGAAGACACTTTTAGCTTTTTAAAAGCGACATTGATATTCCAAAGCTCTTTTAATACACTAATCTCTGATTCAATTAAACCCGGCGCTCCTATCCTCAATACAAAAAAATAAATTCAACCCCGCCTTGCTCCAGAATGTTCTTCGAGCCATTTATTTCGGTGCCCTCACTTATCTTTGTTTCCTCTAGCCCCACATTAATAGGACTTACCTTAACGTGTCGGCCGTGGGCTGAGAAGAATCTGCTATCAGCGCTGTATGTGACAAGACCCACCGATAGCAGCGAGTAATCTTTTTTTCTTATCCATGTCACCTGTAATATTGGGATTCATTTTAAAAAATGTAAATAAGGTAGACGCCCGGGTCCCAGTGTCCCTATAGTCATCATCTTTTTAACTTTTCATCTTTTTCATGTTTTTAAGGGCGTTATAAGTTGGAAATAGCATCAGTGACACACATAAGACAAGTATAACAGCCCAACCAGCAAAATCCCTCTTACAACCATCTCAAGACTATAAATTTTCACTCTAATATTGGTTTATCATCGTATAAGCCTGGATTTGGGCACAAATTATAAGCGTATTTATTTTAACATCGTCCTAATATCAGTCTTATTGAATACTGTTCGCATTTACAATAATCTTTACAAAACTAATTTAAGCTGCCTTAGGCTAATATCGCTTTTACGTAAGTATTTTGTAAGCCTGCATAGGCTTATATTGGTCCAAGGTTAGATCTTGTGAGCCTAAACAAGCTTATTTTGATTTATGTACGACCACACGAAATTTTGAAACATTCCGCGTGCATTATGCTCGGTGAGTGAACTGCAGCGTGGCAGAATAAAATATTGTAGTGACAAACTGAATGCAAGTATAATAATAGTAGTAATATTAATAACGTGTTTGTTATCATTGGTGGTTCTTTATGTTGCTCGGTAAGTATTTACGTTGGAACATATTATTACTGTAAAGTAGACCCTGTTTTACGCTTCAAATTTCATGCGCCCACTCAAATAATCAATTAAAATAGTATTTTCTATCCTCGTATATTTTTTTATTTCTATAATTGTAGTGAAAATGATGCCATTGTTATAGTTGCACTTTTCCAGCGCACTATTAGACTATTGTAAGATCATTTACTCTAATATTAGCATTCTGAATACCAATGGTACGGCCATGTTGAATTAATTAAGGGTTCCTTGCTTTACTACATAAAACATGAACTGTTTAACCTTTACCTGATTTTATCCTAACCTGATCACTTGACTTAACAAAACAAATATACTAAAAGTTTTTACTTTTTATTTAAGTGACAACGTTGGTGATGTAAATGGCTGAATATATGGATTTAGACCATTCCGTATGTTAAAGAATTTAACATGGCCTTGGAAAGAAACTCATTTCTTGTTGAGTGAAACGTGTCACGGATGCGGCCATTACAATAACGTTTTTTCAGTTCCTATCTTAGTAGTGCAGTAAATCCTTTTCAAGCTGATTCATTTCACTAACAAAAGGCCCCGGATAAGCATCTAAATTTGATGGCTTTACATCTCCTGAGTAAATATCTGTAAAAGAAGATAAAAACCATAAAATCAAACAAATATTAGTAAATTGTTCACATAGGGAAATAATATAAAGAAAGTCTCAGATTGCGGGTATTGGGCCGAGCCGAAGGCGAGGGCTATAAACAGCTATCTGAGGCTTTCTTTATAATTTCCCGTGGTGAGCATATGATTTCACATCTTCCCCTGGGTGTAAAATGGCAATTGCCATGTAAATATAATTACAACCCGAAAGGATATTTGTGCGGATTACCTACTCAGGCACAAAAAGTGCTACTTTGCGCACTAGTGTGGAAAAGTATACGCCATTTCTAGAAGAGATATAGCATGCATTTTTCCGTGATATAATAATTTCTTGATGGCCACAGCAATCTCTGGAATTGGGTTTTGCGACTTATACAGGTTGAATTCTAATTAGCGTTGATACGAAAGCGTATGCATATACTGATTAGTAACAAATAACTTTTCCAAAGAAAAAACTTTAGAAAAATGTGTTTTTTGAATTATTTATACTTTAAGTCAATGCCAACTGCAGTGTAAATCACTTTTTAAGGCAAAATCTTTTCATAATCGGTTTCGTCCTCGTCGAAGATTCATTTTCACTGACATGATCTATGTCACAGACTGAATCTCTGTCCTCTATATCGACTTCTTGCATGAAATAAAATCCTGCAAAACCCTCACCAATATCTTTCTCAACACTTAACTTGTCTGGTGTTTTATGTTATGCTTATATTAGGCTGACATTCTTACAAAAGCATTTATCAAAACCATTATAAAATCAAATGAACTAATATCATTCTAAATCTTACTAAACTATTGCTATTGATCTTATAATAGCTTTAAACAAGATCAAAAACTATACGCTTATAATGTTCTTATGTTATGCTGATATTAGTCTGACATTCTTACAAGAGCATTTATCAGGACCATTATAAAATCAAATGAACTAATATCATTCTAATATCTTACTAAACTATTGCTATCGATCTTACAATAGCTTTAAACAATTTAAAAAAAGTATACGCTTATAATGTTCTTATGTTATGCTGATATTAGTCTGACATTCTTACAAGAGCATTTATCAGGACCATTATAAAATCAAATAAACTTAGAGAATGGTGCTATAAGAACAGATATTCTCAAGTACAATGAGTCTTCGTAAATGTTATTGTAGAGTAAGAGGCTTATAATAGTATTATAAAATGAGCTTATATACATATATGAGACTAGGTTATAAGATAGAGAGTTCTTGAGTCTGTACTAGCTTATCTAAGGGTAATATAAGAGCAGTAACATGTTCCAAAACAATTATAAGAGCGCTATAAGCCCACCACTCTCATAAAGTGCGCAATCCAAGACTTTTTTGCTGGTTGGGAGGGCATTAATCTTCTAAATAGGATGTAGTCCTGACTGATAGACTGACTTAAGTCAGCCAGCTGTCCAGCAGTAGTGTAGGGGTTATAGCACGCAGCACGGATTGCTAAGGACCTGGGTTCCATTCCCAGTGCTGGTCTCTTTCTGGTTTTTCTGTGCATCCATGTCTCAGTTTGTATTTTCGATATGACTTAAGTCAGTCTTATAGTCAGTAAATAGCTAACCATTAACATTAAACAATGTCATATTATGTACACTTTACGTCAAATTATATCCATTTGTTAATGGTTAAGTTAACTTTTTCAAGTAGTCCAGTGGGTCATACCAAAAATAAGAGTTTGTCTTCCTGCAGACATAAAATAAAATGACTTGAAGTCTTTTTTTATAAGCTAAAAGATAAAAATAATATGGGATGCCAACTTAAAATTTTGTAATGTCGACAAAAAGATGCTACTATAATAATTACGTGTGTGACCTAAGCCAATTTCAACATACTTTTCTTCGTAAAATAGAAAGAGTTATCAAAGTCCAAGTAATGGGAAATAGTTATGTAAAACATAAAAAAACATTCCATAAACTTTTAACAGAAAATAAAATTATGCTTAACTTGCGGCCATTTGTTTGTCTGCCTTCATTATCAATTTGCATGTATATCTTTTCAACACGAAACTTGTTATCTAAAAATTTAGGCCAAATACATTATTTACTGAACTCCCTCCAAGATTCGCATAGCCTTAGATTCTGAATTGAATTAATAAACCTCTAAAATACTTGAGTGAAGGCCAAATTCACGAGTTTAAGCGAAACGTAATTAAAAGGAAGTTTTGACCTATATCGATAGCTCACAATTATTTCGGCTTAATTGCTGTCCTACTTTGATTTCAGGGGAAGTTGGTTATTTAATTATTCAAGTAGTGTCTATCAATTAAAGTTAATTCACTTTAATGAACTGAACCAATTACATTCCTTCCCCTCGACCGTATGATAGCTACGTTTATGCAAGAAATCATGCAGTTCCTCCACCTTCACACTGTAAGAATACACACAAATCACACAAACCCATCTATAACCACCAGGTGCGCATTTTTTCACATAATATTTTAAGTCCTATTATCGGAAGTCCGAAAATGTTTTTCATACCATTTTAAATCATAACGATCACTCTTCATTTTTTTAACACTAACGATTGAAACTCATAATCATCGGAATTCATAATATCACTAATCATACACCTTGTTCATACTAATATTGGTTTTCATATATTTTCTTATACTAACGATTTAAACTCCTAATGATTGTAATTCATAACGCCAATATTCATAACTTTGTTAATACTAATATTTGTCTTGCGCAGGGGCTTGGAAAATTTTCGATGGTGCGAAATGATGTATTTAAGGAAGGACTCCGTTAGGTACGACGACGAGCGAAGCGAGGAGGAGTGTTATAGAACTGTGAACTTACATATCTTTCAACTAATACTAATATAATATAAATAATTAACGATATAGGTAAATCTTATTTTGAATAGGTAGTTACCGTTATGAAAAACAATATTACGAGTTCAAATGTTTTCTTATTAATGCCATTGTTAATAAGAAAGTTATGATATTCGTCTTTTATGAAGGAAAATTTTCTTATAAACAACATTACGAGTTGAGAAGTGTTCTTAGTAATGAATGGTCATAATGGTATGAGGAAAAAAAATATGAACCCTGTCTGTTATGAGTTCGGATGTTATTAATAAAATTTATGAACAAAAAAAGTATGAGGAAAAAAATATGAAGAGTAAATTATGAACACAAATGGGTAGTAAAATAAAAAATAGGAATAATAATTTTATGAGAGTCAATATGGATCCATCACCACCACCACAATACACTGATGCGTTTAAAAATCAACCAGGAGCTCATCTTTAGAGCAACTTTTTTTAATGATTTATTCAGTCAAGCTTGCGCAATCATATTATGCTAAAATAATTTGAAATTATTTTAAAACAGTTCACGTATTTTATAGTTTTTAGTTGCAAGTAGTTTTAGTACTTAACCAGCCTAAAAACATTACAAATATTTGTATAACTCACCGTATTTTCAGTAATATCGCTAACTTCACAATGCAA